>NC_047679.1:30729631-31047123 GCF_011762505.2 Arvicanthis niloticus
AAGCTGCCTATATATTAAAAATTATATAGGTTTCAAGATGTTATATTAGAGAATAGGTTAAAAAAAGACAATGTGCTAACTTTCCAATTTTCAATTCGCTGATAGATTATATTAAAGAGTAGTCAAGGCTGAGGGAGATAACATTGCAGAACATACAGTATCTTGATTTTCATGGGCAGCTTTATATTCCAGTTTACCAGGAGTGGCACAAATAACAGAAAAATATGGTGGTAGCGAATAAGTACCACATCTAGAGCTAACGGTCGCTGAAATGATCTTATTGGAAATACTTCCAAATTAGTAGCGAGTATCCTGTTTAAACTGTCTCTTTATCCATGTTTGATGAAAGGAGTTAAGTTCTTCTGCCTTTTGACTTTTGACAGAAATTGGGTAGGAAAACTGGCTATGAATTACCTAAACAAGCTTCCCTGAGTGATATCCTATATGATAAGAACCAAGCGGCTGAATTACTCAGCAACTTTAGAATGTAGGAATTATATTTCACAGTATACATTCACACATGCATTCTCTTTCTCTAAACATAACCATCTCTCCCCCTATTTATTTCCTTTTTATCACCTACAAACATATCTCATATCTCTATGTAAAACTGGCAAGAGTGAATGTTTATAATATCGGCAATAGAGTAATGGAAATACTAAGTTCTGGTAGTTTCACTTTCTTTGAGTGCTAGCACTGTATAACCCAGACTGCCTCCATTTGCAAGCCAGTTTTTAATTCTTCAGGAAAAGAAAACAAAAATAAAACAAAACAACAACAACCAGTGGGCAACCTTGTAAATCTGGCTTTAACTTTATCAGGTTTTCTAAGATGACATTGTCGGTTCCTCCTACCCATTAGTATTTATGTAGTGTCCTCAAATAATGTCTATATTGTCAATCAGTTTACAATCATTTGGACACATATTCAATATAAAGAGAGGTTTCCTCAAATCCATTAGAGCTGAAGACTGAAAAAAAAAAGCAGGAGGTGATAGGAACTCAACATTGTGTTGTGGATATTTGGGAACTTACTAGATAAGTTATTTCTATGTATCCAACATGCAAAGTTTTCCCAACATGTTTAGTCAGTGAATATTATTGCAGTCAGAGAAACCTAGCCCTCTACATTCATTCTCATTATCTTTTGAATTTGTCTCATCTAATTGTGCCTTTCCCTTTAATTTTTTTTTTTTTTTTTTTTTTTTTTTTTTTTTTTTTTTTTTTTTTTTTTTTTTGGTTTACAGAGCCTTTCCTCATTCCAGTTGGCTTGCAAAAATCAACATTAATCATTCGTCTATTCAAGCACCTTATGAGGTAACAGGAATCTATTACTGCCTTCAACTTTCTTCTGAAACATTCATTACCTTTCTTACTGTTTAAGACTGTGAAACATTCCTGGTGTACATATTTAGGCTGATGTAGAGGAATACTGTTCTGTAGAACAAAACAACAGGGTACGTGACATTTCTGGGGAAAAAAAGAATAAAGTCATTTGAAATTAACTCCCTTAGAAGTCTGTTAATCCGTTGTTCATATCTGTTGAATACTCTGTTGGAACCACAGTGTACTGCTGATGTAATCTCTGGACTGCTTCCTTCCTTTAATGATCAAAAACTAAAGGAGAAGGCAAAGTATATTGAAAACAGAATTAACATTTCAATTTTTTCCTAGGCACTGACAAGTTGTTTGTCTATCAGAAAAGTGCTTTTTATTTCATTTATTTATTCGTATTTTATTAAGTCCTAGTCTTTGCACACAGTACATACAAAGGCACAGATGGTGGAGGGTGAACTTTAGGAAGGCCTTCATCCTCTAGGGATGCTTGGGACTGTAATTGGTGTGCTTGCCTCAGGTTTCCGTAATTATTGTCGTATGAATGATATAAAACAAAACATTTAGAAGGCCATCTACTCATTATATACGGATCACTTTCAACCCTTTAGTTGATTACTCTACAAAGGTCCTTGTTTGGGAGTATATGTGATAGTTATAAACAAGAAAGCAATTTACATTATACAGAAGTCCCAAAGTATAAGTCATATGGAGAAATAATTCAATTTAGCAAAACTATCCATACAAAGGTACACCAGAATTACCTGGAACCCCCCCCCCCCTTTTAAGTGTACAGTCTTTAAACTAATGATTTACATTAGCATACAAACTAACGGGCTTCATTATGAAATCTGCACACCTGTATGTCGCTAGTCATCCTCAGACTGTCCTGTCCAATCTTCCCTCTCTCTCTCTCCCTTTTGCTGATTCCCTTCTTCTCCCCAAATTACCTCCTCTCTCCCTCCCTTCCTCTCTCTCTCTCTCTCTCTCTCTCTCTCTCTCTCTCTCTCTCTCTCTCTCTCTCTCTCTCTCTGTAAAACCACAAATCTCTGGGACCCATCTCCAAACTGGATTTTCTGGTTAATCAGGTTTGAGATGAGCAAGGATTTCATTTGCATTTCTAACAAGTTCCCAGGTGAGGTCACTGGATGCTGCTGTTCTTGGCCTACTTTGGGGGGGAAACACGGGTCTGTAGAGTTCTTTGAAGACATTACATTTACAGAACTGAAAATATTAATCTTATATGCTACCCATAAATCAGAGTCTAATACTACCAAAATAGCAGATCGTGCCCCCAGAGTTTTCTAATTGAGGCCCAGGGACTTTAAAATCTCTAGCCTATTTCATTTACTCCCTAGGCCTCTATCTCCTTAGCTTTCCCCTCAGGGCATCAGAAAGCAACGTGTTTAAATAATTTATTCACACACTAAAAGCTTTCTTTGGGGGGGGGGGACACACTCTTTCTCTTACTCTGGTACTTTCTGAAATGCTCTGTTATATAACGAACAAATTACTCTCAAATTTAAGCAGATGTCAACAACTATTACCCTAGTCAAAGCTGATTGTGAGCAGTGTGCAAGCAAGCTCTCCAGTGTTTTCTTTCTGATGAAAGGGAGATCAGGGAAAATCGGTATTAATCTGAGCGCTCAGATTCTTACAGTTGAATTTAAATAATGAAATAAAATGTCTACCTTTTCTTTTCACAAAATGCGTTCTTTCCTTCCCAAAACTTATATATAGTGTTCTGGCTAGATGAGCTTTTGCTAATGTACTCCCTGAACACATTTGTAGAAATCTTCCAGTGAACTAAGCCTCAGGTTTTCTACATGAAAATGGCTGTAGTTAAACTGTTAAAGGGGGAAGCTTCCTTCTCACTCAGAAAAGGCTGTTCTTCACATGGACTGTTAGGAAAGCCTGCTGGCTGAGGGGCCTCTGGTACAATGACTCGGCAGTTATTTTAAATCTCAGTGTGGGAGGATGGGGGATGGAATGGACACAAGCTTGATGAATTCCCTTTCCCACCTCTGGAGAGGAGGAAGTCTGGGCAAGTTGGTGTTTATTTACACAGGGAAAATAACTTGTGTGGAATAGATTAGGTTAATGGCAATGGGTGCAGGGGGAGGAAAAAAGGAGACTATTAAGTGGAAAATATTTCCCTTTATTCATAATTTCGAAGCAAAATCACTCAGCGCATAATAGGATAAGTTAAAATTTTAATGAGTATATTATCATTCATTCATCTCTTTGCTGTTTCAGGTTCTTAACATATTGAGCTGAAATATCTGTGTACCTTTTATCATCTGTGTGAGATTTAGTCTGTCAGAGTCATGATCAAGAGCAGCCTAAGCTAAGCAGATTTCTTGTGATGAGACAGCTTTCAAATTGGCAGTTCAGGAGATTAGCCTAAAAACCCAGGCTTCAGGCAACTAGTCAGAAACTGCCCCGCCGCCTGGCCTTAAGCAAGGACAATGGGTCAGCAGCTTACACTCAGTCCCCACACCCAGGTAATGGAATGTCCTTAGAGATAGAGTAAAACAAACACCACCTATCCCAGGATTCCTCAACAACTGTTTCCAGCCTATACGCTCCTGTAGGAGTTCCCAAATGCCTAGAGATAGAGTTAGATAAACCTTATCTACCCTGGAATTCCAATGTGCTTTAAATCAGGCCTCACTTGGTTGTGTCTGATCTTGTTATTGAAGAAACCCCAGCATGCTGGACTTCTGCAGAATAAAACACTGTTTGCGTTTATGTACTATTTGAGTCTGGGGCTTAATTCTTTGGTGAATCTGGAACCCTTACAATTGGTATGGTGATTTTTTCCTGGATGCATGCCTACCCTAGGAATTTTCTATATCTTGCCATTTTTTAAAATATGGACTCTGTGACTTTCTAGTGACTCACCCCCAGTTCCCCACCCCCTACTGCTACATTTTTCTATTCATTCTCCTGACCCTCTGGACTTTTCTCCTATCTCTTCCTGGTACCTGATCCTGCCTCCCCCTTTTCTCCTCCCCCTCCTTTCTCCCTCCCAGATCCCTACCTCCAGTGAGTATTTTGTTCCCCCTTCTAAGTAGTGGAAGCATCCACACTTTGGTCTTCTTGTTATGATTCATATGGTGAGTTGTATTGTGGATATTCTGAGCTTTTGGGCTAATATCCACTTATCAGTGAGTACGTATCACTGTGTCCTTTGGGGTCTGGGTTACCTCATTCAGGATGATCTTTTCTAGTGGATGATTCTAGTAGAGAAGAGAAGCTGTATTCCAGTAACTAATTGAAATTCTGGTGTCCAACTTTTACTGCTAGCAGCAGTGCCACCATACTTTCTGTCCTGGGTGATTTGGGCCTGGGTTTTAGCTCTTCAAGCTTTTGATTATTTGCTGTCTTAAGCTTGGGCTTTGAAAGATAGCCAATGGCATTTTTTTTCATACTTCATATTTTTCTCAGATAAAATTCACATACCATAAAACTTTCATTATATATCATTATCCCCCAAAGAGTTGTTGAACTCATTAGCAGTCAGTCACAATTTCTCGCAATCATGACTGTATTTTCTGTCTATGGATGTACTATTTCTGCACATTTCATATAACTGGGTGTGGTGGTTAATAATGAAGACAGTAGCAGATGTTATTTATATAAAAGAATGGAACTTATCATATTTTCAAAGTATATACAATGTACTTTGTTATATTTACCCCATTCACCCTCTTTTACGCCCCTCTCTTCTTCACTGATCTTCTATTTCCTGCAAGTAGGACTTCTACTTTAATGTCTTTTAGTTTTTTAGCCTATACTATGCACACAAGAGAATATAGACAATATCTGTATTTTGCTTATATCATGATTTTCAGTTTTATTTCCTCCTTCCCTAGCAAGTATCATAATTTTATCCTTCTTTATGACTAGATAATACTCAGTTGTGTGCTAATATAATGTGTGTGTGTGTATTGTGTGTGTGTGTGCATGTGTATAAAATTGCTGAGTCTGGCATGGCTGTTTAAGGGGAGGTGTAACACAGTTCCTGCCCCTGGAGCATTGCCAAGCTGTTAATCCTCGTGGTCCCCACATTTGCTGATGGTTGCTGTTGCCCTGAAACTGATCTGCTGCCTTTACCAAGTTACTTTCAATCTTTTTTTCTGGGGAATCAATTTTCCTCATTTTTTGGAGCTAATCACTCCATAATAAGTGAAACAGATGCAGTTCTCAGGAATGAGGAATGGAGGTAGTCATGAGGCTGTGGAGGATGAGGAACAGGCCTTCTGCTTGACCTTTAGGGTCCTGGAAAAGGATCTAGACAACATAACCACAAAAGCCATGAAAGCCTACATGGTCCTTTGTAAAAATAGTTCATTTTCAAACTTGACCTTGAATTTGGAATTATGAGGAGGTACATGTACTCTCCAGTCCAATGACTGCTGCATTAATTAGCAAAGGTGAACTTGGGAGACATCAAGGATAGAGAGTTAAAATGGTCTCAAAAGACAAGGCATGGATAGAAAAAGAAAGAATTTATAGAAAACAATTAATAGATGGGCTTATTTTTTAGGAGAAAGTCATGTATGTGATCTAGAAAATAATAGTATTAGAAGGAGAGTATATGAGGTCATGGAATTGCTAGAATGAAACAAAGATTAGAGAATTAAAAGACAATGTATAAGCATATAAAAGTCTCATTCTCCTAGTTACTTGAAGAATTGGTGATGGGAATGCCTAGAAACATATTAGAGAGAGCTAGCTGCTTTATGTGCATAAATTTTGAAACTTTATAAGAAATCATTTTAACCTTAGTCGTCTGTCACCTTTCTGTTCTTATATGAAAGTAGTTACTAAAGACGGCTGTCTGCTGTACCAGGAAACCGCAAGAGCTGTGCCCAGCTACCCATGAAGAACAGGCTGTGTAAAGACTATAAGGAAATGTGCTTTTGCTGTGCGCTTAGTTTCTACTCTAAGGAAGCATAGGGTTGGAATTCATGATCCAAGATTCATAGAATTTATGTAAATTAAAATTTTTCTAAAAATATTTTTAATAATGATCAAATCCTTGATATAACTTTGGTCAATAAGACACTGGATTCAGGCTCTCTGGTTGGGAGAAGGACAAAGAATGACAGGAGAGAAGGCTAAAGAATGAGAAGGAAGAAAGGAGAATCCTCGGGCAAAGAGAGAACAAACACCTGAACTGACAGTTTGCATCCACTACTGACTCCAAGTCATTATTGAATCAGCACTGCACCCATTCCCGATTTTCTCAGAACCTTCCTCATGCTGCGGCTGGACCTTGGCATAATATTTTCTTCATCCATTCATCTGTTAATGAGCATACGGTCGGACTCCAGAAGGGCTATTAGGAATAGTGTGTCAATGAGTACGTGTATGAAAGTGTCCCTATTGTTTCCTTCAGGGTTTTATTCAAGATTGGTAAAGGAGAATCATTTGATAATTGTTTTATTTATTTCCTTGTTTTACAATAGCACATGAAGTGTTAGGTTTCACAATCACAATTTTCAAATGAAATTTGCTTTCTGTTGTTTTTCTTTCAGCATTCTTCTTCCCCATCCTATCTCCATTCTACCCCCATACTTTCATGTAATGTGTCCTTTTGCCATGCCTCATTCTGACCTCAACACCTCTTGTTCCCCACTCTCTTCCAGGTCTCCTAACTAAGCTTCACAATCTATATCTACTTTATATATCTTATTTATATATTATTAAAACTTAGGATCCACATATTAAAATGAACATGTATTTTTTGTCTTTCTGATTCTAGATCACTTAAAATAATTTCCTTACCCATCCAATTTTCCTGAAAAATTTATAATTTTCATTCTTTAGAGCTAAGTAAAATCCATTGTGTATATATGCCACATTTTCATTATCCATCCATCTGTTAAAACTAATGCTAAGGGAGGAAACAGATATAGAAATAAGCAGAGACTAGAGGGAGGAAGAAATTGTCATCATTTGTGGGAAAGGCTAAAGCAAGAACTTTTAGCATCTTACTTAGGGTTACAATTGCTGTAATAAAATTCGTTGACCAAAAGAAAGTTGGGGAGGAAAGTTTGTTTGGCTTACACTTCCACATTGCTGTTCATCACTGAAGGAAATCAGGACAATAACCCAAACAGGGCAGGGTCCTGGAGGCCATGGAAGCTTGCTGCTTATTGGCTTGTTCCTCATGAGTTGCTCAGCCTGCTTTCTTGTAGAACAGCAGACCACCTGCCCACAATTGGTTTGGCCCTCCTTCATTGATCAGTAATTAAGAAAATTCCCTGCAATCTTGCATCCTGCCCTATCTTACAGACTAATTTTCTTAATTGAGTCTCCTTCCTCTTGGATACTCAACTTGTGTCAAGTTGACATAAAAGTACACAGTATATTCAGGATCTTTAAAATCAGGAAAAGGAAGAATCAGAGAGTGATAAGATATGTTTACTTACAAGTTAATCATTTAATATTTACAAAAAGTGAATTGGACACTGTTATCTTGATTTTTTGATGAAGAAAATGAAGTACATTACTGTTAATTAAGTTTCTAAAAGTAATAGCTAATAAGTGGTATGAGTAGGATGCAAAATAACATTTGTTTGATTTAAAACTAGGAAAAGACAGAGAAAACAAAAGTGTTTTTGACCATGGTTATAATTTATAATCACCTTGAGAGATGTAGAAACTGTTCCTCCAATCTGTTAAAATTGGTTTGAGGAAAAACTTTGGGTTTGGAACTTTAATGAGTTTCCTAGGTGTTTCCAATGTATAGTCATAGATGAAAATCACCACGATAGGTAATATTTCTGCACAGAAGTGACTTGAAGAGTGGGTAGAAAATTAAGCTAATCAAGCAATAAGAACTGAATAAAATATTCTTGCTAGTGATAGGATAGTGAAGGGTAGATTTGAAGGATAGAAATTTGAAGTGGGTTGAAATGTGATTTGGAAGTGGACACCAGAGAGAGAGAGAGAGGTGTAACACAGTTCCTGCCCCTGGAGCATTGCCAAGCTGTTAATCCTCGTGGTCCCCACATTTGCTGATGGTTGCTGTTGCCCTGAAACTGATCTGCTGCCTTTACCAAGTTACTTTCAATCTTTTTTTCTGGGGAATCAATTTTCCTCATTTTTTGGAGCTAATCACTCCATAATAAGTGAAACAGATGCAGTTCTCAGGAATGAGGAATGGAGGTAGTCATGAGGCTGTGGAGGATGAGGAACAGGCCTTCTGCTTGACCTTTAGGGTCCTGGAAAAGGATCTAGACAACATAACCACAAAAGCCATGAAAGCCTACATGGTCCTTTGTAAAAATAGTTCATTTTCAAACTTGACCTTGAATTTGGAATTATGAGGAGGTACATGTACTCTCCAGTCCAATGACTGCTGCATTAATTAGCAAAGGTGAACTTGGGAGACATCAAGGATAGAGAGTTAAAATGGTCTCAAAAGACAAGGCATGGATAGAAAAAGAAAGAATTTATAGAAAACAATTAATAGATGGGCTTATTTTTTAGGAGAAAGTCATGTATGTGATCTAGAAAATAATAGTATTAGAAGGAGAGTATATGAGGTCATGGAATTGCTAGAATGAAACAAAGATTAGAGAATTAAAAGACAATGTATAAGCATATAAAAGTCTCATTCTCCTAGTTACTTGAAGAATTGGTGATGGGAATGCCTAGAAACATATTAGAGAGAGCTAGCTGCTTTATGTGCATAAATTTTGAAACTTTATAAGAAATCATTTTAACCTTAGTCGTCTGTCACCTTTCTGTTCTTATATGAAAGTAGTTACTAAAGACGGCTGTCTGCTGTACCAGGAAACCGCAAGAGCTGTGCCCAGCTACCCATGAAGAACAGGCTGTGTAAAGACTATAAGGAAATGTGCTTTTGCTGTGCGCTTAGTTTCTACTCTAAGGAAGCATAGGGTTGGAATTCATGATCCAAGATTCATAGAATTTATGTAAATTAAAATTTTTCTAAAAATATTTTTAATAATGATCAAATCCTTGATATAACTTTGGTCAATAAGACACTGGATTCAGGCTCTCTGGTTGGGAGAAGGACAAAGAATGACAGGAGAGAAGGCTAAAGAATGAGAAGGAAGAAAGGAGAATCCTCGGGCAAAGAGAGAACAAACACCTGAACTGACAGTTTGCATCCACTACTGACTCCAAGTCATTATTGAATCAGCACTGCACCCATTCCCGATTTTCTCAGAACCTTCCTCATGCTGCGGCTGGACCTTGGCATAATATTTTCTTCATCCATTCATCTGTTAATGAGCATACGGTCGGACTCCAGAAGGGCTATTAGGAATAGTGTGTCAATGAGTACGTGTATGAAAGTGTCCCTATTGTTTCCTTCAGGGTTTTATTCAAGATTGGTAAAGGAGAATCATTTGATAATTGTTTTATTTATTTCCTTGTTTTACAATAGCACATGAAGTGTTAGGTTTCACAATCACAATTTTCAAATGAAATTTGCTTTCTGTTGTTTTTCTTTCAGCATTCTTCTTCCCCATCCTATCTCCATTCTACCCCCATACTTTCATGTAATGTGTCCTTTTGCCATGCCTCATTCTGACCTCAACACCTCTTGTTCCCCACTCTCTTCCAGGTCTCCTAACTAAGCTTCACAATCTATATCTACTTTATATATCTTATTTATATATTATTAAAACTTAGGATCCACATATTAAAATGAACATGTATTTTTTGTCTTTCTGATTCTAGATCACTTAAAATAATTTCCTTACCCATCCAATTTTCCTGAAAAATTTATAATTTTCATTCTTTAGAGCTAAGTAAAATCCATTGTGTATATATGCCACATTTTCATTATCCATCCATCTGTTAAAACTAATGCTAAGGGAGGAAACAGATATAGAAATAAGCAGAGACTAGAGGGAGGAAGAAATTGTCATCATTTGTGGGAAAGGCTAAAGCAAGAACTTTTAGCATCTTACTTAGGGTTACAATTGCTGTAATAAAATTCGTTGACCAAAAGAAAGTTGGGGAGGAAAGTTTGTTTGGCTTACACTTCCACATTGCTGTTCATCACTGAAGGAAATCAGGACAATAACCCAAACAGGGCAGGGTCCTGGAGGCCATGGAAGCTTGCTGCTTATTGGCTTGTTCCTCATGAGTTGCTCAGCCTGCTTTCTTGTAGAACAGCAGACCACCTGCCCACAATTGGTTTGGCCCTCCTTCATTGATCAGTAATTAAGAAAATTCCCTGCAATCTTGCATCCTGCCCTATCTTACAGACTAATTTTCTTAATTGAGTCTCCTTCCTCTTGGATACTCAACTTGTGTCAAGTTGACATAAAAGTACACAGTATATTCAGGATCTTTAAAATCAGGAAAAGGAAGAATCAGAGAGTGATAAGATATGTTTACTTACAAGTTAATCATTTAATATTTACAAAAAGTGAATTGGACACTGTTATCTTGATTTTTTGATGAAGAAAATGAAGTACATTACTGTTAATTAAGTTTCTAAAAGTAATAGCTAATAAGTGGTATGAGTAGGATGCAAAATAACATTTGTTTGATTTAAAACTAGGAAAAGACAGAGAAAACAAAAGTGTTTTTGACCATGGTTATAATTTATAATCACCTTGAGAGATGTAGAAACTGTTCCTCCAATCTGTTAAAATTGGTTTGAGGAAAAACTTTGGGTTTGGAACTTTAATGAGTTTCCTAGGTGTTTCCAATGTATAGTCATAGATGAAAATCACCACGATAGGTAATATTTCTGCACAGAAGTGACTTGAAGAGTGGGTAGAAAATTAAGCTAATCAAGCAATAAGAACTGAATAAAATATTCTTGCTAGTGATAGGATAGTGAAGGGTAGATTTGAAGGATAGAAATTTGAAGTGGGTTGAAATGTGATTTGGAAGTGGACACCAGAGAGAGAGAGAGAGAGAGAGAGAGAGAGAGAGAGAGAGAGAGACTAGTAGACTTTTCACAGTAATTACAGAGGTAAAAAGAGTCTTGTAGATAGGTAGCTAGTCATTAGTAACATAGTTCAAGAAAATGCTTTGGGGAAGGTGAAAGCTATGGAAATATTTGTACACTGGAGCAAAGGTGTCCACAGAAAGTGAGTAAAAGAACAAAGATTTTTTATATTGGAAAAAAAGACCAATTAAGATAGGTAGTAGGAAAGTAAAATGATGGAATTGTGAAAGTTAGAACAATAAATTAAATAAAGACACCAAAGAGCAAAATAATATTCACTTGACACTACATTAAAATAATTTTTAGCATATTTAATCATCAGTGTTACATGAGTTTCTGAAACAATACATAAGAATCATGCATGTATGAAAAAATATATAATAGAGTTTATTCACAGTCAGGGATTACACAGCTTGATCAAGTAATAAGGCAAACAACTCAACTTTAAGATTGCTAATGAGATCATATAGAGATACATGTTAGAAATCAATGCAAGACCATTTTCCATAAAATTGAATATAGTAAAATTTCCATGATACCCTGATTTTGAAACAAAAATAAATGAAATCCAAAATTTATGTTCATATTCAAATACATTAAGTGGTATATAATGACAGTCTAATAGAGGAAAATGCTATAGTTTCTAATCAAATATTGGACAATTATTACACTAGTGACCAGAACCCTAAATGATTGGCTTATAGTTGATTTTTTTCTTGATTTCAAGCAGACTACATTTCAGACACTGAGCAATAATCGGGTTTGTGGAAGGGAACACAGAAAGAGATGGCTAAAATTAAGGGACTTTGGAGGATAATATGGAAATCCAATACAGATGAATCTTCTTAAAATATATACATATATTAAAGTGATTTAAATAAAATCAGCAAATAATCAGGAAAACAAAGTCCTGGATGCCTATCTCTTATCATTTAATAAAGCTTCCAGAACCAGGATTGGGTTACATCTAATTGAATTGTTGGCCAAAGATAACCCTTGGGAAACTCTAAACAACCCAGGCTCTTGCCAAGACTATAGGTTACTCTCCACAAACCGACAGAAATGCCCCATTGCTGAAGAAACAGCTCATTGAAACATGGAGATGCTGAACTGGTGCCTACATGGAGCCTTCACCACTAAGTTTCAGTGTCTTTGGTACAGGAAGGTTCTCTGCACACTATCAAAAGAGAAGCATATACTCAAAGACAGCCGCAAATCTTTTATTTACAATGGTAGACTACCTACCTACAAGATGTACAAGGACAATGAGGGCTGCACTTTATGTTCTTTAGATTCTACTATGCATCCAAGTTTTTTTTTGTCCAGATTCTATCTGCCCTGCTAAGCAATACAATTTGTCAAGCAAGAACCATGCCTGATAGGTTATAGTTATTCAACAAACAAATGGTTTTGGTATCTGAATAGATTTATAAATGATAATTTAAGATGGATTATATGGAAGACAAATGAAGGAGAATAGGGTCACATAGGAGAATGACAAGACATTTAACAGATTATCTCATTTAACAGCTTTATCTCTTTCATTGTTTTCAATTTTTATGGGCATTGTATACAAGATCACTTTTCTTCCAGTAGCTGACACCTTCATTTCCTAATCTAAAGCTAATGCACTCTACTTCTCATGAGACTTACTTCCTAAAAGACTGCTATTTCTGTAGCTATGGAAAGCAAGAAAGACCTGTGATTGCATTCCTTTTAGGAACATATTTTAGCTAACAAGTTTAAAGTTATAAGTTTCCTAATACAGTTTATGAAAGCAATACTATGGGTTGTTTTAACACATGTAGGTGACAAGCTATAAAGAAAAGTAAGGAAATAGTTAAGATAAAATTTGTAATACTAGTCATTTCTGTGGAAAGGAAAAGGTAGAAGATATGATTAGAGAGAGTGATTAAAAGTTGGGTGTGGTGATTTGCTACTGTAACATCAGCACTGGGGCATGGAGATAGTGGATTCCTGAAAGTCACTATCAAGCCAGTCTAGGCAAATTAATGACCTGCAGGTTCAGTAGGAGACTCTGCCTCAAAAACTAAAGGTGGAAAGAGATAAAGGAAAGGACACTTGGTGTGGACCTTAGACTTGCACACAAACTCACACAGGTGTATGAGCATCCCAACACCCATATAAGCGAATATCTATCATACATACAACACAACAGAGACACACACAAACACACCAACTAAACTAATTAACTAATTAAAATAGCAATAAGAATCCTTTTGTCCCCTGAAAAATATACAGTAGTCCAAGGGATGTAGCATCGCTATCTTATTTCTTAAATATTTACAATGCACTGTTTCAGAGTCATCAGAATTTAATAGTCTCTAATGGTTGAGAAGTATTATATTTTATCTTCTCCTAATTTTTTCTGTCTTTTCCTAAAGTTATTTTATTTGAACATAAGTTTCCTTGGTATTTCAACTTTAACTTTTATTCTTAGTAACCTAAAAATATGTTGAAGTTAAGATAAATTCAGTGTAAATCAAAAGACAAAATAGCAAAGGATGTAGAGAAAGGAGAGCTCTCATCTGTTATTGGTGGGGATGTAAATTAGTACCATCACTATGAAAAACAGTAAGGGAAAGTAATCTGAAGTAGAACTGCCATGAGATTCCTTGATCCATCAATTCAGTACATAGTCAAAGGAAATGAAATTAGTATGCCAAAGCTGTACCAGCAGTCTCATGTTTATTGCAGTTCTATCCATAATCTCCAAGGCACAAAATCAACTGAAGTATCCATTGACAGAGAAGTGGACACAGAGAATGTAGTATATTTTGTATATTCATTGAAGTATCATTCAGCAAACGAAAGGCAAAATCTTGTATTTGTGATCATATAAGTACCTATTTAGTAAAATAAGTCAGGCACAAAAAGACTAAATATTGTGTGATATCACTCATGTGTGTAATCTAAAAAGGTTGACCTCATAGAGTGTAGAGCATAATAGTAGTTAACAGAAAACTGAAAGGCGAGCAGATCCAAGATGGCAGCTCTGCCCCCCAATCACACAGAACCCAGAGGAAGTGGAGCTCCCAGGAACTCTAACCCAGGCAGTATCTTAGGTGAAGGATTGCACAAAACCATCCAGGACATAAAAATGGAAGTAGAAACAATCAAGAAATCACAAAGGGAGACTACTCTGGAGATAGAAAACCTAGGAAAGAAATCAGGAGTCATAGACACAAGCATCACCAACAGAATACAAGAGTTAGAAGAGAGAATCTCAGGGGCAGAAGATACCATAGAGAATATCAATACAACTGTCAAAGAAAATGCAAAATGCAAAAAGTTCTTAACACAAAATATCCAGGAAATCCAGGACACAATGAGAAGACCAAACCTAAGGATAATAGGTATAGATGAGAGTGAAGATTCCCAACTTCAAGGGCCAGTAAATATCTTCAACAAAATTATAGAAGAAAACTTCCCTAATCTAAAGAATGAGATGCCCATAAACATACAAGAAGCCTATAGAACACCAAATATACTAGACCAAAAAAGAAATACCTCCTGTCATATAATAATCAAAACACCAAGTGCATAAAACAAAGAATATTAAATGCAGTAAGGGAGAAAGGCCAAGTAACGTATAAAGGCAGACCTATAAGAATTACACCAGACTTCTCACCAGATACTATAAAAGCTAGAAGATGCTGGACAGATGTCATACAGACCCTAAGAGATCACAAATGCCAGCCCAGGCTACTATACCCAGCAAAACACTCAATTTCCATAGATGGAGAAACCAAGATATTCCATGACAAAACAAAATTTACACAATATCTTTCCACAAACCCAGCATTACAAAGGATAATAGCAGGAAAGCTCCAATACAAGGAGGGAAATTATACCCTAAAAAGAGCAAGAAAGTAATCCTCTTCCAACAAATCCAAAAGAAGATAGCCACACAAAGATAATTCTACCTGAAATAACAAAAATAACAGGAAGCAACAATCACTGTTCCTTAATATCTCTTAACATCAATGGACTCAGTTCCCCAATTAAAAGACATAGGCTAATGAACTGGATACATAAACGGACCCAGCATTTTGCTACATACAGGAAACCCACCTCAGTGCAAAGACAGACTGTACCTTAGAGTAAAAGGCTGGGAAACAATTTTTCAAGCAAATGGTCCTAAGAAACAAGCTGGAGTAGCCATTCTAAAATCTCCAGCCTGAGAACACAAAGGGAGGGACTCATGGCTCCACCTGTATAGGTAGTTGAGTGTGGTCTTGCCAGGCATCAGTGGAAGTGGGCAGCCTTGGTACCTGAAAGTTTGGATTCCCTAGTGTTGGGGAATTGCAAGAGCAGGGAGGTGGGAATGAGAGGATGGTGAAAGCACACCCTCATTGTAATTGGAGGGGGGATGGGGTAAGGGGTTAGGCATCAATGGAAGTGGAGGGCCTAGGTGCCCGAAAGTTTGGATTCCCTGATGTTGGGAAATATGAGAGCAGGAAGGCAAAAATGGGAGGATGGTGGGAGCACACCCTCATAGAAACTCCCAGAATTATATGGATTAGACATGACAGAGGCAGGCCGCCAGAAGACTAGATTCCAGAATTCAAACAAAAAATTATCTTGATATGAAAATTTGTTTTGAGACTTGTATATTGCAGAATACACAGCCTTGGTATACCTAATCATCAGGGAAGCTGAGCAGACCTGCTCGAACCTCTGATGTCCTGGAATTCCAGCTGGATGCAGTGAAGACACTGTCAGAGGCTTATCAATTTACTCTTACCCCCACCCCTCTTCTAATATCTCAATGCCCATAATCAGCTTGAAGAAGTTAAAGAATAGTCAGCGCCCCTATTCCCTGGGTTTGGGGACTGAGGTGGTTAAAATTAGGCTGTCTTTCTAGGGAAAAGTAGTGGTTTTGTTGAAACAGGGAGTATTAGCTAGGATTTATTGCATAGCCATAACCTACTGGTAGAAATCTGTATAATTGTTATTAAGATGAAGTTATAATTTCTTAAATGGTACAAAAATTACTTTGATTTCAAATTTAAGGTTTTCATTGGTACGAGCTTCTTATTAATATAAAAGAGAGATGAATATTGTTACTATCATAGGCATTGTGCCTGTATAACACATTTAGGAATACAAGGCTTAGATATAGTCCTTCTTTAACTTTTTTTTAACTTATTTGAGATGGTAAGACATGAGTTAAGGGCCTATAGCAAATTCATGGCTTTAAGGTTATTGTTAGGGTGTTTTCTATATTTTCTTTAGAAATAGCTGAGAGGAGTTAGCAGACAACAGTCCAGATTGCCTTACATGGATAGTTGGTTTTCAAAACATCAGAAGTCCACAGAATTGACATTACAAACATTTCTGTATTAATGTTCATTTTGATTAGAGATTTGTCTGCTCCTGACAGCTTCCTGTCTTGGATTCTAAAAAGAAATTGAGCATCATTGGAGTTACTCCCGTTGTAGTCAGATAGCCACTAGGCAAGAATTGCCTCTTTCCATCTACAGACAAATTACTGTCCAGAAAAGGACACACTTGCAGAATAGTCGACTGATTATATCTGCCAAGACAGAGTAATCAGCCCTTAATAATTCTGCATCACTAGGTCTGTCGGATGATCCTGGGTCAGAAGGCTGAAGATTGGATGTTCCAATGTTCTGTAGTATAGGGACTGTCTAGATGTTCAGCAGTCTCTATAAATTGGCTATGTTTTAGAAGCTATGCTTTGTGCTTTCCATAATCTCAGTTAACTCAGTCATTCTGGATTTCTGATGGGGTTGAAAACTTATAGTCTCATAGCCAATCCTTGCTATTTACTTTGAGAGAAAAGATTTGAGAGGATGTTTTTCAGCTGACATTCATTCTAAAGCCAATAAAAAAAGCCAGGTTCAGAACTAAGTCTTTTATTTAGGAGAGATGACAGAGGTTCTGGTTAGTCAACAAAATGATGGACTGGGTATTAGGTCTATCTTGCACCTTACTGACATAAATTGGTATAGTTATGCTCTAACTGTATTTTGAGAGAAAAGTTTTATTTTAACAGGAAGGGTGATATGTAGGAGGAGCTAAGGTGGGAGGAGTAAGGAGAAGAAGAATAAGGAGAGGAGGAGGAGAGGGAGAGGAGGAGCTAGGTGATGAGAAAGAAAGAGAGAGGGGGGCCAGACATGGAGGCAGATGTTCACAAAGATAGTTGATATATCTAGGGTGGGTATTAGGTTACACTTCTGATTGATATTGAGCATTACCAAATTTATAAAGCCATTGGTTAACATTAAAAAAGTTGTATAAAAGCAAAAAGGAGAAGGGGGTATGGGATAGGGGTTTTCTAGGGAGGGGAAATGGGGAAAGGAGATGTCATCTGAAATCTAAATAAAATATCCAAAAAAAAAAAAAAAAAGAAATAAAAAGAACCTTCAATTGTTATCTTTTTAATAAAAAAAAAAAAAAAAGTAAACCGAAAGGCAAAGAAAGGAGAGGCACCAAGTCACAACCACATAGGAGGAAAAGTTAACTTTTCCTATTGTACAGAGGATAATTATAGTTAATATTATCACATATAATTCAAAATGATCAAAATAAATTATTTTAAATATTCTCTCACAAATTAATGACACATGTTGAAGATGAATGCTAACTAAATAGTTTAAGTTGATAAATATAAAATGTATAAACATGCCAAAGCATCATCACTCTACCTTACAAATATATATGCATATATAATTACATAAAAATAGTTATAGTCTATCTATGAAAATAGAAAATGTCATACTGTTTCCAGTACTCATAGATAGATATAAGTTTCTACCCCCAAAACTGGTGCATAAACTTCAAATCCATCCCATAATAGTTGTAGGCATAAAGCTACAGTTCCCAGATTTATTTGGAATGATTGCTACTATGGTTGTAATGTTCTTCATTACATAAACACTAAAAGGTGCCTTCCTGAAACTTTCACCACTGATTCTATTTCTACTGCCCCAAACAACATAGACTATCCATGAGAACAAGGTCCTTCTCACTAACTGACCTCATTTTTCTCATATAAAGGGGACTAAAATGATTCATTCTGCTAGGTTAAGATATTTAAAGACATTACACATGAATAAGCAGGGGCAGATCTTGCTTCTTCTAGCTCAATAAATTGTACCTTTCAAAAATTATAGTTGAGGGAAAGTGAGACGGCTCCACGATTAGGTGCTTGCAGCCCTGCCTGAGGAGCTGAGGTCTAGCCTCGTGACTCCCGTAGTACTAGAAAAGAACTGACTCCTGCAATTTTTACTCTAACCTCTAAATGCCCAGCCTGAGCTACATACTGAGTTACCATCTAATCTAGGCTTCAGAGTGGCATCTGGTCAAAACACAAACAACCAGAAATTCTTAATGATGGGCAACAGAATAAATATGAAGTCAGAATCCGTGATAAAGTCCTATATTAACCCACAACAAAATGAGCTCCCCGTCTCTCTCTTCTCCCTGAACTAAGAAGTTTTAGGGAGGAGAGGAAGATTAATTTTCCTTCTTCATCACTTTCAAAATCATTTCAAAGACTTATTGCTTTTTAGACTTTAAAGGCATTAATTAGACTATTTCACTTCATTGTCATAAAGTCTTTTAGACAAGTCCTTTCCTGTTCTATGCTTGTAAATGAGGAAATTGGGGCTTGCTTAATGAAGTAAATAAAATCTAAGATAAGAATCAAATTTGGGGTTCCACACTGGATCCGATTCTTTGTTTTAAACTCATGGCCAGGACTTTAATTCTTTTTTTCCAATCAGCCAGAGGTAGCTATCTTAATGGAGTGTCTCTGCTCCCAGAGTACCATCTTCAGGGATGTATTAATTTGCTAGAGCTGCCATAACAACCTACCACATTCTGGGTGGCTTATTAAGAATTATTTTTCTTGATCTGAGAGGATGGTTTTCAGCTGACATTCATTCTAAAGCCAAGAAAAAAGCCAGGTTCAAAACTAAAGTGTTTTAGTTAGGATAGATGACAGAGATTCTGGTTAGTCAACAAAATGATGGACTGGGTATTAGGACTATCTTGTACCTCACTGGTACAATTAGGAATAATTATACTCTAATTGCATTTTTAGAGAAAAGTTTTATTTTAACAGGAAGGGTGATATGTAGGAGGAGCTAAGGGGGAAGGAGTACTGAGAGGAAGAGATGGAGTAAGGAGAGGAGAAGATGAAGGAGAGAAGCTAGGTGATAAGAGAGAGAAAGAGAAAGAGAGGGGGGGCATGGAGGCAGATGTTCACCAGTCAAAGATAGTTTATATATCTAGGTTGGGTATTGGGTTACACTTCTGATTGAGCATTACCAAACTTATAAAGCCTTTGATTAACATTTTAAAAAATTGTATAAAAGCAAAAAGGAAAGGGGGGCATGGGATAGGGGTTTTCTAGGGAGGGGAAATGGGGAAAGGGGATGGCATCTGAAATGTAAATAAAATATAAAATAAAATTTAAAAAAAAAGAATTTCTTTTCTCATCCTTCTAGAGGGAGGCAGATCTCTAAATTCAAGGCTAGCCTGGTTTACAGAGAGAGTTCCAGAATAGCCAGGGCTACACAGAGAAACCCTGTATCAAAACAACAAACAAACAAACCACATTTTATACATGGCCTAAACTACTAGAACTTTGAGATCAGTTTTCTATTTGCCATCAGGAACCAGTGGATGAGGCTTTTAGAAATATAAAGGAGATGAAACAAAAAATGTATGCATATCTACATGAAATTCAGCATTTTCCTTTAAATATGAATGTAGAAAATAATACATACTAGCATCATCAGCATTATTATCTGTGACTTCATCATCATCAGAACTCAGGCATTTTATATCATAGAACAGTTGTTAGAGGTATTTCCAACTGCTAGGCTTATCATTGCAGTGAGCTTATGACATTTTTCAGCCCACTACTAGACCTGGGCTTGTAATGTATTAATAATGAAACTGTATCTCTGTACCATAAACTTATTTCTAATCATCTTGATAAGTATACTTCAATATAATTGGTTTTCTTTGAAATCAAAAGTTATTTACTTTATATATTCTAAAGCATTCTAAGAAATAAAACAGGAGACTTCATCATATATCAAGAGCTCATGGAACAAAAATATGAAAAACCATGTCTGATGGATCTCATGACAAATAGTGCCCCATGCAGAGATGAACTAAACCAGTTCAGCCATGGCAAGACAAGTAATCCATCATGATGTGCTTTGAATCTTTCTTATAATGTATACTTTACTTGTAATTTAAGATAAGGGGCTCTAGTTGTAAAAGTTTTATGTCTCAAAACAAAACCACAAAGATTCACTTTTGAAAAATACTATCTCCTCCAGGGCTCAACTGTTTTAAAATATTCCTTCTAGGGAATATATTTATGAAACCATGTTAAAAGTGACAAATAGCACTTTAGAATAAAAAGTTAGCATTACTTATCTATAGGTATTATTATTGAATAATTGTTACTTCCTTCTTATTCTTTTATATATCTTCCATATACATATGGAACACATGTGGAAACACAATAGACATATATTAACATTACAATTTTAAAACAATTAAAAACATCTAATGGCATGGATGTGAAAATGGATGTAACAGTTGTATAAATAATCCAGGTTTCAGATACACATCATTGCTATTATCAGTTAACAAGACTAAAAATTTGCTAGCAAGTTCTTGAGATAAAAAAAAGGCCTCTTTCTGAGTGTAATAGACCAGAACAGCTTACTTTTAAAAAGTGGTAAAAGAATTGGCCAATAAAGCCTGATTCCACCAGCCTCTCTGCTTTTAAAATTCTGTGTTATTTGTGTAAACTAATCATGTTTGGTTGAAAAATCAAGGAGCACCTTGCAGATGCTCAGAAGGCAAGATCATAGATGGTAATTATGGTCCTTAACCAACGGGAACTGCTGGTACAGAAAAGCACTCTAAATATTAGTTGCTTTATATCCATAGAGCTATGAAGAGAGGAAAGAGATTTAGATACTGCCATAAGATAGTCATTCTAGAAGACTTCTGTTACTAAATTCAAAAGTACATGTAAAGGCAGACATTAAATTAACTCACCCACCAAAGACCCTCAGGACTATTGTTACAGAATTGTAGCCAGGGTGAAAGTTAAAGAAAGCAAGATTTTTTCCCAAATAGTTGTACAAAATATATTATTCAGAAGCCATGCAGAGAAAATGTGCTCTGGCAAAAAGCATACTACACTGTTGCTGTTAGCAAGTCTGGACTTTAAGTGGTTCAATGTTCAATTAAATGGAGAAAAGTTTAAGACATTTGGTAGTACAATACTCAAAATGTTCAAAATTGTCAGTTTAAACTTCTTTAGAAATGAATTTTTTTCTTAAGACTTAAAATGTGCCAAGTTTTGTAGAAAAAAAAAATGAATTCATGCTTCAGTTGTGAGGGTAAAATAAGAAAAATGTTTTCTAAATCTTAATAAGATAACAGAGATGGAGTAAGGAGAAGAGAAGATGAAGGAGAGGAGAAGCAAGGTGATGAGAGAGAGAAAGAAAGAGGGGGCATGGAGGCAGATGTCCACGTGTCTCCACCAGTCAAAGATAGTTTATATATCTAGGTTGGGTATTTGGGTTACACTTCTGATTGAGCATTACCAAACTTATAAATCCTTTGATTAACATTTTAAAAAAATCTTATAAAAGCAAAAAGGAAAGGGGGGGCATGGGATAGGGGTTTTCTAGGGAGGGGAAATGGGGAAAGGGGATGGCATCTGAAATGTAAATAAAATATAAAATAAAAAATGAAAAAATAAGATAACAGGATCTATGCGAGTAAAAGGGGATGAACTCAAGAAAGGCAACTTATATCTTGAATGTATAAAACAAAGTGGGCTCTAAAGATCATGGCTCCTGTTATCCACTTGCCATTAGAGTATTAACCTGAGGTTAATGACAGGTTTTAATTTTTTTTCATATCTCCATCATTCTAAAGGCCTCAAAATCTGTTTCATTATAGAAGGTCCACAGTAGCCACATAATCAGAAAAATAGTTTAATAATAAGTGGTACCTAATCTAAAGAAGACAAAAATAACAATAAATTGTTTAACATATTTAAATCATTTAAATTCCAGTTTTCAACTTAGAAATAATCTAATATTATGAATAATTTTGCCAAATAAATCTGAAGAATGCATTAATTAATAAAATAAACTTGATTTTTCTTACCCATAAAATATTTCTACCATAGGTCAGTTGTGAAGGGGAAACTGGACAAAATGCATAAATTATTAAATGATTTTATGTTTAAGTAAAAGATTATTCTTAAGGCTTAATCCATTTAAGTAGAAAATTTTAGCTGTGGACATACTACTGGAACTATACTCCAAAAAAGAATTAAAAAGTTGGACCTTCTAAACTATATGAGACACTTCCTTCAAGCAATCAATTGCAAATAATTTATAGACTTGGCCTGGGCATTTTCTGAGCTGTATACCTATGTCATTAAGTATAGTAAAGAGATGGAACATTTTTAGATAACAGTCTACTTTTTAAAATGTCCACTCAGTGCAGTAAACAATTGTATGACTTATTTTTGTGTGCTAACTTGATGGAGGAGAAGGATAAACAAATAGCTAATAAAGCATTATTTCACATTGTGACTATAGCAATGTGTCTAAAAGACATTAATATTTTAATTGATAGAGCAAAGAAGATTTGTTTTCACTTATTTGGATAGACATTATCTTATCTGTTAAGGACCAGAAGAGAACAAAAGTCTGAGGAAGAGCAAATCTGTCTTTTTGAGTCTGGATGGGTGAATTCTCCTACCCTATTCTGAGGCCTTTGTGTAGTGGGAATTTTAATCCAGCAACATGAACATGGCTACTCTGAATGGAATACAGCCATGTCTTTAGTACACACCTTTAATTCCAAACAATGAAGGTAAAGTTAATTTGTAGGAGAAAGCAGCCGTATTTGAAAGTGTTGTCTAATTGAGTGGCAGACAAAATGATGAAACAGAGAAACATTTGACAGAATAAAATGATATGCCCAATTCTCATGAGAAGTGAGAGGGGAAATTAAGCTACTGGAGGGAGCAGTGGGAGATGGGAAGAGGGAGAGGGAGGGAGAGAGGGAGAGAGGGAGAGAGGGAGAGAGGGAGAGAGGGAGAGAGTGAGAGAGAGAGAGAGAGAGAGAGAGAGAGAGAGAGAGAGAGAGAGAGAGAGAGAGGTTTAATTGTGAGAGTTTTGAAGAGAGCACAAGTTAGGCACAAGTTAGGCACAAGTTAGGTGAAGACAGAGTGGGCCAGAGAATGAGAAGGAGCCAGAAGACTAGAACAAATTGCAAGAGTTAGTTTGAGGTCAAGCAGAGCAATTCAGTGAGAAGCCCAGAGAAGCCAGATTGAATCAGTCAGTTTAGAGAGGAGTTGGAGCCAGAGCAGCTGAGTTGAACCAAACAGCTAGAGTTAAGAAAGAACTAAAAAGAGTGAGCTCATTCAGCAGCAAGTTAGGAAATCATTCTAGGCATAAATAAAATTGTACAGAGGCTAGAAGCTTCCAGGACTAGGCCTTGATCAGCAGTCCAAGGCAGTAAGCCGCAGAGGTGACAATTACTACAGGAGAATTAAAGTTACTTTAATTCCTTTATCCTTGAACTCAGAGTTGGTTCATCAATTTTCTGTTTCACAAATTTTTGAACTCTGACTAAACTATACCACTGGATTTTCTTGCTTTCGTATCAGAAGATTTCTGGGGTTCTAAAACTTCATAAACTCATTACAAATTATATATATATATATATATATATATATATATATATATATATATATATATAACTGTTATATACTGCTGAATGAAGTCACCCATTCTATCCATTCTATCCATTTCTGAACTCTGGCTAGCCAGTTAAGACAGCTGTTCTGACTCAAGCTCTTCTCTCTCTTCTCTAAGCGGACTGATTTAATCTGGCTTCTTTGAGCTTCTCACTTAATTGCTCTGCTTGGCCTCAAACTCATTCTGGCAATTTGTTCTAATCTTCTGGCTCCTTTTTATTCTCTGTCTTCAAATTTCTCTGTGCAAACTCACAAAGTCATCTCTATTGCACTGCATTCACTCAATTGAACTGCACCAAACTCAACTCCGCTCAACTGAACTCAACTGAACTGAGTGACTGAACTGAACTTAAGGAAAAAACTCATGATCAAGTTGCTCTCTCCTCTCTCTCTCTCTCTCTCTCTCTCTCTCTCTCTCTCTCTCTCTCTCACACACACACACACACACACACACACACACACATATATATATATATATATATATATATATATATATATATATATATATACATTCTGTGTTGATGAACTTAAATTGATACAACTTGTTTGTATACCTACTGTGTACCAAGTCCTAGAGGACCATTATGAGTGAGACAAAATCTCTGGTTACATGTTTCATAGCTTATGCTTTCCTGATAAATAACCAAAAACCAAAAGGATATCTTATTTCATTAGCCATTTTTTTTTACTACTTAAGCCTTATCTTAGTATGCCACATGATACAAATTCCTTTCCATATATAATTTGACAATGATGGAGTCATGATCTAAGACAGATTGATATAATAGTTTCCTGAGAATGAAAATTGAGATCCTGAATGTTGAATTCATTCAGAAATGATAGTCTTGAACAAAAAGGAAACATGAAATCAAAACCAGAGACAACATCTTAGTAATTAAGTTATAATCACATTGAAGCTGATGTTTAAAAGCAGCCAAGAATCATGACAGCTGATCTATATACAAAAGCATGCAAAGGACTGACTATCCAAAGGAAAAACATAAATTGTCTGGCTTTGGAAGAGATATGCAGAACACTTTGATCTATAATTTTTAGGTTCTGGTTCCTATGGAATGGTTCTGCCCTTATTTGTCCCCCAACCTTGCAGAGTTATAGAGGTCTGTTATGTCCTTTCAGAAATTTCCCTGTCTGCTTGAATCAGTTTGAGTGTCTCTAATTCTTGGGATAGATGAGAATTGGTTTTCAACTAAGGTATTTTGGTTCCTACAAATCATTCTGAGGGTTTAGAAGTATTAGATTAATTTGGAACTGCTGAGTTTGGGAATTGTCTTATATTCATTTGGCAAATTTACCTCAGAATATAGTGGTTTAAAAGGAGCTCTGAAGCTGGGTGGTGGTGGTAAATGCCTTCATTCCAGCATTTGGGATACAGAGGCAGGTAGATCTCTGAGCTTAAGGCCAGCCTTAACTGGTCTGTAGAATGAGTTCCAGGATAGTCAGTACTACAAACACTGTCTTGAAAAACAACAAAAAAAAGAGTGGAGGCATTAGATTTTACAAAGATATTTTTTAAATATTAAGCTTGAATTACTTTGTCTGACTTATGGAGTCCTCCAGAATTTAGCACAAGAATAATGGCATGGCATTGGTTATTATTGAAACATCCTGATGTCTTTGACCGGGATGCTCCCCAAAACAGTTATATCTACTTCACTTCTCTTCCATCATCTTCTCATTTCAACACAAAACAAAACTTCCTGTAATTCAGAAAACATCTTAGAGACCATTCGGGAGAAGTTGTTTCTCAGCATCTCCAATACTTGTGGTGTGTTCATCAAACTTTTAACAAAATACTTGACTCAAACAGCTTAAAAAAGATGATTATTTTCATAATTTCAGAGCCTTTATTTACAACCTAGTCATCAGCTCTATTGATTCTGGCACAAGGTTAGGCAGAACATCATGGAAGCAGGATTATGTTACAAATGCTGCTCCCTTTTCTAGCAGATATGAAATAGAGAGAAGATAGAAAAAGTATAGGGATAAGATGTTATTCCCAAGAGGACTCAGAGTAAATTTTTTTAGCTAGTCTCTACATAAAAGTATTTCAGAACCTTTTAAAGTAGCACCACCAGCTGGAAAACAAGCCTTTCATAGATAATTTTTTTTTTTAGTGGGGACACTATATGTGTGTGGGGGGCGTATTTATTTATATATTCATTATGATAACTTGTGGATATGGCAAAATTATCACCACTACTTAATGTATAAAAGTAACTGAGACTGAGGTGAAATAATTCGTTCACTAAGTGACAAAGAAGTACTTAACTTCATATGTGTTAAATGTTATATAACTCCATCTTTACATATGTACTCCCCACTCATTTGAACACTAAATAACTGAGGCTAAGGGACTTTGAAGACATTATTTAATATCACATGGATAGTATGTAGCACTATCAAAACTAAAACCAAAGCCTGAGACTATCATGTCTTGATTCTTTTGTTTGTTTGTTCATTTGTTTTTTGATGTCTCAATTCATAAGTACTAGACCACTCTCAGGTCTAAAAAAACAGTGCTAGAGATTACCGATTTGAACTCAGTACCTACACAATGATTCAATAAATGTAAACTTGCTCTGAAAATGTTGTTGTAATAAATGGTCTAAAATATGGGAATAATTTAGCCAAAATTATTACTGATGTTTTGTTTGTGATGAAAATGAAAATTATGTTTTTCTGTGAAACTATAAACCACCTAAGTGTTAATTAGCTTCATGTTAACATTTTGATGCATTTCTGCACTTCTTAATCAAAATGCAAATTAATATTTCATCATCCATTCTGTTTCTGGTAATATGAGGAACTATAACAACAACCTCAAGGTTGCTTAGCCTTGAATTTTTTCTAGCTCAATATTTTTCTGTTTTGTTTCCCAGCCAATTTCAACCAGAACAGGAGAGGAATGATTATTGTGTGGGTGGGGTTTTTGACTCATTTTCTCATAGCAATAGAACTATATTTCATCTACATATAAATGCTTGAAAAGCTTTAGCTTGGAAAATGAACTAAACACAACTAATTTCCAATAGAAGAGAACAGATCAAGTTATATTTGGCATTTAAGGCACCCAAGGGAGGTTAACTGTCACCAATTAGATCAAAATTGAGTCTTGTGGGTGTTGTTGTTCCAGCTCTTCCCCAATAAGGTTTTAAAATGAAGTTTTCCAACCCTTTTGAGGTCTTGATGAATGATGAGGAATCCATTGCTAATATCACAGAAAATAGGAATATGGAGTCCATAGCTGGAAGAGAACTTGGCAGTTACAGTCATTTATGTTTAAGTATCTTACACAATGTTCCCACAAATTGGTCATTGCTTAAGTTCAAAAGCATCCTAGGTAATGCTTGGATTCCAGAGTTGACTCATATCATCTGTGAATGGATCTTGTCATATTAGACTAACGCATGTCTTCCTCTCTAGTCTGTCCAAAATAACAAATTATTACTTGAAGAGCATAATAATTATATTTTACTATGTCATATTTATTGTTATGTTATACTTATTTAATATAATATTAAGTGTATATATACCAAAATTATTGGAAAATATGTCTACATTTATAAAATTGTGACAATGGGTACTATTTGTTGAATAGTTATGATAAAGGTTGGTAAACATAAATTCTTCTTACTGTAGTAATATTGATTGCTGAGGGTATGTGTGAGACATAGTACTGAGAGCATTAGAGATAATGACTAATAGAATTCTTAAAATCAAATTATAAAAGTGGATGCCATTAATTTTGTAATGCAAATGACAAAATTAGAACTCAAATCTATTCAGTGTCTTCTAAAAATTGAAAAATAATAGGTCATAGTCAACTGCTTCAATAAAAATTTGGATCACTTCCCAGATTATGACCTTCTTTATTCTATGTAACCATTTCTTTTTATTGCATCAGATGGATCCATTCAAAGAATTGATATAATATTGGGTAGATCACTTATATGTGTTAGCTTGCGTATGAATGCTAGAAAACATGAAAGGGTCTCCTCAGTTCACATCTTATTGGCAAAACAAGAAAATGTCACAGAGCAGTCTTAGTGAATAGTCCTCTTTGTGTCAGCTCAGAAACACGCTGAATCACTCTTTCCACTTCGTGCCACAAGGCACATGAACATTGATTTGACATGAAGCCAACCTAATATATCCACCCAGAGTGACATGTTTTCAGAGTGTCGCAAACAGAAAATGGTATCTAAAGACAAAATAAAACAGAAAAAGCTTCTGCCTTACTGGATACTACACATACTTACGTTCAATTTTTTTGATCCTAGATTTCTAAATACAACTGAATATTTATGGGGCTCTTTTAGGCATTTTCAGATATCCTTCCAGCCTTTATAATCACAAACTTGCCTCTACAGGAATCATGAATTCTAGATGCTATGTCTACAAATTTTTAATTGGGGTCTTAAGCCGATTTTTCAAAGAATGACTGCTTACTGTGGTAGAATACATGTAGAAATTTTAAAATTATGGTTGTTTGCTTTTTTTAAAAAAAAGATATATTATCATTTTACTATTTACAAGTTTATTACTTTGTATACTCTTTGAGTCTGATTAATTTTGGTGTGTGATTTTTTTAAAAAATTATTTCCAAGTTATTTTATAGTGATATAAAAATAAACTAAAATAAGTACTTTTAGTGTTTTTCTGATGATCACTTCCAATATTCTAAATCAGTTGCTCTCAAATACTTATCTGTACAGTAGTTACCTACAAACTGTATTGTTTGGTGAAAAGCAGATAATTGGGCCACATCATTGAGAAAACCTAGAGTTTACTCAAAGAACCTGAATTTGTAAATTAAAAAAAAAAAAAAAACGAGTACACAAATACACCCTTGGGTAATTTATATTCTGGTACTTTATAAAATGAAGTTATTAACTTTCTAGTATGGAAGATGAGATATTATAAAATTCTTTATTTTCTAAATGTTACTACATGAATTTTATTTTTATTTTTTATTGGCTGTATTGCAGTTTTTAATGAGGCTAAGTCAGCTCATTTTTACATGACAATTACTGACTTTTCATAGTATGAGATAAAAACTTTAGCTAAATGCCCTCTTGTCTATACCTTTTGTCACTCTTCAAACTGTGACTTTACTATAGTTAACTTTTTAAAGAAATTATTCTGATAAAAATACTGTAAATATACCCATACTGATATGATTTGTATAAATGTATTTCTGTGAGTTAAGGAGCATGATTATACAATAATGAAAAAAGAACTCTGTATCACAAAACCTCTGACACCAATCCGTGACACACTACTCCAATTGTCAAGATTTAATTGGTTCTCTTATATTTTATCAATTGCTTAAAATTAAACCTTGCATTAATGGCTCACATTAGAGTTAGAATATTCTTGTACGTTAGACACTGCTTCTAATTGTTGAATTTGTGATAAGCTGCATTCCTGAAAGTTTTTATTTTGTTTTTCTGTTTAGAAAAACAAAAACATGGACTCTCCACTTACCCAAGTTGGCCTAAAACTTGCAAATTTCCTAAGTATTCCTTCTTAATACAATACTGTGATGACAAGTATGGGCAAGCATGCCTCACTACCTGTGGGATTCTTTTCAGTATAAACATACTGTTTTACTATTTTATTGCTTCTTGGAAGCTCCCTATTCTTAGCTGTGTTTTTCTAGCCCTAAAATTTCTTCTTTGCTCTGGAAAAAGTATTACATTTTAAGTGTGTGCAGAATTTTAAGATCAAAATTATTTTTCAGAACCACAACAAAAATTAACTTATGTATATCAAAGGATACAATCCAGAAGTAGAAAGGCAATTGACATAATAAAAGCAATATTTGCAAATCACATGCATGTCTGATAATTGAGTTAATATATATGAAATACAGAAAGAATTCCTACAACACACAATGACAAAACAACTTAGTTAAATCATGAGCAAAGGACTTGAGGAGACACTTTACTAAAAGAAACTACAGAAATAACCATTGCTTATATGAAAAGACTAATATTCAGTGAAATGAAAATCAAAACCACAATGAAAATATGTCCTGAATAGAGGTCATCATGTTAAGTGAATTGTGCCATGCCCTGAAAAATGCATCATATGTTTTGTTATACATATATCCTAGATTGTTTTATAGGAAATAAAGTTGATAGGGATCTGTTTGGGAAGTTGTAAAGTACTTACATGTATGATGCAGGGAAAAGAGTAGGTGAATAAAATAGAAATATAACCAAAATGCATTATATATAAAATTATGAAATTTATGAAAATTATAAAGAAGCACATGGCTTTGTACAACTAACACACACTAACACAAAATAACATATCAACTCATATTTATGAAGATAAATATTAACACAAAATTGATAATAGCATGTGTTTGTAAAGATGTAATTAGAAGCCAAGCATGGTGTTGCACATCTTTAATCCCAGGAGGCAGACATAGGCAGATGTTCAAGTGCCAAGGCAGCCTGGTCTACATAGCAAGTTTGGGGACAGCTACGGTTACATAGAGGTGCTCTGTATCAAATAAATAAACAAACAACAACCAAAATGTAGTTAGAAACATCTCATACTTTGGACAGATACAAAATTGTGCAGCTGCTGCAGGAGAGAATATACTGGTTTGTCAAAAGCAAGAATAAATATGAGTGACATAGGTACAGTACTTCTATATGCATCCAGAGGAATTGAAAGCAAATTTCAAAAGATATGTGTACATTGCTGTTCATAACATCACTATTATCATAGTGTCATAGTATCACAACAGCCAAAAGGTAGAATGAACAGTCTAAATGATGTTTGTGGTTGAATGGAAAACAAAATGGTACATATACATACTTTAGTCTTCAAATGGAAGGAAATTTTTTAATATTTTTCTTTCATGTTTTTATTAATCATTTTATTCATTTACATATCAAATTATATACCCCTTCCTAGTTACCCCTCTATAACGCCCCATCCCATCCCATCCCTTCTCTCCCCCTCCTCTTTGCCTGTGTGAGGGTGCTCTTCCACCTACTCACCCACTCCCAACTCCCCACCCTGGCTTTCCCCTACCATGAAGCATCAAGCTTCCACAGAATCAAGGACCTCCCATCCCATTGATGTCTGATAAGGCCATCCTTAGCATATCATCCATATCAGCTTACATATGTAGCTGGAGCCATGGGTTCTTCCATGTGTACTCTTTGGTTGGTAGTTTAGTCTCTGGGAGCTCTGAGGGGTGCAGTTAGTTGATAGTGTTCTTCCTATGGGGCTGCCATCCCCTTCAGCTCCTTCAGTCCTTCCCCTAGCTCTTCTATTGGGGTCTCTGGTCCCAGTTCAATGGTTGGCTGTGAATATCTGCATCCATATTGGTCAGGTGCTGGTAGAACCTCTCAGGGGACATCCATACTAGGCTCCTGTCAGCAAGTGTTTCTTGGCATCAGCAATAGTATCTGGTTTGGTGTCTGCAGATGGGATGGATCCCTAGGTGGGACAGTTTCTGGATGGCCTTTAGGAAAGAAATTCTGATCCACTACAATATGAATAAACATTGAGGACACTATGCTAAGTGAAATAAGTCAAACATATGATGATACACACTATGATGATACATATGATGATACATAAATTAGTAAGTTTCATAGTGGCAAAACATGTAGCATTGATTTCCAGTGACTGGGGTGGATATAGAAAAATTATTTTTAAATAGGTACAAAAATCTATTTCTAATAAGAATTGTGATGACTGGCTATACAACAAAATGACTATAATTAACAATACTTATCTATATCCTTAACATGGACAAGATATTAATTTCAATAAGTTTTAATATTTCTGAAAAACAATTTTCCATCAGAAATCAGAAAGCATTGCTATATTGTCTCTTAAACACTAATTGACACATTTTTGTTACTACCATATGATATTCAATTTTATTTTTGGACAATAGAAGGAGATCATTTCAATATGAACACTCTAGTTTTTCTTCAGTTTTTCGAAAATACTTCATTCTTTTGTATGTTACAGAAATTTTCTTTGATTTTCACTAGTCTTTTGGTTATTCTTTACTTTTAACAAAGATATTTTGAATTTCTATATTGTAATAATAATAATAATGTATATTCTGTTTCCTCTTTGAAGAAAATATTTATTTTGTTCATTTACTTCTTTCCAAATATCATTGAACTTTCATATTATGCTTAAAAATCTTATTTCTTAATATGATTCTACTGTACACTTGTATGTTTTATGTATTCACCTTTATATTCTTAGATTTTCACAAGTGTAAAATAATCTTTGTTAATCCCTTCTGTATGTTTTAAATCCACTTTACTTAGTAAGAGATAACTAAAACTTTATGGTCATGAGTACGGTATCATCAAATGGTAAACTTCTCTGAAGGTTATAGAAGATAGGCAGCTTTATTTAGTTAGTCATCTAAATAAAATAAAAAGGTAATAAAACTTCCTCTCAACAAATGGGCAAATGAACTGAATAATCAGTTTTCAGAAAGACAGGGAAGGAAGGAAGGAAGGAAGCAAGGAAGGAAGGAAGGAAGGAAGGAAGGAAGGAAGGGTGTTATCAACAAATCTGACAATAAATGCTAAGAGGATGTGGAGAGAAAGAAATCCTTATTCACTGTCACTGGGAGTGAAAATTAATGAGCCATTGTGGAAATCTTTCTGGAGATTTCTCAAAAAATTAAAAATAGAAAATAGACAAATAGAAATGCCATATGATTCAGCTATTTCACTCTTGGGTACCCAGATTACTCTACACCTTATTATAAAGATATCTGCAACCCCTTCTTTATATTAGCTTTATTAATTATAGCAAAAAGGGAATCAATATAGTTCTCCATCAACAGTTTACTGGATAATAAAACTTTAAATATTTGATATATATCTATGAGTACTATTTGAACTCTAAAGATAAATACAAGAAAAATTATCAGGAAAATGGGTGAACCTACAATGTATATTAAGCAAATTCATGCAAGTTTAGGAAAAAAACTCACATTCTTCTTCATATATAGAATCTAGCAAATAATATACATGCCCATGAAAATAAATGTATATATATGTACAGTATAACATGTAAACAAAGAACAAGAAAGGATAAATACTAGGGGATGAGGAAGAACTGAATGCAAGTAATGAGCACCAGTTATAACACTGTTTTTTATTTGTTTGATTGTTTATAGGTTTTTTGTTTGTGGTAATGGGGGTAAGTCATAAAATATCTTTGATATTGAAAATATAAAATCCCATGTAAAATTTCACAGCTTCCACTTTGATTAGTTATTTCAACTATTTAGAAGCTCACTGAGTTGTATAGCCCTCGGGTCTGATTAATTCTTGTGTGTGATTTTTTTAATCTACATTTTTGTTTTGTTTTGTTTTGTTTTCAAGACAGGGTTTCTCTGTATAGCCCTGGCTGCCCTGGAACTCACTCTGTAGACCAGGCTGGCCTTGAACTCAGAAATCTGCCTGCCTCTGCCTCCCAAATGCTGGGACTAAAGGCATGTGCCACCACTGCCCGGCTAATCTACATTTTTAATTAATTATTTACTTTATTTATTTACATCTCAAATGTTACCCCCATCCCAGTACTTTCTTGCAGAATTCTTCCCTCCTCCCTGCTTGCCTTCACCTCTGAGAGGGTGCCCCACCCTGTTATCCACCCGTCATGGTCCATCGAGTCTCTACAGGATTAGGCCTATCCTCTTCCACTGAAGCCAGACAAGGCATCCCTCTGCTATATATGTGCAAAGGGTCTCAGACCAGCCCATATATGCTCTTTGGTTGGTGGCTCAGTCTCTGGGAACTCCCAGGGGTCCAAGTTAGTTGACAGTGTTGGTCTTCCTGTGGGGTTGCCATTCCCTTCAGTTCCTTCAAGCCTGCAAATTTCACGATGTCATTTTTTAACACCTGAATAATATTCCATTTTGTAAATGTATCACATTTCCTTTATCTATTCTTCTGTTGAGGGATATCTAGGTTGTTTTCCATTTCTGGCTGTCATGAATAGAGTACCAATAAACATGTTTGAGCAAGTGTCCTAATGGTAGGATGAAGCACCTTTTGTGTATATGCCCAAAGGCAGAACCGATATTAAATGTTCTTTTATATGCTTAATTGATTTTTTTCAAATGGTAAGAATAAAGTAATCCAATGAAAAACAAAGAGATGTCAAGATTAATGGAAGATATGAAATATATAATGAAGTGTATGTCTTAGAAAAATATATCACACATTGCATGAGCTCCTTGAATGTTAACTCTTGTTAAAACCAAGATATTAATAATAGAATATGTAGAAGAAATGTCACTAGAAGAAATAAGAAAGCTTGTGGGATTGTTCTTAATGATTGTTCTTAATGTTCCTTCAAGGAAGTAAAACAAGAATGGTTATCTCAATAGTGCTCAGTTTATGTTCTCCCACTCAAATTCCATTCTACAATATACTTCTCAGTTTGCATCTTTCAAATTTAACAACATATACACATTGTGTGGGAAAACATTTTATCTTATTAGCAGGTGGTATGAGAACATCATAGTAGAGAAAAACAGTATTATTAAGGGGCTTTTATTTCTGCACTGTTGGAAGAAATAAATTACAGATTGCTCAAGTTTCATCAGAACTGAGGGTGGGATACTGTATATTAAATGATAACATGTTTTATGATATCCTAAGGAAAATAATCTGTGAGATGAACTTCCTGGCTGTTGGAGTGCCTAAAGAAAAATTTTAGAAATATTCAAATCATTAATTAGAGACTGTATTAAAGGTGCAGTATTTTATAGAAAATAAATCATCTCTATAAGTAGTGCTCAACTTATTGATACAAGTTTCATTGCTAATAATTTTGTGTGAACACAGTTTCCATTTGGAAGAATTCAAAAAGAATTACCAAGGGATGGTGGTGCACCTGACAATAGCAACATTCTTTTCCTTGGGAGTTGTGCTGGTTAGTTTTGTCAATTTGAAAGAGGAAATTCAATTGAGTAGCTGCCTCTATCAGATTGGCCTGTGGTCATAGAGTGCCCAGCCCACTGCGGGTGGTGCCACTCCTCGGCAGGTGGTCCTGGGTTGTATAAGAAAGAAAGCTGAGTAAGCCAAGAATTAGCAAGCCAGTAAGCAGCTCTCCTCCATGCCCTTTGGACTGGTTCCTACCTCCAGGTTCCTGCCTTGAGTTCCTGCCCTGACTTTACTTGATGATGAAATGCAACTTTAATGTCCAGGTTACTTTCAGTGAGTATTTTATCACAGCAACAGAGAGCAAACTAGAGAATGAGTAGAGACAGTGACATGATCCGAGTTGCCCCAAAGTGAAGGATCAACCGGGCAGAAGAAGTGAATTCTAAGAAGACAGGCATCAGTGAACATCTTCATGGACCTGAAAACAAATCAGTGGGTCACTGGGTATAGGGTGGATGATACACAAAAATTAGAACTAACAAAGGAGTCTGGGAGTAGAGTATGAATACCTTTCAGCACTCAGAAGATAGATTTTACATAGGTGATGGTGATTTGGTTAGTAGTGTATTATTGCTTAACATTGTGGAAAGGTATTTGCTGAAATATTTTGATAATACTTTTGAGGTAAGCAATGTCAAAGGGAGAACAAGAGACTAATGTATAGACTATTTAAGGGCCTTACTCCAAGAAGGATGAAAATCTGGTCAAAAGAAGAGGGAGCTTGGCCTAAAGGTTGTGGGAAAAATCTGAAGGCTGTCTGTAAGACAGAATTGGCTAGCTTAGAAATATCAGTGTATTTCTCAGGTATAATAAGCCGCAGTACAGAACAGCTCCAAGTATATATGATAGCTTGACAAACATAAACGTTTATTTCTTGCTCATGTTACTGTCCAAGCAAAATATTCCTTGATATCCTAGCATTTTTACAGTTCCACCTTCCATTAAAACTTCTTGATGGTCCCAGGAAGGAGGCAATGTGAATGAAGCAGGGCCTCATTTTAAAAGCTCTAGTGAGGAAATATTCATAGCATTTCTATGTATATTCGATTTTCTAGAACTCAGTATCATGGCCACACTTACTGGTGAAAGCCAGGCAATGCTGTCTAGCTCTATGTCTAGGAAGAAGAGGAATTAGTTTTGGTAAATAACTAGAAGTTTGGGCATTAGTGAGAGAAAGAACTTTGGACTAATTCTCAATATTCATGATATTTATCTAAGAGAATGAAATGTTATTTTCAATAAAATCTCAATAGTTTGATTTTTACCAATAAAGACTCAGGAGCCAGATGCTGGGCAGAAAGAATGCTAGCTCAGAGAGGCAGAGAAAGCACCCAGCTGACTTTCCTCCAAAAGGCAAAGGGTGTTCCTTCTCCATGTCATCTCAAAACCCCCTCAAACTAAATGTCCCTCCCTTAAACTTTCTAAGCATCTCTCTGTTCTCCTAACTTCCTCTAACTCACTATGGTTTTTTTTTTCTATGTTCACTCGCTGTCAACTGGTTGCTTGTTCTGCCTCTTGACCTTTGGTTGACTTTATTTAATCCCGTTTACAATTAACAGAAAGCTGTTGGATTAAAGGTGTGTGCCAGGGCTGAGCCATACTACAAATAAAAACAGGGTTTTCTAGTAAATAGCACTATCAGGTTTCATGGTGTGATGAAATGTCTTACAACAATGAAGTAGTTAAGGAAGTATAAATTTGTATCACAGAGACATAGGGTGGGTATTCAGTTTAGTTTGTGACTTTTCCTTAAGACAAGACCCCACTATGTAATTCAGGCTGACCTCAAACTAATGCCCTGTCTCAGTTCCTGATGTTCTAGGATTATAAGCATTCATCATCATATTCTACAGTTTGGGACATCTTGAGTTAAAGGTATCTAGGAAATACCTACAGAGGCATCTTTATATATGCTTATATATACAATTAAAGATTAATGATTTATATAATTTGCTCATGGTAATAATTTTATAGCACTTATTTAAATTTTCAGCATGTACTGACATTAGAGTATTTGAGTTAAATCTCTGTACATTTTTAGAGTGGATTCTTCACTGGCTTATATTCATAGGCACAGATAGGAAAACAAAACTAAATAGCATTTCCAGGTAAGAAAGTAATTGAATTTTGATGGAGATTAAATGATATGTTCAGTTTAGACCTGATTCACTGCATAGTATGTATCTTTCTACAATAAATAGAACATGTTTGGGGAGCCTCGTCTTGATATACCTGTGCCTGATTTCAGATTATGGAGGACTAACTGATTTGGAGGTTTTATTTATTTACTCTTCATAAAGCTACTTTGAGAAATAATCTCCAACAACTGAAGGAGGTAAAAATTGGTGACTAAGATAACCAATGCTTAAGAGTTCTAATTCCCTCTAGGTAAATGCCTCAGGGTGAAACCAGTTCTTAATCTTTTAAGTAGCTATATGCCTATGACTATAAACCAGCCTTTATAGCAAATCTGAGTCTTCTTAGGATGTTTTGGTATGTCACCAAGATTGTAATGTTTCATCATGATGGTTATCTTGTGGTCCGAATGTGCCTTGTCACTTCCAAGACAGTTTTTTTTTTTTTTTCTTACTGGTTTTATGAATAGATAATTGGATGGGTTAAAATACTTCCTGTTTCCTTTTAAGAAAATAATTTCAACTATTTACAAACTTAGACAGATACTTTTTTATGTCAAACATGGCTTAATTGTTGTGTGATAAAAGTATAGGAATGGATAAGTAATGAAGATATTAAATGATTCAGAGGGATCATCCAGAATCAAGTGGCTAGGTAATGTGATATATTTTAACATATGTAGTAAGGGTTGCCTGGCTTATAAACATGCTGAAGAAGTATCTAAAATATTTTCATGTTAAATATAGGTCAATAGGGCAAAATTTGAATTATAAAGTAAAAGTACTAATGGTAGATAGATAGATAGATAGATAGATAATGGATAAGGCAGAGTATGCATATGTATAGAAATACTTTTTATAAGAAGTAGGACTCTGACAGTATAATTATTTCAGTGGTAGAAAAACCTTTCAGCACAAACTACAAAATAAAATTAATGAAAAGGTCCTCTTGTTTTTCTTTACACAGCAAATATTCTGCTTTACCAATGAAAACCCCAAATACTACTCAGTTAGCCAATCTGTGTTTACTTCCCTCTGTTATGTAACTTGTCTTTTTTCTAACTCACATACTCCACAGGAGAATCTGAAATCTACAAACAGCCTAAGGTAAAATAATCATTATTATGTCTTTTGCATTCCAAATTGTGGTCTGGTCCCATAATTCTAAAAGGCAAACCCAATGAGGGAAAAAAAGATTAGCAAAAGCTCTTTGTCACTCTAGCTCTGGAAATCTACTCAGGGGACTACTCTGCTGACTAAGCGCCCCATGGAGATCTAGTGCCAGATTCACTACCACTACAAAGCATAAGGTGGCCCTGCTTATCTCCTGACATGAAAACCAGATGGAGCTGCCAGTGGTAATACATGACTAGGTCTTGAATCTATACTTCAGTTGGGGTCTGAGGGGAAAAAAAAAAAAACTATCACATGTCCATAACATGCCTATAATTCTTGATTTTCCTCCCTCATTGGGAATTCAATGATTCAGTTAGTGTTCACTTCAATTAAATTCAAGGGTCTACAGTGACTTAGGCCCAGCTGTTGCAGGTTTTTGTATCTGTGTGTGTCTCTGTGTGTGTGTCTTGGGGGATATGGACAGTTATTTCTTCTGCCTATATTTCTAATATGGAATGTATTCATGTCTATGGAAATTTCTCCCATCTTCACTGACCTGACTATCTGGTCTTCTTGAACTCTTCAAAAGTAATTATTGAGCCATCTGCCTTATGTTGACATATACAACCCTAGAGCAATTCCAATGTGAGTACAAAGTACATCTGTCTGGTAGATCTGCTTTCACCTGTGCCAAGTAACCCCCATTATTTTTTTTTATAAAGCTCCCTGTAGTGAGATGTTTAGAAGATATTAACAAATCAGGGTCCTGACTAGGTGGGGTAGGGAGGGGTTGTAGACATTGCATTGAATTTTCTTTTGAAAAAATAAAAGAGGAATGAAATTGTTGACACATAGTATGGATTAGGAACTAGTTTCATATTAATCTGATCACTCCTCAAAATGAAAAGAACGAGGAGATGACAGAGGCTTCTATTTCCAAGGAACTAAACTGAAGTAAAGGATTTCCAAAAGTGAAATGATGACATGTTTCTGCTTCTATTGCTCTAAGATTTATTGTTTATTTTTCATTTTCAAGCAGTCAGTGCTAAATGGTTCCATGCACACATCCTAGGGATAACTTGTCAAATCTAAATTATCACTTGTATGCTACCTTTGGAGTTGTTTATATATGCAAAATCAAGGAGCAATTTACCTATACTTTCTGTAATTAAAAATGTATATGCTGAGAGATAGACCTGCAAATTGTGATTTAAATCTACACAAGGCTTGAGGCACTTTTAAGTCTATTTGAACTATTTTAAGTTATTAGTTCTGGCTTGATGGGAGTAACAGAAACATTTTGTCTCCATAGGAAATTAATTTTGTTACTGTTCTTAGTAATAAAAGCAGAGCTCTCTGAGGTAAAATTTTGTTGTTGGTGGTAGTAGTACCTTTAGAAATATCCATTGTTTATTTTACTTGCCTCAAATTGAAAGTAAAACGTTTATATTAACAATAGCTCTTCTTCCAAATTAACATAAATCAATTTGATTTGCATGGAATGTAATTGTATTCCACACTGGAATAGGTACCATCTGTGCAAGAGTCCAACTTTTCTAGCTGAGCTGTAACTAAGTCACTTACTGATATTTTTGACTTAGAAAGTTTTTTCTTTTTAAATGCCCTATTAGTAGAACAGTGGTATTTGCTTTTACCCTAAGTCTCTGGGCTATCCAGTGTCAGGTTCTTGCTCAATGATGCAGTGTCAAGTATGGGTTTCATTTTGTGGAATAAGACTTAAATCAAATCAGATACTTGTTGCTTACTCCCACAAGGTTTGTGTTGTATGTGATTTTTAAAAAACCCATGCCTGATCTGGTTAGGCTATGGGACCAGCAGCCACCCATACCTGCTAGCCAATACCTCTCTCACAAACACTGACTTTGCCTCTCCAGGGCTCTGAGAGCTTTCCTGCTAGCCTAAGCTCTACTGTGGTTACCTCTCTCCTGGAGCTCAGTCCTTTGCCTAATCCTCCTGTTCCAAAGCCTGGCCAAATTTGTCCCTAGCTGTATTCTTTCTCTCCTGCCCACCTGAGTCTCCTAGGAAAACACCAGACAGTTCTAATACTTTAAAATCGGCCAGATAGCAAACTGCTGGGTGAAGAATATCCTAACCCAATATGCCCATATGAAGAACATACAACTCATAATATTTATAAGCTGCATGCCTAGATGGGATAGATATACCACTACAGTATTCCCTAGCTATGAGATCCCTTGCTACTTGCAGCTCCTCCAGGCCACATGGTTCTGTTTCATCTTCCACCTCTTCTTCCTCCAGCTTCCTCTCTTTCCATCTGTTTGTATCTTTGTCCCTCTTCCTCCTTCCTCTTTCTCCTTCTCTAAAATTTCCAGCCCCACCTCTCCCTTCCACTGCCCAATCACAGGCCTTTATTTGACCAGTTAAAATGGGGAACAGGTTCACATGGAATCACCTGAGTATGTGATCTGATCGGTTCTTCATTGGGGACAGAATTAACATCAAAGTACAAACATCACCAAGGCAATCCACAACAGGTTTGTATAACCATTGCAGTAACATATCTTGCAGGTAGCATACCACTATAAATCAAAGAGTTTGTAATTGGGTTCATTTTACATTTCTCCTTTGGTAGCATGTACAGTACCTTCTAGTTCCAAAGATGCTAGCACATGTATATAGGCACCAGAGCAACTTCTCCATGTTCAATGAGTTATGTGAGTGCTATCTTCAGTAATAAGGCCTTGTCATTAGTTTATGATGAGCGACATATACTTCTGGCAACAGACTGGGTTGTTTGGGGATTTCCAAGGGGCTCCTTTGACAACAACTCAATTAGATATAACCCATTCCCAGTATTGAAAGGTTGGTTTGGTGATAACAGATGACCAATTTGGACTTTCCCCAATTTCATTTAGATCACACACACACACACACACACACACACACACACACACACACTAGCTTCTACTCTATTAAAGTTTTCCATACTATGTCTCAAATCTCAAATAGACCACTATTCTAGCTGTCTTTCCTCATATTTCCTCTCTCAATTCCTACCTCCCCTCCTGTTCCTCACTTTACACCCGGTTCCAGTCCCCTGCCCCATCCATCTATAGCTATTTATTCTATTTCTTTTCCTAGAGACATCTGCCCTACCTCACATTGTCCCTAACTTTTATCTAACCTCTATAGCTCTATGGATTGTAGTTTGGTTATCTTTGACGTAACAGCTAATATCCATAAAGTCAATATATACTGTATTTGTCTTTCTGAGTCTGGGTTATCTCACTTTGGATGATTTTTTTCTAGTCCCATATATTTTCTAATTCCTCACCACTATGAATAGAGAAGCAGTGAACATGTTTGAAGAAGTGTCTCAATAAATGATTTCTAATGATATTCTGCTATATTCACATATCAGTTCCTTGCTCAACGATGGTTGAGCACCCAAGAAGCTTCCTCCTACAGCAGAGAGTTAAAAATACACAGACCCACACCCAGGCATTATATAGAGAGTGAGAAACTTCAGTCTCTCATCACTAAACTGATGTCTCCATCAAATCACCACCACCATCTAGGCTCAGGAACTCTCTGGAAGAGAAGGCAGAAAGAATGTAATAGCTAGAGGAGATAAAGGACACCAAAAAAGCAAGTCCCTCTAAATCAACATGATCTATACACATATGAACTCACAGAGACTGAGGCGGCCTGCACAGGCCCTGCACAGGTCTGCCTCAGATAGGATCCTTGAGCTAAAAGGAGAGATGGACACATGCCACAACCCAGACGTTATCTCTAATTGATAACTGCTTACAAATGAAAATTTAGCTTTCTCCAAATGAGTCACATTGATGAAACAAACTAAGAGTAGATTGCTTTCCAGCTATAGATGAGCAAGAGCAAACGAACTCAGTGGAACCTCTGTTTTAATCTTGCAGGTCCTTTCATATACATTATAGCTTCCAGTTTAGGGTTTTTTATAAAATTCCTGAACTCAAATGAGTGTGCTTTCATATGCTGTTTCCTGGGTGCTTTCCTTTCTGATGTGATAGGTTTTTTTAAAAAAAAAAATCATATCATATCATATTATATCATAATCCCTTGGAAGCCTGTTTGTTTTCTAAAGAGAGACAGAAAGGAGATAGATCCAGATGGGAGAGGAGGTGGAGATAAACTGAATTCACTAACTTCTAGGCTCCTGTTCTCTCTCATCTATGTCTCGAGGCATCTCTGACAGAACAACATTTTGAACTATTCAGTTAGGTTTGCGTTTCGGTAATACCATTATTATTAGTATCACTTGATTTTCATTTCTTCTAGAATGACTAATGAAGGGTCTTCTGTGGTCTGAGCTAAAATGTTTGTTCCAAAGGCTCTTAGAGTAATTTTGGTGGTACTGTTTGGGGAAGTTCTAGAAAGCTTAGAATCTGAGGCTTAGCTAGAAGAAACAGGCCATTGGAGTAGTGTCCTTGGCAGTGGTATCTTTGTCTTGACCCCTTCCTATCACTCACTCCATTTCCTGAACACTGCTCAGCAAACAGCTTCTTCTTCCATATGATGCTCTGCCACACATGTGTCAGAAACAACAGAGCCAGTCACAGTAGACTATGTTCTCTGGAACCGAGAGCCAAAAATAATACCTCCCTTAATTACTGCTATTAGATAGTTGGTCACAAAAACAAAGTAACTAAAACAAGCCTCCATCAAGAAAAAGTCTAGCTATCCCTTGAAATCTTCTTCACTTTATTCATTTCTTCAAGCTCCTCTGAAGAGTGCTAACTTTTCAGGTACTCCTCAAAGAGAATACTTGGCGGCTAATGTAATGTGACCTAGAATGTCTTTAATGGCTAGCCAGAAAGCCAGGTCTCCTGAATGATTTATTCTGCCAACCTACCACTCAAAATGCTCACAGCAAAGCCCAGATCTTAGCTAGAAGGCCAGGGTTTTGTAAAGCTATTAAAAATACTTTCAGGGCTGGCAAATTGGCTCACAAGGTAAAATTAAAGGTGCCTGCTGCCAAGCCAGGCAACCTGAGTTCAATTCTTAGGACTCACATGGTGAAATAATTCCCAATAGTTGTCCTTTGACTTTCACATGTAATGTGCATGTTTGCGCCCCCTGACATACACAGAGACAGAGACACAGAGAGACAGAGACACAGAGACAGAGAGAGACAGACACAGAAACAGAGAGAGACAGAGAAAATAGACTAAGTTTAAATGTAAAAAAAGTATTTTCAATCTTATTTTGATTATTACTTACCACTATAAGGATATATTTGACATATTTATTCCAAACCTCCCTCAGAAACTCAATTCTACAAATGCATTATATGACGTTATGAACTGTGTGACCCTTGGAAAGGCCATGAGTCCATTAGATACCTATTTTTTGTTGTTGTTGTTTTGAGACAGGGTATTTTTGTATAGTCCTGGGTGTCTTGGAACCCCCTATGTTGACTACCAGGCTGGCCTAAAACTCAGAGAGATCCACCTGCCTCTACCTCCCCAGTGCTGGGATTAAAAGCATGTGCCACCATTCCTTGCAAGATACCTATTTTTTAAAGCCCCCAAAACCAGCTTTAGTTTCTTGGAGGTGCTATCACGTCTCTGAGAAGGTAAGCTTTAAAATAGAATCCAACTTGAGACCTTCAAAACTACAAGACTGCTTAGAGTTTTACAATATCTAGAGTCTAAAGAGGGAGAGGGAAGGATAAAGGTGAATAAGAAAGGCAAATAAAATATTACCATAATTTTGATTTGAGAATCTAATCAATTGATGAATTAATCCATCAATAAACAGAGGACTTACAGAATCCTAAGCATTTATGGGTATATAGATAAGAAGGATCCAAAAGATAGCACACATTTTTAAAATGTATCAATCCTTTAAACAGTCAATCCGTATGTGCAGACCATCTTCTGGTATATACTATATTTTTCCTAAATTTCAGAAATAATAGCACTAAGACTTCATTCTCTGGAAGACACATTGGAATAAGTATTTTCTTTGTATAGTTATGTTTACAAAAGATATCAAAAGAATCACAAAAATACAACAAAAGCTTAGTCACTTTGCTAATAAGTCAATAAAAGAAATGCATGGCCTGCTTTCTTTGAGGTTTGATGCCACCTCCAAAAAAAGAGTAATTATTGCAGTAGTGATAAATGCAATTCCGTTTATTTCCAGTCTTAGTAACACAGATATTCCTATTAATGCCTGCTCAGTCACCATAGTGCTGTACCCACACAAGACACAATAGAATGACACTTAATGAAGGTCAAATTAAAAGTTTGTTATTTGCTAGCAGTCAAGAGGATGCTCAAGACAAAACGAGCTTTCTACCTCAGCCTAGAAACAGGCAGGGTAAAGTTTATAAAACCAAAAACCACAATTACATCATACCTGAAGCAGGCCAAGGAGCAGAAATCTCAAGTTTCAGTTCAGTTGATTTATTTTATGTTGTAAAACAATGGGCCTCTCCAAGTTGCAAGTGCAGCTGCCTGAGAATGTTCTACTCAGTAGGGTGTGGTCAGTGGGGGCTTGGGACAGCTGGGTGAAGTTAGCTAAAACTAGAACAAAAATGGTGTTACTTTGGGCAGTTCAATAGTAATAATGATTTCTTCCTGGATCTGAATTTAAAATGAATAACAGTACTTGGTATATGGAATCATGTCCTCAGAAAGCAATTCTCAAATACCAGTTTGTTGACTTCCTACATAATAATTTCCCACATAGCTTGTTATAAATATGGACTTAATGTCTCTGATCAGAATTAAACAGAATTTTCAGAAATGAGCCCAGGGATCAACAGTGTGTTTTTCTAAAAGCTCTTTGTTTGATTCTGATTCACTGGGAGATTTGGAGGACACTGTGGGATAGTTGAAACCATTTTATTTTGTTAAAGCAGACAATATCTAAACAGTGTTCTAATTTATACTTTACTAGTCACTAAAAGTATTTGCTTAAATCGGGCATTGATGGTTGTACTGGCCTTACTTTCTCTATCTTTCTTCATATTGTTCCTTATGCTCAGAGTCTGTACTTTAATTTGCTTCAGGGGCTTCACTATCAGTCTTCCCTATGTATATATATTTTAACTTCTATTGCTTTAAACTCTTTCTCTGCTCTTTCATTTTGGGGTTTTGCTATGTGTTTCCGAAAGATAACAAATTAATTCAACCCATCATTACCATTCCTGATACACAATGTACACAGAGACTACCTCCTGAACACTAGGCATATGGTAGTGCTGCTTCTTTAGGGATGAGTGTTCCCTCTAGTCTTGTCTGTGGTATCCAGGGATACTAGGTCACATGGTACAACACAGGGTCATTTAAGTATCTCTTGGTTCCCCTTTTCTTCCCAAGTACTTGCTATCTCAAATCAAATGTTTCAACCAGCTCTGATACAAACTTTAGAACAAATCTGTGAATTCATTCTAAGTATAGTAGACACTGTGTTATGCCATCCAGATCCATCTTTAGGACCGAAGAGCTCATTCCTCCAGCTTCTGGGAATGTAGCCATGAGACAGTCTTTAGCTGTCAGCCTCCCACATAAATTTTCCTCATGTGCAAATAGCTGCTTTGTTTTAGGCTATATGTTTTTCTCAGGGGCAAATTGTATTCAATGTTCATTATAGAAAAGTATAAAGACATAGGTAGCCCCTGTTCTGCTAAGTAAGGCAACCCTGAATATTTGTCACAACTTCAGAGTTATTTGATACCGGTTTTGGAACTATGTTAACATTCAACTACTTCTGCCTGGTCCTACTTCCTTTCTTGAAGTTCTGGTAGTCATTTTCTGAAAACACCTCAATAAATCTCTTACACCTGACTTTTTCTCATTGTGCTTCTTTAAGGAACTCAATCGCTCAAATCACTGGGGCAGTTAATCTGATTATTAATGATGTCCAACTTATCACTACATTGTTTATACAAACTCCTTGTTTTCCATTGGCAATCTGAATAAAACTTCACCTCTCACTTTCTCTTTAGCAAGTAAAAAGATAGTGCCTGGTATTTATTGCAGGGGGCAATGCATCATATTGTTTTGGGAAGGCATGAGAGCAACATGAAAATATCCTTACAAGTAAATTGGAACAGAAAATATCAAAGAAGAGAAAGGTAAAGGACATAAACCTCTGAGTTGTATGAAATTTTAGAAAATGTCAGCCCTCTACAATGTCTTATAAGTAGGATAAACACTGGGTGTCTTCCTTATTCTCCATCTTATACATTGAGGTAGGCTTCTCACTGAACCTAGAGATAATATGGCTAGTTTGCTCCCAAATTACCTCAACACAATGTTATCACACACAAGCTGCAATGCCTGCTCAGCTTTTAGGTGGATTCTGTTCTGGGGAACTAACTCTGTTCCTCATGTTTATATGGTAAATGATTTACTGAGGCATATCCCTAAACATAGCTTTCCAACTTTAAATAAAATTTTACAATCTGCTAAGGAAGTCAGAAGCACAGTGGGCTACAAACTCTGCATGCCTATATGAAGATATTTTCTAATTCTAATGTTAAGATCCACTAGTGTACATGCTGCTTCCTGCTTAAAAAAGAGTCAGAGAAGCACATTGAGATATTGTAGGTTTTGACAATTTGATGGTTAATGGATAGTCAACAAGACAACTATTATGCCAGAACTATCTCGGAAAATTCACTTTGTGCTTATCCTTACTTAGAGGATGTTGTAGAGAACTATCCATTTCTAAGACTTCACTTAATTCAGAGCTTTATTCCTCTTGTCTTTCTTGTCTTTCACATATTTACTTTCTTATCTATTTACAAAATCATTTTGAGAGTCACTTTTATGCCTTTTCATAGATTCAATGTGTATTACCATTTATTGCTCTGTAGTGCTGTCAGTCATTTGCAATATCAAATAGGGTAATTAAATAACAATACTGTATTGTTGTTTTAAATATCCATTTATACAGCAAAACCAGGAAAATATAACGTATCAAATCAATGTTCTGCAAATTCTGAATCCATTGAAGTAGTGTCAAACAATCTGTATTATGAGTAAATTTATATAATATATTAAATATTAAATAAAACTCTATGTGTATAAAATGATTGTTTTCAATTACACATATTCACTGAAAGAAATAGCAAGAGGACAGTGAGATTAGAGGTGATTTCACTTGTTTATGCTCTTCTTTATCTTTCATATTTTCTACAGTAAGCAGAGTTTGAACTAAAAAATGGAGATGTTTAGACACTTTAAAACTAAGTTGGGGTGGGTGAGATGGCTCAGCATGTAAAAGAGCTTGTTGTGAAAACTTGATTACATGCTTAAGTTTTATCCCCAGAACCCACAAAGGACAGAGAAAACCGACTCATGATAATTGTCATTACATGCATATATATGTTGGGTTCATATAATGTTAGCTGTATGTACTTTATCAGTATAGAAGTTTCTAGTTCTCAGTTCTGTTTGTTTAAAAATAAGTACAAGAAGGAGGGAGGATGCTGTAAACATGTGAATGGACCAGAATGGGTACATGGACTACAGGATGAATAAACCATTTGAGTTGTGATTCAAAGTGTCATACCTCCTGTCAATTGAGAGGAAGCAGCCCTTGTATTTCACTATTGTCTAAAATTGACCTTATTTAATATGACTTAAAAACCCTTATAGAGTTGAGCTTTATGTATTTTAACCAAATGAAAATAAACATAAATTCTAACAGGTGTTTTCCAAAGATTTGTGGGAAATACTTGTTCATTCAGGAAGTAGAACTCAACTCTTGCATTTCTTTCTATTTACATCACAACATTGGAGTCTTCTCTACAAATGTCTCCTTCTGATCTTCCTGAGAACACATAATCTTCTCTTTTCACTCTGGATAATCTTTTGGTGTGACCTAATTTTTAGCAATTGATTCTAATACTAAAGACTTCCTTGTCTCTATCAAAAGTCCATGCATCTCCTAAGTGTTCCAGACCCATAAATCTAACAGCTCATAAACATTTTAGCTGAATGTACCAGAGGGACCTCAAATTTACACAAGCTAAATTATGCATCACTTTCCTAATCAACCCAGCCATAATTTCAGATATCCATTGTTTCTTATTCTGATTACTTATTCTTCTAATCTTTTCAGACTCCAAACATTCAATTAGGCCTTTGAGAAGATGACAAATGATTGTTTGTTTAAAATTGTTCAATGCCTCCCTATTGTCAGCATAGGTATCTCTTAAAATAAAACTGCATTTCTTTATTTTTCATACTTTCAACTTCAGAACAAAATAAATGAAACAAAGAGCTCAAAGCATACAATCCTCCTATTTGGTGGGGCAGGGACTTTTCTATTTGAAGTTACTAAGAACAGGAAAGAAGAAAATAACCACTAGACTTCAGCAGAAGGGCTGGTAGATCAGGGTCAGTCAAAGATGCTGGAAGCCATAGTATAAATTATATAAAGAGCACAGGCTTTCCAGGTGGAATTCTAATCTTCCATGTAAGATGTATCTTTTTTTAAAAAAATTATTGGACATTTTATTTATTTACAATACAGATGTCATCCTCTTTCCCCATTTCCCCTCCCTAGAACCCCCTATCCTATCCCCCCTCCTCCTTTTTGCTTTTATACCATTTTGATTACATGCATGCCTTAAGGTCAGTTCTAGGCTGAGGGCCTAGCAATACAATAGATGCAAATAGTCAAGGAACAAGCAAGACAATAAACACAGTCAAAGAACAAGCAAGGCATTAAACCCAGTTACGTGAACACTCCTGTGATCACTGTTTCCAAGGACTCATCAAGATAACCAAAGTATCCAAGCCTATTTCACTGTCCTAACCCAAAGTCATTTTCATGTCTGGCCTACTTCCTTGTGCTAACCTAAAATTTAGATTCCTGTCTGAAACTACTTCTTTGTTCTAGCCTAATACCTAGATTCCTGTCTGAGATTATTTCTTTGTTCTAGCCTAAGATCTAGATTCCTACCTGAAATAACATTGTTCTAGCTCAATGTTAGATTCCTGCCTGAAACCTACTTTCTTGCCCTTGGCCAATGTTATATTCTTGCCAAGCAGCCCATTTCCTTGTCTGTGGCCCATGACAGATTCCTGCCAAGCAGCCTCCAATGCTCTCTGTCTCTCCCCCTTTCTATTTCATTAACAAGACTGAGCCTGTTTTAAGTCATTCTGACAAGAGTGCCTTTCTTACCCATCATGGAATGTGCATTATCCAAAGCAATACACTTCTGTCTTAGGTTGGTAAGGCTTGGTGCAAAATCTTACCCATCCTTGGCTTGTCAGCCTGTTAATTTAATAACTCTGTCTGGGGATCCATTTCCAGGTTCAAGTCATGTACTTTGGCTGTCAACATGTTGATGTTGTTAAAGAAAAGCTTTAACATGGTGGGCAGGAATAAAAGTATTCCCAGGACAAAAAAGGCTAGCATGATCAAGCTATATATGCCATTAATGAACCTTGACTAAAATAGAAACACTGACCTGAGGCCATGGGTAATTTTATCAGCGTATCTACTGTATCAATGCTCAGCAGAGCAGCATTCCTGAAATTTATAAGCTTCCTTATGTATCATTAAAACATCCAGAGAGGTATTAGAATTATGCCAAATACACTGCAATTGCCTTTAAACTTCTTCCTAATTATAATGACTACCACTGTAAATTTTAGAACTAACCTGAAGATGCTTTTGAGGATGAGGAGAGAGAGGAACACTCCTACATTGTTGGTGGGATTGTAAGCTTTTACAACCACTCTGGAAAGCAGTCTGGTGGTTCCTCAGAAAATTGGACATAGTATTACCTGTGGATCCAGCAATACCACTACTGGGAATATACCAAAAAGATGCTCCAACATATAAAAAGGACACATGTTCCACTATGCTCATAGCAGCCTTATTTATAATAGCCAGAAGCTGGAAAGAACCCAGATGTTTTTCAACAGAGGAATGAATACAGAAAATGTGGTACATTTACACAATAGAATACTACTCAGCTGTTAAGAATAACAAATTCATGAAATTCTTAGGCAAATGGATAGAACTACTAAATATCATACTGAGTGAGGTGACCCAATCACTAAAGAACACACATGGTATGCACTCATTGATAAGTGGATGTTAGCCTAAAAATCTCACATAACAGACATAACTCAGAAACCACATGAAGCCCAAGAAAAAGAAAGACCAAAGTGTGGGTGTGTTGATCCTTCTTAGAAGGAGTAACAAAATACACACAGGAGCAAATATGAGACAATGTATGGGTCAGGAGGAAAGACCATCCAGAGACCATCCCAGGTGCAATCCCCATATGCAAATACTCTTGTGGATGTCAGGAAGTGCATGCTGACAAGAGCTTGATATACTGTCTCCTGAGAGGCACTGCCAGAGCCTGACATTTACAGAGGCAGATGCTCACAGCTAACCATCAAACTGATCACAGAGTTCCCAGTGGAAGAGTTAGAAGACTGAAGGACTTGAAGAGGCTTGTGGTCCCATGAGGAGAGCAACAATAACAACCAACCAGAGCTCCCAAGGTCTAAACCACCAGCCTGGGAACACATATGGAGGGACCCATGTCTCTAGCTGTATTTGTAGAGGAGGATGGACTTGTTGGGCATCAGTGGGAGATGAGGGCCTTGGTCCTTGAAGGCTGGATGCCCAAGTGAGGGGGAATTTGAGGGTAGGGAGGTAGGAGTGAGTAGATGGATGGGGGCACACCCTCATAGAAATAGGAGGAGGGAAGATAGGTTTAAGGGGTTTCTGGGGGAGGATGGCGAAAGGGGATAACATCTGAAATGTAGATAAATAAAGTACCCAATTAAGAAAAAACAAAAAGAAAAAAACAAACAAACAAAAACAGATAATGGAACTGGCTATTGCAGTCGAACATTTGAGACTTTTTAGCAGCAATTTAACATTATCCATATTACGAGGGTTCCTTATAATTGTCAAGGACAAGAGACTGTGGAACAGGCCCATGGAACTTTAAAACAATGTATTCATAAAATAAAAGGAGGGAGGTATATCCCTGTATACCACAAATTTATTTAAATCATGTTCTTTTATTTTTTATTTTAATGTGTAAAAAAATTTGGATGCCAAGGAACTTTCTGTTGAGTGTCTATGGCACTCTACAACTAGGCATACTTATGCATAGGTGAAAGGGAAGGATCCATCTACTGGCATAAGGCATGATCCCAATCAGGTATTAAATATGGGGAAGAGGGCATGTGTGTGTGTGTGTGTGTGTGTGTGTGTGTGTGTGTGTGTGTTTTGCAGGATGCTGAAGGACCATTGTGGCTGCCAGAGCAACAGGTGAGATATGCTGATGCCAGGACAAAGAATGATGCTGACCTGTGAGATTATTGAATGCCCTGACAATGGTGACTTGGAAGTTGTATTGGACATATGTTCCCGACCCACATTGCTTACCTATACCCCCTGATGGGAAAAGCTGCCTTGCCACAAGTTTTTCGAGCTTGTGGAACAGAGGATCAAAAAGAGAAGTTATAATGCCTCTTGTATTGTTATTAAATGTGACCAGTTATTCAGACTCAATCATGGACTGGTCTAGAAATCAATCCACTATTGGAAATAACAGTCTTCATTTGGAAGTCTGGTTCTGCACATTTTCAGAGACATATATGGAAGTTAGCTGTAGTTCTCTATGATGTTATGTTAGCAAGAGATAAAATTGGGACTGGATCTGGATTTCAAACAGGTGTTAGCACATGTGTTAAGGATCTTTTAATTGTCAAGTTAAAAAATACTTTTGTTTCTTCTACAGTATTTAATGTAAGCTGTATTGATTATATACCTTCTAATTATGTTTGTGTTTTGAAATCCAGCATGTCAGTTATAGAGGTCTATTAACCAGCTTTTGTTTTAGTGCCTGAGTATCACAGAACCTTGCTATTCTAAAAATAGCTTGCAAGTACTGGAAGAAATGAGTCTGGCTTTAAGCAGAAGCAAGAGGGTAGTGGGCTTGATTACTGCTCGTATAACAGCTTTAATTAAATTAATTGCTATCACCACTGCTTTTGCAATTGTTCTGACACAAGAAGTTAACACAGCTATTTTTGTTAACCATTTAGCAAAAAATGTTACTAATGTGTTTAATATACAAGAGGATTTAGATAGGTATTTCGAAGAATGGATTGATGCTCTTTATTCTATTGGAAGGAGGTTCAGAATTTAGGGTAAGGAGCCATCTCAAGTAAGATGTATCTTTATAACCCTCAACTTGGGGAATAAGCAATACTCAGCTCCTCCACTGTCACCTCATCTTCACCAGTGGCTAGGCCTAGTTTAATCATAGATCAAATCAGCCTTAGATATAGGTGAAGGTGGTCTGAAGATCCTCAAGGGAGAATCCCTGAAGCACCACCAAATCCTTGACAGTCTTCTTGGTTTTTTTTCACGTGAAATTCTACATTCATTTTGGTCACCATATTGATCAGTGTAGAGTTGTTTCCACACTCCTGAGCCTTCATGACCTGCTCCATTTTGTCTGTCCAGGCAAAGGTTCTTGACACAATTCACCTGGGTAAACAAATAAGCCTATTAGAAACTGTCACTTTCTCAAACTCCTTATCCAAAGATCTCCCTTATGAAATAACAGAGATTCTCAGCATTTCCTTTGTGCTTCTCCATTTCTTCTTCTCCTCCTCCTCCTCCTTCTCATCTTCTGATAGTACCAGGCCCTCTGCTAACAGAGATCAGGTTAATCTCGCCAAACTCCTCATCAATAACCTCATTCATATATACCAAACTAGTCAATAAGCTTAGTGAGATATACCACCTCAATGCCCCATCTCTGCACATATTTCATGAAGGCAAAATGGTCTGTCTACCTTTTCTTTGCTCTCATCAGTGATGTAGTAGATGAACTTCTGTGTCTCCTTCATATATGACACATACTCTGAGGTAAAATCCATCTCATTTTCAAACTGAGATTTATGGTAATCCAGCATCTCAGAGAAATGCCACCATTTAATGAAATCTTCATAAATTCCAAACTTTAGATTTTTATAAAATATCACATAGAATTTCTTTTACTTCTCTTTGTCTTTTGCACTCTCAGAGAAGAGCTCAAGGCACTTTATTTTTACAATGTTTTTGAGGGTGCCTTTCAAGATTATCCTAAGGATAATAGGTATAGAAGAGAGTAAAGATTCACAACTTAAATGGCCCAACTTAAATGAATAAATATCTTCAACAAAATTATAGAAGAAAACTTCCCTAATCTAAAGAATGAGATGCCCATAAACATACAAGAAGCCTATAGAACACCAACTAGACTAGACCAGAAAAGAAATACCTCCCGTCACATAATAATCAAAACACCAAGTGCACAAAACAAAGAAAGAATATTAAATGCAGTAAGGGAGAAAGGCCAAGTAACATATAAAGGCAGACCTATCAGAATTATACCATACTTCTCACCAGATACTATAAAAGCTAGAAGATGCTGGACAGATGTCATATAGACCCTAAGAGATCACAAATGCCAGCCCAGGCTACTATACCCAGCAAAACTCTCAATTACCATAGATGGAGAAACCAAGATATTCCATGACAAAATCAAATTTACACAATATCTTTCCACATATTTCATGAAGGCAAAATGGTCTGTCTACCTTTTCTTTGCTCTCATCAGTGATGTAGTAGATGAACTTCCGTGTCTCCTTCATATATGACACATACTCTGAGGTAAAATCCATCTCATTTTCAAACTGAGATTTATGGTAATCCAGCATCTTTCCACAAACCCAGCATTACAAAGGATAATAGCAGGAAAGCTCCAATACAAGGAGGGAAATTATACCCTAAAAAGAGCAAGAAAGTAATGCTCTTCCAACAAATCCAAAAGAAGATAGCCACACAAAGATAATTCTACCTGAAATAACAAAAATAACAGGAAGCAACAATCACTGTTCCTTAATATCTCTTAACATCAATGGACTCAGTTCCCCAATTAAAAGACATAGGCTAACAGACTGGATATGTAAACAGGACCCAGCATTTTGCTGCATACAGGAAACCCAGAGACAACGACAGACTCTACCTTAGAGTAAAAGGCTGGAAAACAATTTTTCAAGCAAATGGTCCTAAGAAACAAGCTGGAGTAGCCATTCTAAAATCTCCAGCCCAAAAACACAAAGGGAGGGACTCATGGCTCCACCTGTATAGGTAGTTGAGGGTGGCCTTGCTAGGAATCAGTGAAAGTGGAGGGCCTTGGTGCTTGAAAGTTTGGATTCCCTAGTGTTGGGGAATTTGAGAGCAGGGAGGTGGGAATGGGAAGATGGTGAGAGCACACCCTCATAGAAACTCCCAGAATTATATGGATTAGATATGACAGAGGCAGGCTGCCAGAAGACTAGATTCCAGAAGTCAAACAAAAAATTATCTTGATACTAAAATTTGTTTTGAGAATTGTGTATTGCAGAATACACAGCCTTAATGTATCTACTCATCAAGCAAGCTGAGCAGACCTGCTTGAACCTCTGATGTCCTGGAATTCCAGCTGGATGCAGTGAAGACACAGTGTCAGAGGCTTATCAATTTACTCTTGCCCCTGCCCCTCTTCTAATATCTCAATGCCCATAATCAGCTTGAAGAAGTTAATGAAGAGTTGGTGCCCCTATTCCCTGGGCTTAGACTAATAGAAGAGGATGTGGGGAAGACCCTTGAATACCCAGGCACAGGGGGAAAGTTCCTCAACAGAACACCAATGGCTTATGTTCTAAGATCAAGAATTGACAAATGGGACCTCATAAAATTGCAAAGCTTCTGTAAGGCAAAGGACACTGTCAATAGGACAAAATGACAACCAACAGACTGGGAAAAGATCTTTACCAGTCCCATATCAGACAGAGTGCTAATATTCAATATATACAAAGAACTCATAAAATTAGACTCCAGACAACCAAATAACTGTATTAAAAATGGGGTACAGAGCTAAACAAAGAATTTTCAACTGAGGAAACGCGAATGGCCAAGAAGCACCTAAAGAAATGTTCAATATCCTTAGTCATCAGGGAAATGCAAATCAAATAAACCCTGAGATTCTATTTCACATCAGTCAGAATGGCTAAGATCAAAAACTCAGGTGATAGTAAATGCTGTCGAGGATGTGGAGAAAGTAGCTTCACTTCTTATGTCATTGAAGAGCCAAAAGGGCCAAGATATTGAATCAACCAAAATGTCCTTCAGCAGACAAATTAATTAAAATTCTATTGAATGATACCTGCTGTATTGACCAAATTCTAAGAAATGTCCAACAACCAGATATAGATAACCAACATGATGTAGGCTCATTTTTTTAAGAGAAAGAGAACAAAAGAGAGTGTATGTAAAAGAGAATATTAAGTTTGATATGTAGGGAGGTAGGGAGGATCTAGGGCAAGTGTTAGGGGAAAGGAATGAGTATGATCACAATGCATTGCGTGAAATTCTCACCTCATGACTGTGGGAAGAGAACTTAAAGGGGTAGAAGAGTAATGGGGATAAGAGGGGAAATTATGCAAAAAATCATATTCAGAAAATATTTTAGAAAAACAGTAAGGTACTAGCACAAAGGTTGATGTGTATTGATCAATGAAACAGAATTCAATTGAAAATCTAGATATAAATGCATGCATGTATAGGCATATGACTTCCAAAAGAGCAAAATGCTAATTGGTGGGGAAACTCTCTCACTATACACAGGACTCAATTCCAAATGGATTAAAGACTGGAAAGGCTGAAACTTTTACAGTCATTCCAAACATTCTTAAGCCACAACCCTTTGATACAGTTCCTCATGTTATGGTAACACACAAACATAGAAATCCGTTTTGTTGCTACCTTATAAGTGTAATTTTGTTACTGTTGTGAATTGTGATTATAAATAGGTGATATGCAGGATATTTGATGTAGGATATCTGATATGCAACCCCTGTGAAAGGTTCATTCAACTCCCAAAGGAATCATGACCCACAGGTTGAGAACCATTGAATCTAGAAGAAAGAGTTTGGACTACACTTTAGCATATAAGATCAGGAAAAGGCTTTCTAAATAGGATTCCAGGGGATTACGGCATAAGACCAATAATTTATAAATGAGGTTTCATAAAACTAAATAGCTATGTACATGGATAAAAGAAACAAAGTTGAGTGAAAAGGTAGTCTACAGAATGAGAGAAAAATCTCTTTCAGCTCTACATCTGGCAGAGAGTTAATACCTAAAATACACAAATAACTACAATCAATAACTGTCAAGAAAGCAGACACCCCTTTATGACACCAGATTATGTCAGGGTACCAAACTGCATGGATCATCTATAATATCAAACTGTGTAGAGACCTGCTTAAAATGAGAAAAATATGTTGGTATAACAAAAGATTTCCTATATAGACATGTATGTCTGTGGTATATATACATGTGTTTATGTATATGTGTATATATGTGCCTGTGTTGAATATGTATATTTGTATGCGATTGTGCTGGTCTTCTCCATCCTCCTCTCTTTAAATCCACTCAGTATTCTTGGCCACTTGTTTTGTGTCTTAGGAAAGTGAAGCATACAAATTGTATAAATAGGTTTCCTCAACCTTTGACATTCTATTGGATTCATACAATGAGAAGACTATCAACAAAATATCAGAGGCTAGCAACAACAAAAAGATCAGAACATTTATTCTTTTGAGTATTCTTGTTGAATCACCATGATGGGAACTTAAAATCATAGTTTCTATCAACTAATTTCTTCACTCTCTAGTTCTAGTTATTGCATTTCCCTTGTCCCTTCAATGGTCAGCTCTACATCTGACATCTTACTGTGACTCTTTCTTGGGGGTACCCCCTAACTTGTCCCTCTGTCGTGTCCACATGTTGCAAACTGTGCCTTCATTAACTTTTTCATAGATTACAAAATCTGAGAGTGCCATCTCTTTCTACAAACTCACAAAGGTTAATAGTGTTTTTCTATTCTGTTGTAATATCTTGCACTTATAAAATTTATATTTTATGTTTAATAATCTAAGTCTGTTAGACTCTCAGGTCTTCAATAGATAGGATCATAGCATGCCCATTGTTTTGACACTTGCAGGCTTGAGTTTCTGTTGCCCCAGAGTTGGCAGTCAATAATTATTCTGAGGAATTGAATTGAGCCAAAACACAACATAGCTATTCCTAGGCTATGATCTTGAATGACCAAGATAAACATTATCTTAATCATGCCATAAAAATCACGTGTTCCTAAAGAATTTAAAGATGTTAACTTGCTGAACATAATACCCATTTTAATGTCTTCTTCATGCAGAAATAAATGGTATTTAAGGGTATTATACAGCTTGCTGTGTAATTACATTAATCAGAGAGTGACTCTTCTGCTGGTTCCTTTGCTGTTTCCATGGTAGCAACCACATGTTTGCAAGTAAAGAGCACACATAGAACCCATTCTTAATTACATGTGTAGCACTACACTTCAGAGAACACAATAAATATGGAGGTCATGGAGTGCATGGAAAGGAGATATGATGAATAAAGAATTTCTCTCCAGCTTTTCTATCTTTTGGTTATTACTAAACCCTTCATTAATATGTTCTGACTCCTATTACCCTCTTTCTTTCATGCAGTAAAAAGGCCTCTGCAGCCACCCACCAAATTATAATCCTCTGTTCCTGAAATGACCCAGAAATGTGCCAGAGAAAAGCCAGTAGTAAATTAAGTCCTGTCATAACAAAAATACAGTGGAATAAAAGTGTCTACTGACATTTTTCAGAGAAAAAAGAAATAGATTGACACCACTCTCTCTTTTCTCATAACATAGCAAACCATCAAGGTCTTCTTTTGTAAGAATTATCTGTATTACTAAGAGGTCTTATTTATGCTTAAATACCTTACCCAGTGTGCAAAGTCACTAGTAGTTCTTGCAATTCACAAGGCTATTGCTAAGATTAGCTAATTATTGGACATTTGAAAAATAACTGCTGTTCTTCAGATATTATTTAAGGAGAGTAATGCACTCTTTAGAGAAATAAAAAAATGGTCATTACTTAATTTTAATTAAGCCTTTCCAAAAAATGAGCCATATGCCTATTCAATCTACTTGAAAATTGTTTCTTTACTTTAAATGTTCTTGTATGTTAATCACATTTGCTATTATTTTTGTCCAAGAAAAATTAATCTTATACTAGCAATAAGTTGTGGTTTTATAACAGCACATTGGTTTCTGCCTCCCTCAAGCTTCATTTCATCTATGTTGATCATTTGCCTACTTCTCATTCCTATTAGTACTTGGTATCTACTTGCTACACACCTAACAGTTTCTAATACTCATAGTATGTGAAATAAACATCCCTGACCTTTCAAATGCTTATGTGTACTGGATGATGTAGACATACAATCACCTGAAGGTGAATGGTTTGTGAAGGCATAATGGAAAGCATTTTCCTCTGTTCTGACTGCCCTCAGGAGCCAAGAAAAAAAGGATATGAAGTACACAAGATTTCTTAAACTATAAGCTTTAAGTTGGCTCACTAACACTCCCAGTGACATCTATTGACAAGAGCAAGTCACAAGACAAATGATATTCATAGGGTAAGGATATGTGCCCTGCTTCTTTATGGGAGCAACTTCAAAATAGCAATACAGAAGTCTTCAACATTGCTATAGTATCAAATTTATAATAAAACAAAAGCTCTAACCCAGTTGGAACAAGAAAAGATGAGTAGAATATTTCTACAATGATGTTTAATCAACTCAAATAAAAAATTAAGATTGACATTATAAAATAAATCTAAAACACACACTTTAATAATAGCCCCTAGATCAATTTTATACTTAGTAATACCACTAAAAAAATACTCTGAGATCTGGCTAAATTTACATCTGACTAGAATTAATTTAGATTCTCTATTCTCAATACTGGCCCAGTACTTAACTAACAACAATTCCTGGAAAATCACAAAGACTATTTTATTGGTAAGAGGGCTGTGCCCTCTTACATCAATAAGCAATTAAGACCCCCCAGACATACCCACAAGCCAAGATGATGAAGGCACTTCCTTAATTGAGGTTTCCTCTTCCCAAGGGATGCTATGTTTGTGTGAAGTTGACACCCAAAGCTAACTATGACAACCTGCAAGAGAGATTTTATGCCAAATGCAGTATAACTTGAGAGGACTCTAACCTTCTAATCAATCTTAAAGACTAGATAGGCAAAACAGAGCAAATTACTTAAAATCCACGAAAATCAAACTGTCATTGGAAACAAGAGCACACAAAAATAGATCAGTACCTTCATGGTATTACTGAACATGGTAATTACCTGCTAAAAGTCAAAAAAGATTCAAATAGGGTACAGAGAGTCCTAACAAAACAACAAAATATTTAGTATATAATGAAAAGTTCATTAAAAATAAGAAAATAATACAATAATAAAAGACCATCAATTCACACCAGTATAGAAGTAAGTCACATGCTGGAAATATTAGAGAATAATGTTAAATCATCCTCCATATACAATGTGTCATAATCAATTATAAATTCTCATGAAAATAGAGATAATGAAGGAAGAAACAGAAATAATGATTAAAAACTTCACAGCTCTGTCAAAAACAAACCTACTGACTTAAGACCCAAAGTGATAAGCTTTTGAAAACCAGACACAGGAAAAACTCCTAAGTTGTTAGGAGCCGCGTGAGCGTGATAATATTCGCCATTACAAGATGGCGCGGGCATCCTGTCCTCCCACTAGTAAACAACTAACTATGCAGGTGCAAAAGGCGCGCCAAAGTCACTGCCCATCCCGGGGCGTATTATGGGTAATGAGTGAACAGCCAATCAGAAGCGAACACGCCACTCTAGGGTACATATAGCAGTGCCTTTTCCGGGCTTTGGGTCTTTCCACTTCTGCTGATACAAGAATAAAGCCTCGCTGTGGTAACCACCCAAACACCGCCTCACGTGTCTCTTTCGCGGGCGAAGGGGACACGGAAGGGGCTCGGAACACTAAGTGGCATGATAAAAAGTTTAAGACATTGAAGAAAGCTATTAAAGCTATTATCAGAAGGCAGAAAGCTCTCCTATGCTCACAGATGGGTAGGACTAATACAGTAAAAATGGTCACCCTACCAAAAGCAATATACAGATTCAGTGCACTCCCCATCAAAATTCCAACATAATTCTCCACAGATCTTGGAAGGACAATTTTCAGCTTCATATGATAACATACATGTATATGCACACACAAATACAAACACACACACACAAACACATAAATAGGATAGCTAAAACAATTCTTAATAATAAACTGCTGGAGATATTACCATTCTAGACCTCAAATTATACTATAGAGCTATAATTTTTTAAAAAAAGCATGGTATTGGCATAAAAAGACACACCCATGAAGGAAATTAAACTGAAGACCCAAATATAAGTTCACACACCTATGGGCATCAGATTTTTTATAAAGAAGCCAAAGTACACACTAGAAAAAGACAGCACCTTCAAGAAATGGTACTTGTCTAATTGGATGTCTACATGTAGAAGAATGCAAATAGATCCATATTTACCACCCAGAAAAAAAACTTGTCCAAGTGGATCAAAGACCTCAACATAGAACCAGATATATGGAACTGGATATAAGAGAAAGTTGGGAATAGGTTTGACCAAATTGGCATAGGAGACAACTTCCTGGAGAGAACACCAATCATGCAGGCACTAAGATCAATTAATAAATGGGACCTCATGAAACTGTAAAGCTTTTGTAAGGGAGAAAAAGAACAGTTATAAAAAATAATTCCACTTATCATGTATGCTTGCTAATATTAAGAGAAAAAATGTAAATGGAATTAGCACTTCTCTGATACAAGCCAAAGGCATTTTATAGTTTTGCTTTCCTGTTGGAAAGAGAAAATCCTGAAACTGTGTTCTAGGTTCTAATGATTTCCATTATTCCTCCCTAAGTAGAACAAGAGAGTCTCATCAAATGCTGACATTTGACTGCTTTGAAGGTATAAAGTGAGAAAAAACTTTCTGACATAGAGACTTAGTAAGTGGACTTAAGTGTTTGATCATGAGATGGGTACTTAGTTTATGAATCTGAGAACCAGTTTTTCTTGCCTTGATTTTAACAAATGATCAGGTGGCCTTACTAGGTAACAGTCACATGAAAAAGAAAATGTTGCATTGTATAAATGGGAACTCTTAAAATCAGAGAGGTCTGAACCTCAGAACAATGTTGGTAAACATCTCCTCAAAGAACTAACAGCTAAGAAATATATTCTTAAGCTCCTAAATGATCGACACCCTCCCCAGCCTCTCCATACCTTTAAAGAAAAGCAGCTCCTAGTCTGGGTTTCTATCCTTTAACAGATGTAGAGAATATTAGCTTTGGAAGTATCACAATCAATATAAATTCCTTTTATCTGTGGTTGATGCACAACACTAATTGGAGTAGCCAGTAAGAATCACTTTCAAAACTTGAGACAGCCTAATTTCCACAATGATTCTGCCTTGATACTTGCATTTGTTGGTAATAAACACAATAGATATCCTACAATGAACAGGGCATTGACATACAAAACGTGTTTTGTGTCTCATGGGTTTTAATGTCTTGACCCACACTCATGCAGACAAAATTCTACTTGAAAATACACCTAGAAACTTACTCCATACCAGAGAAGTGGCCTTTGTGAGGCCACTTTTGTACTGAGGGCACATTTGTACTGAATTTTCTAGAACTATAACTTCTATACAAAAAGCAAAGGAGATAATATTTTGGTTCATAGTCTTTTTTTGTAATTTCACCTAGTGTTTACTTCTCAGGAATGTCACATCTCAAAAGCAATGTTGCATGTGTGTTTGAATCAGAGATAAGCTCATCTGTGTCAATCTGCAGCTACCCGTATCCTTAATGGTTAGAATAATGGATATGCACTGTATTGTATGGTGTTAACACTAAGTATCAAACTGCTATCACACCTAAACAATTATTGTAATGTGTTGTAAATTACCCATGTACTTACTTATATATGTTAAAACACATTCTTGAAAAACATTAAATATTTTTAACCACATCAAAACACAGGTATTATAAAACATGTTCTATTTATTTTTCCTTTTTATTACAATTTATGTATATTATGTTTTTGAAAAAATATCTATTACTATATTATATATAACTTAGACTTCAAGGTAGTAGAATTTCACAAAGTATCATAAAAATAATACTGACTTTCATAGTTTTGAGAACCCCCCTATACTCCATTGGTTATTTCTTTTCTATCTTTTCTCCATATTGATGCAAACTCAAAAGAAACTCTTGATTAACAATTTAGAACTTAAAAATTGGTGAAATCAAATTTAATGAAGCAATCTTAATATATATTTACTTTATCTTTACTAATCTAAGTATCACTTTACCCTCTTGTGTATATTTTTTACAAAAGTACTTTGAGGAGGAGGAGCTAGAGAAATGGCTTAGCAGTTATAAGAGCACTGGCAACTTTTCTAGAGGACTCAGATTCCCAGCACCATATAGCAGCTCACAATCATTTATAACTCCAGTGTCAGGGGATCTGCGACCTTTCCCGGCCTCCGTGCTCATTGCATGCACATGGTGCACAGACATGCATACAGGCAAAAGCAAATATGCACAAAATAATAAAAACAAAGGTTTAAGAGTGCTTTTTGGCGTTACTCCTTTTCACCTGCTTTCTTTTCCCAATGTTATTATCTTTCTCAATCATAGCATGTTATATGCCTTTTCAGAAAAATCAAAGAGATAACAGGTATGTGTTCCAACACAAAAATTCATTCAATGGAATTAGCAGCATTTAACAGAGTTAGACATAGGCAGTGTTCTGGTTTAGGACTTTATTCTTCCTACTTACCTATTATTGGATGTTTTCTCTGACTTTATTTTCCTATCTTTTATCTTGTATTATTTCTTTTTAACTGGATATTTAGGGTTTTTTAGGTTCTGAATTAAGATAATTGTTTTGAGGTCAAGAGATGTAACTCAGTAGTAGAACACTTACCTGTCATTTAGTAAACCCAGGGTTCTATTTCCAGCAAATGCACAGAGAAAATGCTGTTTTATTCTGTTAGATTGATCCTATATGAATTTCCCCAAACCATGGGTGTAACAGTTAAATTTATTAGTATACTAGGTCAAATGTCACATTGGGAAAGTACAAATTAATTATTCACATGTGTACTTTCATGATGTTTACCCTCCTGGGGATCTTTATATCTTATGTGTATATAAATACATATATGTGTATATATGTTAAAATGTTACTAAGAAGAGTATAGTTGTAGTATATATTAATTGGATATATTCTAGACTTTCTTAAGGCATCCTTATGGCATCAATGGAACTATAATACCTCATAAAGTGATCCTGCAAGATTTAATGTGACTAGAGACCACCAAGTATAGTCATATGAACCTTAATCTGCACCATTTAAGATCTTGTTAAAATGCAGATTCTGCACCTACAGCTCCCTATAGAACTTCAGATTGTGCATTTCTAACAAGCTCCAAGTCATTGATTTTCTATTAGACTACATTGTGAATAGTATGGATTTATGTGAAAGTAGATTTAGTGAGTTGATATGCCGTTATCCAAATTAGAATCACACATATGTGACACATTTCACCCTCTCAATTACACTGACCTTTGTTTTAGACATTCTGTATGTGTAAGATTTCCCTTAGGTATTAATATAACTAATCTTTAAACAGATACAGATTTGGATAATAAGACAAAAGCAAAAAGATACTTTATTATTTTGTCACTAATCTAAACAGTTTGAGGAAAACAGTGATACCATCTGCTGTACTAAGTCTGCCTGAGCTCTCAGCATAAAATATGTTCATACATTTTTTAGCAGTTAGAAACATGAATACTTAGAGTTATTGCATAATAATGGAGCTTTAGCAATTCATGACAACTTGAAGTACCTGTTTTTATTTCATTCGATTAAATATGCTCATGTTAGAGATTTTGAAAAGTAGGATAGAGATACGTTATCCATTATAATTTTTACCTAATTTATATTAATAAAATTTACTATTTCTATCAGAAAAATGCATATCATCATCTACAGCTATAAAAATATTAAATTATGCTGATAGTATTAAATTTTACTTGGATAAAAGTGGTTTTCATTTATTTTATGTATTCTGTTAAATATGTCACTAATACAGCTGAATTCTAGGTTTTGTTGAGTGTAGTAGGCACCAGCCTTGCCAGTCTCTCTGAAACACTGGAAGACCTTCAAATAATCCAAATATGTAAGTTACTTCCCAAAATAACAAGATCTGAATAACTGTGTAAAGTTTGAAACTCCCATACATGTTCTAGTATTTAAAATAGAGTAATTGCATTCCAGTATTTTCTTTTAAAATGTCTGCTAAATTTCTGAATTTAAATTTTACATGATTTTTTCTCATTTCCTGACTTTACATAAATTTCTTTCTTTATTCTTCCTGAATATGCCCTTATACAGGAATCTAAGTGATGTATACACTTCTAATTCTTCCTGTTCTTTTGATTACTTACACGTAGAGCCATCTGCTAAATTGGCAAAATTCTTGCATTTAAATTAGACTAAGACATACATTCGAAATACATTAAAACCTGGGTACCGATTATAAGTCTATTAATTATTTTATAACAAATTGAGATCCTTCCAGACAACAGGTATTATTTGAATCTTATGTTTTTGAACTAGTTTCACATTCACTTATTGAACAGGAAATAAATGTGTACATTGTGGCAATTTGAACTAAACATATACCCAGTTTGATTTATTCTATTGACACTATGGTTGTGGTATAAGGTTCTATTTAAAATGTCTGGGATTCTATGTAAGACTCTTTAGTCTTTTTCTTTTTAATGGTCATACTAACTTTCTGAATCCAAATCATACAAAGATACCCCAAAGTTGAAAAAAATTGATATAATATAATCTATATTTTAACAAGATCTTATATGCTGCAGATTAAGGTTCATGTGACTATTCTGGGTGGTTTCTAATCACATTGAAACTTGCAGGATTACTTTGTGAGAATTTATAGTTCCATTGATGCCATAAGTATGTCTTAAGAACAATCTTGGGTGAATCCAATTACTATATACTACAACTATACTCTTCTTAGTAACATTTTAAGAAATGTTAAGTCAAAGCCTAAGGGACATAGATAAACATAACCTTTTAAAATCTAACAATTTTTAACATTCATAAGAAATATAATTATGAAAAATATCTAGAAACTCTAACCATATTCTCAAATAGATGCATATGAATGTATGTATACATCAGTACATTCATTAATTTTTTTTCCTTTTTAGTTTTTATAGTATTTAAACACAAACTTTAGGTTTGGGTGAATTGCTAATTCTGGCAAATGATTAATTTGGTAAAATGGCACTTGGCAAATTACCTTTAATGGCATTTGTGTACTAATTTTAGTTTTAAGTCTTTTTCCAATAAATACTCTGTTGTGATTAGAACATGAATTGCTCCCTAAAGGGCTCAGATTTTGAAAGGTTGTTCCCTGTTCAGTGATATGACTGAAATTCGTAGGGTCACAAGTTTGCTAACTTCACTAGTGAATTAATTTGATGGGTTGGTAGCTGAATGGGTTATTAATAGGTGATGTTAGAAGACATTGGTAGTGAGGAGAACAGCTTTACATAGTATCCTGAGTCAAGTGAACTTTAAATATTATGTCTCTAGACTCTCACTTCCCACTGCCTGGCCACCAGGAGTGGGCAGATTTGTCCACCATACCTTTTTTTTTTGTTATAGTTATAGACATGTATGCTACTGTGTCTGATTTTCTTTCTTTCTTTCTTTCTTTCTTTCTTTCTTTCTTTCTTTCTTTCTTTCTTTCTTTCTTTCTGTTTTGTTTTTGTTGTTGTTGTTGTTTTGTTTTTTTTGAGACAGGGTTTCTCTGTATAGCCCTGGCTGTCCTGAAACTCACTCTATAGACCAGGCTGGCCTTGAACTCAGAAATCTGCCTGTTTCTGCCTCCCAAGTGCTGGGACTAAAGGCGTGCAACACCACTGCCCGGCCCCAGCATACCTTTCTGTCACAATATACTATCTCACCACATGAACTGAAGCAACAGAAGCAACCAAACTGGAATTAATACCTTTGAAATCATAAGCCAATTAAAAGGTTCCTCTTTTTAATCTCAAGTATTTTGTCACATAAATGGAAGACTAGTAACTATATTTTAAAAGAGTTTTAACTTATTTTTTATGCATAAGTGTGTATCTGTATGAGTGTGTGTCATATATGTGCAGGTAACCTCGGAGGCTACAAGAGGATGTTGGGTCCCTTAGAACTGGTATTATAGGTAGCTATGAGCCATATGTTGTGGATGTTGTGAACCAAACTTGGCTTTCTGGAAGAGCAGGAAGCACTCTTAAATTCTCACCTGTCTCTCGAGTTCCACAACTACATTTTCCCCCATGGTGTTTTTAAAATCACATGAGTTGGCTGATAATATTCAGGCAATATTAGCAGAGGTAGAAAGAGACAGAGGTTTGTATACTAGATCTATTTTTGTGTGTCCTTAATTAAGTTACTGAGCTCTGCAAGACTACCTTTTCCTAATCCACAAGGCGATCTTGATAATAATAATATATAAGTCTCTGGTATGCATTAATCATCCAATAATGAATTCTTGTTTTATCTCATTCTTGTCATTCCATGATCATGACTTTTTATTGGCTTTCAGATGAAGAAAATAAAATGAGCCAAAATCAGGCTGTTGATCTTCATTTTATTTCTCAACATGGAGACTTACTTTAATTCACTACTCCAGAAACAAGTACTGGAAAACATGATTGATATCCCGAGCCTTTCATCTTGTTTTTAATTTCCTTGGCTTGTCTTTATGAATCCTTATTTCAGATGTGAATCTCCTCTTTTAGGAGACTGTCATTTATGCTAGGATAAACAGAAGGATAGTACTGTTTCGCTCTTAATAGGCAATGACAGACTCCTACAGCATTTTAGCAAGTAGGAGAATAAGGGCAAGTAGATAATTGGTTTAAGGTGAAAGGGATGGCATAAGTATGATTTCACTTAAAACAAATTCTTGTTTTATTTTATTATTTTGTATCTTTGAGATTATAGTATGATCACATTTCTCTATTGCCTTTTCTCTCTTCAAATCCTCTCACATACCCCTTCTTGCTTTCTTTCAAATTCATGGTCTTTATTTTATGAATTGTTGTTTACACAATTGTATACATGCACAAACATTCCTAAATATAACCTGCTCAGCCTGCATGTTACTTGTATATATATTTTCAGGGCTGACTATTTGGTATTGAATAAACAATTGCTGTGCTCTCCCTTGGGGAAGACTCTCCCACTCTCAGCATTCCTTAGTTGCCTATAGTTCAATGCATAGGATTGAGGCCCCTCGGTTCATTTTGGCGTGTTTATTGGTGTACTTTTTGTTCAGCTCACATTTGGGCAGTCATGTTGGTGAGAATCTATGAATGCAGCTGCTGATATTGCTAAGATACACAATTTTCTAGCAAACTCCTTGAACTTCTGGCTCTAACAATCTTTCTGTCCCATTATTTGCAGTGTTCACTGAGCCTAAATTGCAGGAGTGTTTTGTAGATCCTTCTTCCATGGGGACTGGGCTCTACAACTCTGCATTTTTATTGGTTGTAATTTTCTGTAGTAGACTATTTTGTTGCAAAGTGAAGTTTTCTTGATGAGGGGTAAAGACTACACCTACCTGTGTTTAAATGAAAAAAATATTTAGATTGTTGTTAAGGATTATGCTGGTTTAACAAAGTAGTGGTCCTAACTTCTCTGATATATATGACTTTACTAACACTGAGTAGTTCATTAAGTTTCCAGGACCAGGCATTACTCTCCTCTTGTTTAGTGGGCCTTAAGTCCAATTATAGAGCTATTAGTTACTACCAAGAAATGTGTACCACTACTATACTCTTAGAGTTATCATGTCATGCTGGTCAGTGATCTATTTAATAGGCATCATAGCTGGGTAAGTTGCCTGCCTCCTTTGGAAGCTTGTATGGCAACTTCTGGTACCATGAAAGCTATTCCTCAGGAAGCATTTAGATAGGTCTCAGCTCAGACATCTCTGGACCATGTTTTTGGAGTGCATTGTCTTTAGAAACAAGAACTTCCTATATATATAGTTTGAATATGCTTGGCCCAGGGAGTGGCAATATTAAGAAGTGTTGCATTGTTGGAGTAGGTGTGACCTTGTTCGAGGAAGTGTGTCATGGTAGGAGTGGGCTTTAAGACCCTACTTCTAGCTGCTTGAAAACAGTCTGCTCCTGGCTTCCTTTCAATGAAGATGTAGAACTCTCAGCTCTAGAACCATGCCTTCCTGGGCACTGCCATATTCCCACCTTGATAAAAATGGACTGAATCTCTGAACCTGTAAGCCAGCTCCAATTAAATGTTGTCCTTATAAAATCTGTCTTTGATGCTAATGTGAATGCCAGGAAGTGCATGGTGACAGGAGCCTGATATAGCTGTCTCCTTAGAGGTCTGCCAGAGTCTGACAGAGGCAGATGCTCACAGCTAATCATTGAACTGATCAAGAGTTTCCCAATGGAGGAGTTAGAGAGAAGACTGAAGAAGCTGAAAGGGTTTGTGGCCCCATGAAGAGAGCAACAATACCAACCAACCAGAGCTCCCAGGGTCTAAACCACCAGCCTGGGAGCACATAGGGTGGGGCCCAGCTGTATATGTAAGGGAGAATGGCCTTGTCAGGCATAGGTGGGAGAAGAAGTCCTTGGTCCCATGAAGGCTGGATGCCTCAGTGTGGGGGAACTCGAGGGTGGGGAGGTGAGAGTGGGTGGGTGGGGTTTCTGAGTGGGATGAAAATGGGGAAAGGGGATAACATCTGAAATGCAAATGAAATATCCAATAAAAAAGTAAGATCTGCCTTGGTTAGAGTGTCTCTTCACAGCACTAAAACCCTAAGACTATATGTATAGTTGTATGCTTATTTTTTAGATAAATGGTTACTAGTATGATTCCTTAATTCCTTTAAAGATGTTATTGTTATTTTGCCATCCTCCCTCCTTCTTCTGTATTTTCCTTCCCCATCCTTCTAATCATCCCCCTTTTGTATTTTCCTGATCAGATTCTTGTACCCTGCTATTCTCCATGTTATTGCTCACTGCCTAGACCTATCTCAGTAATAGACCCATTATTTTTACTTTCTTGTTTCTGCAGTTACTCCAGGCTATAGGGAGTGCAAATGAATCTTCAAAATGTCAATGTTTAACTCTAGTGAGAGATAATTTTGGCATCTTTTGTGTTTTTAATAGTCATATTTAAGCAGATAAGACAACATTTAAATTAGTCATAGCAATATATAATACAACCAACCACAGTATATGTTTTCTTAGATGAAAAATGTCAAATAAGATTTCATATAATGAGTTAATATAATTCACATCTACTGTCATATTGGAATATCAATGTTGTTTGCTGTAGCACAGTATGAAGTATGTAGACTCAGTGAACTGACCAATACTCATGTTCTAATATGACTGTAGCAATATATAATACAACCAACCACAATATATGTTTTCTTAGGTGAAAAACTGTACTCTTGTCTTCTTCTTGATTTTAGAGGAAATGATTTTACTTTGTTCCCATTCAGTGTGCGGTTGGTTATTCATTTGTCATACTTATTTTTTTTTAAATCAAATTGAGGTATGATTCTTTTATTTTTAGTTTCTTCAGGACTTTTTGTCATGAATGAACATAGAATTTTCTTTAAGAATACTTCTGCCTCTACTGATATGAGGGTTTTTTGTCCTTGAGTCTGTATGTACATGCTATACTCTACATATGTTAAACCAGCCTTAAATTCCTGAAATATATTAAATTAAAGGTTTATTTAAATTACATTGTAAGAACTTTTGATGTACTAGCTGAGTTCGGTTTGCTTTAGTCCAGTTCTGGCAATGAAATGAATTACCAACTTGGGCTTGCTCTGAGTGGGCGATTTTGCATACATTTTATCATCTAACCTTTATAATAAACTTGAGAGGTCACTGATAAAAAAAATTTGAATTCAGAGAACTAAATTATTTGTCCATATATATATATAACTGGAAAATGCAAAACTGATGTCCAAATTCAGGTATATCTGCCTCTCAAGTTCATGATTTTGTAACATGCTATATACTTTTTAGGACCCAAAACATGTTTAAAAACTTACTTTGTCAAACGAAGAAAAAATAACCATTAGAATTTGGCAACATATTAGAGATACCTAGTACTTTCTGGTATCACTTCTATCCTGAAACAAATAATAAGATACATGGCTACAAGGAGAGTTGATGAAGCCTAGAAAGTCATAGGAAACAGTTGATAGAGGAAAAACTTTAGATTAACAAAAGAAACAATTCATAAACATTGGGTACTAGGCAGTGTGTGAAAGTAGAAAAAATATCCCTTGATGGGTTTTTTTAGAGAAAGAAAGGAAGAAAGAAAGAAAGAAAGAAAAAAAGAAAGAAAGAAAGAAAGAGAGAGAGAGAGAGAGAGAGAAGGAAAGAAAGGAAGGAAGGGAGGGAGGGAGGAAGGAAGGAAGGAAGGAAGGAAGGAAGGAAGGAAGGAAGGAAGGAAGAAAGGTGGAAAACCTCAGTGAGCTCAGTAGACTATAATCTGGTACCTTGAAAAAATATTAAGACAGAAGTCTTTAATCTTTGAACAGTGGCAGATGCTGAGAAGCCTTCCTCCCCCTATTTTCAGTCTTACACAGCAGTTCTTATGCACATATGAACATAGTCACAGAGACTGTGGCAGTATATACAAACTCTGCACAGGTTTCCCTCTGAAAGGATCCCAGTGCTGAGAGGGGAGAGTAGACAGAAGCTCTTAGCCCTAATTAAAAAGCTATCTCCAACTGACATCTACTTACAAACAAAAAGTTAGTTCTCACCAATGGAGACTCACTGGGGATATTAACCACATTTATTGATGAGGAACCATCTTTAAAAAGTTCTTACAATCAATCATTTTGAATAAAAGGAAAATAAGTCCAGCATGTCTATATCTTCAAATTCCTCCCCTCTTCCTAGGTAAAGCAATAGATCATCTTGAGAATTACCCTGGGCCCTAGAAAATTATTTGTCACTTGGATACAAATTCAAAAACAGGAATTTCTACACTCACTGGAGAGGTAAGTCCAGGATGGCAACATTTGGGAACTTCAGGCTGTCCTCTAGGAATAGGAATAAGACAACATGTGTGTAAATACATGTAGACATCTAAGGCAACAACCACTGTTGTCAGGGCACAAATGATCAACCCAACTTGCCCTCCATTGCATAAGGCTTTATTTTGTTGTCCCTCCTCAGAGTCCCAAAGACACTTAATTGATCTGAATTCACTGTTCAAGGTAATTTCCCATGCCTACATATGAACTGGTAGAGTGCCCCTAGTTCCAGGAAGCATCTGACCAGGTTGTCTGTGGGTTCAACTGGCAGAAGCAGCTTAAGGATGGCTTCTATAGTTGGCATGTTGTCATGCATGCATTTGGAGACCACTGACAGGAATTCAAACCAGCAGTCACCATAGTAGCATGCCTGTACATGAAAGGCAGTTTAAGACTCTTGTCTGGTCTAACATGCTTATCTATCAGACAGAATATAACCTGCTTGTTTGTTCCACCAAGCAAGCTACAAAATTATAGACCTAGGTAACAAAATACAACATTTCTATATTCCATCCCTTCATTAAGGAGAAACATTGACTGGCCTTCTCTGCCTCTCTCTGTCTCTTTCTCCCTCTTTCTTTCTTTTCTTTTGCTCTTTCTTTATTTTGTCTTCTACTAATTCATTTATTTTGTTTTGTCTTATTATTATTTAGCATACCTTATGCCCTATACTTTTCCTCTCATAGTCTACTTTTCCCCATGCCTATTTATAAATTATTAATATTTTACATTTTAATATTAATAATTATATTTACTATTTTTAAAACTTGTATTTTATCTCATAAGTATGCCAGCACCTTTCTTTTCTAACCTTATTGGGACTGTGCTTGTTCATTCCAACTATTTTTAAAGATACAATAAAGTGTCTTTGTTTATTATTATTATTATTATTATTATTATTATTATTATTATTATTATTGTTTGTTTTCTTATGTCTGAGAAGTAGTGCTAACTGAGGCTTCCAAAACACTGTTCAATAAGAATTTAAACATAAAACTGGAAAAGCTATCTATTCCAACAGATACAGAAATCACAGAGTTAAAAACATTCTAAATATGAGGGAAAAGGTATTATGACTCCTCATAAGTTTATAATTCTTCAGCACTGTATAATAAAGTCTAAATGGTTGAAAAGTCAGAAAAAGAAGCTTCCTTTTGAAAAATGATTGATGACCTGAAAGAGTCTCCTAGCTCTAAATCATCAAAGGTGGCCGCAGCTTTAAAGAACTCTGGGAAGATATCTTACAATTTAACTCACTCTCTATAAGCCTAATCAGGGGGAAAGAAATATTTATATCAAGTTATAAAAGTTTAATTCAAAATAATGTATTATCTTTCCATTAAGACATGTAATTGGAAACAACTTAATGGTTCCCATTCAGCTCTGCCTCTGCATATCTGTAGCCTTTTATAATCTCTCCTCAAGAATACATAAGGCTAAATAATTTGCTTCCTATAAATATAATATAGGAGGAGAATGGGCTGTCATAATTAACATAAAGAGCATAGATTTTGTCTTTCATTTCTTTTTTTCATTTTCTTGCTTGCTTGCTTAGAGGGAAGATTGCTGCCACATTGTGAGATGCTCTATTGAGGGGCTCACCTAGTATACTAGTTAGGGTTCTCTAGAGAAATAGAACTTATAGAATAAATTACATATGGGGGATTTTTAGAATGGCTTACAGGCTATGGTCTCCTGACAAAAAGTCAAAAAAAAATCCAATAGTTATTCAGTTCCTGAGGGTCTCAGTTGGTTTTCAGTATACATTGGACTCCTGAAGAAGTATATTCTAATACCCATTAAGGAATGTATCTGCAGCAGGCTAGCTGAACATTGCCAGCCAGAGTGATGGTATGAAGGAAAAAGTAAAAGCATCCTTCTTTCATACCTTTTTATATAGGTTGCCACCAGAAGGTGTGGCCCAGATTTAGGGTATATTTTCTGACTCCAAATTTCCGAATCAAGACAAAGCCTTCACAGTTGTGCCCAGATAGAAGCTTTGGTTTTAGTTAATTTCCACATGTAAGCAAGTTGACAACCAAGAATAGTCATTGGCTTGGAGCTGAGAGAGGAGGGTCTAGGGGAAGATATGTGAATCTCACTCAGAAGGGGAAACAAAGTAGTCATCAGAGGTGGATGGAGAGAGGGAACTGAGTGGTGGAGGGACTGAGGAGGGATAAAAAAATAGGGATCGGTTCTGGGGAGAGGGGGTCGGTCTGGAGAGGGCCGAGAGTGAGAATGGAAATCAGTGGGGGGCATCTCTGGATACCTGGGATGGGGGAAGTTATAGGACACTATGGGGTGTCTCTAGCTGAGACACCTAGCAGTGGTGCACATAGAAACTGAAGTGGCCACCTCTTGTAGCTAGGCAGGACTTCCAGTGTAAAGAGGAGGTCATCAACCTGCCCACAAAACCTTCAATCCAAAATTTGTCCTGCCTACAAGGTGTAGGAATAAAGATAGAGTAGAGACTGAAAGAACAGCCAACCAATGACTAGCCCAACATGAGACCCATACCATGCAAGAAAGCCAGCCCCTGACACTATTAATTATACTTTGCTATGCTTGCAGATATGAACCTAACATAACTGACTCTGGAGAAGCTTCATCCAGCAACATGAGAAAAACCCGAGGGGTCAAGGGCACCACAGGAAGACCTACAGAGTCAACTAACTTGGGCCCAGTGGGGCTCACAGAACCTGAACTACCAACTAAAGAGCAGCAGATGTGCAGCTTGGTCTTTGTGTGGGTCCCCTAACAATTAGAGTGGGGGCTGTCTCTGATCCCGTTGCCTGTCATTGAATCCCTTTCCCCTACCTGGACTGCCTGGTTGAGCCTCAGTAGAAAAGGAGGTACTTAGTCCTACTGGGACTAGATGTCCCTGGATCCCAGGGACTTCCCTTTCTCTGAGGAGAACAGGAGTGGGTAATGGGGAGGGGGAGGGATTTCCAAGAGCAGGACTTGAACAGAGAAGGGAGGGGGACTTCATTTGGGATTTAATGTGAATAAAAAATAAATTATGGAAATAAAGTAGGTATTAGGCAAACAGAAATAACTCAAGTGTTCAAAAAACACAGCATATATTACATCTAATAAAATACATTTTACAAAACCAAAAAAAAAAAAAAAAAAGAATTCTGTTGTTGGGGCTATTTAAGTGAACTTGTAGGGCCCGTGCTTCCTTAGTTGAGCCTAAAGTGACACAGTCTTTGTTACCATCTTGATTGTAGCTTTATGAGAATCTGTGGGCCAGAAGGCCAGCTAAACTGTGCCCAGATTCTAAACTCATAGTAATGGTGAGATAATAAATGTTTTAAGGCATTAATTTTTGAGTAATTTGCAATGTACTGAACAATAAGTGATGTGTAAAAATTTAATAACTTTTTTTCTGTTGTGAATTTGTTTCTCCAGAAAATGATGAAGGTGTGAACCTGTTCTATATAGAGACTAATCTACACAAGCTGTACTTTCAGTTTAGAATAAGTGAATTTATTAAGCATGTAGCAAGCAGAAGTTGATACAAGGGTTTGTGCCTAGTCTTTATTGTATCTTGTTTACCAGGTTATGTTGCTATCCCTGAGAGGCCTGCTCCTTTCTTCAGGGAAACAGAGGAGCAGTGGATTAGGAGGAGAAGAGAAGTGAGAGCAGGGAACTGGGAGGAGCAGGAGAGGCAGGAGGATGTGGTCAGGATGTATTTTATGATGACAGATGAGCTGCTTACTGTCTGTTTTGTTTTGTTTACTTTTGTTTGATCTCTCAATCAGACTACTCTAGGTTTCTTGTATGTGGAATACTAGACATTATAAATGCAGCTGATAACATCATGAGATTGGGTGCTTACAAAGTCCAGCAGAAAGAATTGAGGAAGCGAGGCTAGAATAGTCATGCTGGTACTCCTGACGGAGAGTTTTCCAAGCTCAGCAGAGCAGAGCAATTTCCCCATGGCTGAGCTTCAGGCTTTTCCACTGCAGGCAGTTTTATATCATGGGAAAATAATAACCTCTGTTAGAAATGATTCACCTTTTCTCTGTTCTTGAGGACACAGTGTTTTACTTTGGCAGTTTTCTTTTCTCCCTGTCATAGAGTTAGAGGGGTCAGCTTACCCTAGGACAGAGAGTTTTGGAGGATACTTGAAATAAATTTGTCCAAGTCTGAGACAAGAGAGCCATTTTCACTCCCAGAGTTAGCTTTTCAGTAAGCATAAACACACATGAACATTTAACAGTGTAATATATATTACAGTCCCTCGCAAATATTTTCAGCAGGTGTTGCCATGAGAACTGACAGTTATTTACTCTCTTGATTTAAATTACTATCACTATTATCATGAGAATCACAGAATTCATTTATAAATATGTGAAGAAAGAACCAAAAATTGATATAGAAAGTTCACAGAACATGAATTGAAAGCCATTTTAGCTGAAATACAGATAAAAGCAATGATCTCTTATGCCATCTTAATTTTCAATGACTTTTAGTATTATTACAAGTTTTGAGTATCAGTTATATGGCATTGACTTTTTCTCAAAGACATCTTGATGAAGCATTAAGTATTTTCACAATTTCAAAAAAAGCCAAATATTTTTGAAAAAGAAAAGAAACAAAAGGAAATCTAAGAGACTAACAGGCAAAGTAATAATATTAAATAGAATGTTTCCAAATTTTATCAACTATCATTATGTTGTCACATGGCAAAAAAAGAGTTATTGTGATGTTTTGAAAATTCTCTTAATGTGTGATTAACGAAACTTAGCTTGCTCCCTAATAATAATGAAGGCAGACATTTTGAATTACTTTGGGATTTCTCTAATCTTGGGTTTAGCCATCCATCTAAGACTCAGATGTGGATGTAGTCAACACTAGCCTCTAGCTGCAGAGTTCAGACATGACTACTAGATTATTCATTCTTCTTTTTGCATATTCATTCCAAATTCAAACAGAAGAAATTATCTAACTTTTAAAAAATGATTTCAGCATTGAAGTTCTCAAACATAAACCATCTAACTCTGGTCTTCTAGGTAATATCTTCACTGAATTTCAAATGGCATATATCTATTTTAGTGGCTTTCAAAGGATAAGAAGTGAGTTTTGCTTGGTAATTGTATGATTAATTATCTTTTATTTTTAAAAATGTATTTATTTACATTACATCCCAATATCAACCCCACCTCTCCTCCCAGTAAGATGCTCCCCTCTCCTCTGATAAAGGAAAGTACCCCTAGGTACAACCCCCATTCCCTAACCTCAACTCCCCACAGCTCATCACTGTAAGACTAGGCACATATTCTCCCACTGAAGCCAGACAAGGCAGCCCAGTTGGGGGAACAAGATCCAAAGACAGGCAACAGAGTCAGGGACAGCCTCTGCTCCAGAGGGACCCCCACGAAGACAAAGCTGCATATCTACTATATGTGGGGGGTGTTTAGGTCCAGTGCATGCCTGCTCTTTGGTTGATGGCTCAGTCTCTGGGAGCCCTCCAGAGTTAGCTGACTCTCTTGTTCTTCCTGTGGAGTCCTTGTCCTCTTTGGGTCCATCAATCCTTCCCCTAACTCTTCTATAAGACTTCCCAAGCTCCATCTAATGTTTGGCTGTGGGTCTCTGCATCTGTTACAGTCAGCTGTGGGTTGGAGCCTCTTAGAGAACAATTATGCTAGACTGCTGTCTGCAAGCATAACAGAGCATCATTAATAGTGTCAGGGGTGGTTGGTTCTTGCCCATGAAATGGGTCTCCATTTGGGCCAGTCATTAGTTGGCCATTCCCTTTGTTTCTGCTCTGTGTTTGTCCCTGCACATCTTGTAGACAAGACACATTTTTGGTCAAAGGTTTTGTGGGTGGGTGGCTGTCCTTATCCCTCCACTTAGAGTCCTGCCTGGCTATAGAAAGTGGCCACTTCAGGATCCATATCCATCACTTCTAAGAGTCTCAGCTACAGTCACCCCCATAGACACTGTGGGGCCTGTCCTGGAGATCCCCCCATTTCTGATTTTTAAGAGTGCAAAAGTATACATAAGAATTGAGTAGAAGTCTTGTTGAATAAGAAATAATTACACCCATAAATGTATATTTTGGTAATGTGAAGGACTACCATTTCAGGAACAGTTGATAGGAATTTTGAAAAAATAAATGTCCTTATCCAACCCTAAAATATCAACATACTATAGTGCTGTGGTTCTGTAAATCAAAGGTTTCCAGTTCTATCCCCAAATTATTTCCTCAGCAACTTGATTATTTCCCTGGCAGCACTCATTACATCATAGCCTTTCAACTTTTAAGCCACATTTGGCAATGTTGTGATAAGGATTCACTCTCATGAACCTTGAACCTGGTCCAGAGAATAATCTCATGCTGAAAAATGGAAGAAAGCAATGAACAATCTAATGAAGTAAGAGTAAAATGTTCTAAATTTAATGATGTTTGTTTATAGAAATCTCTGAGTGATTAGAAATTTATTTTTATCATGACCAAAAAAAAATATTTGTGACTAATTTAGTGGAAGAATCATTGAGCTTTTAAATTTATGTTTCTGCAGAAGAAAGTGCTGTTCACTTGTTTAAAGTATTTGACCTATAAATGTTAATTCTTCAGTGTTTCAAATATGCTTTCACATTAAGTAATATATTTGCAACTTAGCATTCTTCACAGTTTTTAATAAGAAAAGCTATCCATGTGTACTTCAATTAAAGTTAATTTGATTAATAATATGGTTTATGGAATAAAACATGAAATGAAAACAGCACTAGATTTCTTTTTCAACATAACCAATACTCATTTCCACTGAAATTGAAGCTTCCAAATGAATATTGCTGCTTCTTTCATGAATCCATGGTGGTTATATTTGAAAATAAACACTACTTGCTCTACATTCATTTTCTCTATTGACTTTGAATTTTTGGAGTAGAATTTATGAAATCATTGGATCACAGTAGCTTGAAAACAAGATGATAATAAAGGTAATGTTTTTAAATGGGATACTTTTCAGTCTGAGATAAAAATACTAAAGCAAACAGAAGAAAGTTACAAAACGTATAATTACATTTAATCAAGCATTACATTTAGATTTTCAAATAACCAATTTAATAAAAATTAAGACAAAATGTTAAGAAAACATATGCTTTGTCTATGTATGACATAATAATGACACAAAAAATCTTGGGACTATTTATAGTCTCAACCAATAAGAAAGGCAAAAAATATAGGAAGAGGTATGTCCCTTGATATCAGTGTTAAAAATTGTATCTACTTCCAACCTTTCTTCCCAGCCAAATCTACCTCCACACTCTAGTCTCAGAGCAGGACACACGTTCTGCACATTAGCCTAGTCCACTCTATCCAACTGACTTCATTCCACTTACAATATATCCAACCTTTAGGCTCAACCTGCCCATAAATCCTCTCTCCTGCCACAACCAGTATGTACAAAAGAAGTACATACATCCAGACAGCATCACAAAAACATGTATTATTTCAGACCTATCAGTCAATGAGAAATTTTTGCCAAGCTGAATGATCTAGATGAAACTGAGGATATAGAATTTATAAGAATAATCATAAATTTAGTCAAAGAGTTCAAGGAATTTAAAGAAGACAGAAAGAAAGAGCTAAATGAAATTAAGGAGAATGAACTTAAGGAGAATAAATACCTGAGTGATACTGAAGAAAACACAAACATAAGATAGATGAAGATGAAAAAGACAGTCCTAAAATTGAGAACAGAACTCAATAAAGTGACAGAAACATTGAAGAGAACTAAAGCTGAAATGGAGATGGAATTGAAAAGCTCAATATACCAACTAGAAGACTCAAAGGAAAGCCTTACAGGTAGAATGAAGTAAGCAGAAGACAGAATAACAGGCCTTGGAGACAAAGTAAAGCATTTGGACCAAAGTATAGTATTTAGCAAGGAATACGAAATTTAAAACAAAACAAAGGAAAGAAACACACAAGAAATTTGGGACACCATGGGGAAAAAACTTTTGAGTTATAAGCATAAATGTGGGAAAGGAATCTTAGGTTAAGGTAATAGATCACTTCTTCAATAAGCTCATAGAAAAAAACTTCCCCCAACCAAGGAAAGGCACACCTATACAGATACAAGAAAGAAAAGAAAAAAACCCCATGGCATATCATAGTTAAAACACTAAGTATACAAAACAAAGGGATTAGTATTGAAAGTTACAAAAGGAAGAAAAATGAAACAGTTGTAGCATCATTAAAATAAACAAGGTGAGAAAAGTCAAACATCATATATTGTCTCTCAGTTGTAGCTTTTAATGTTTCTATGCATGTAAATAAAGAGGTATAAACAGCATATAGACTATTGTTTTAGCTGAGTTTTCTATTGCTATGATAAAACACCATGACCAAAAGAAACTTGGGAAGGATAAGGTTTATTTAATTTTAGAGTTGTAGTCCATCATGCAGAAAATCAGGTAGGAACCTGGAGGTAAGAACTGATGCAGGGGCCATGATGGGGTGCTGCTTTCTGGCTTGCTTCCCATGGCTTGTTCATCCTGCTTTCTTATATAGCCTAGAACCTCTTGCCCAGTGGTGACACCACACACACACACACATGTACGTGCACACGCATGCAGGCACACATGCATGTGCATGCTAGGCCCACTAAGATCAAACATTAATGAAAAAAATGCCCTATAGATTTGCCTACCAGCCATCTAGATGGAGGTGTTTTCTCAGTTACTCTTCCCAGATAACTCTATGTCAAGTTTATATGTCAAGTTATAATCATATGTCAAGTTTATAAAACAAAACAAACACCATACCAGGATAACTAGATAAGAGACTATGACAAGAGAATGTTGAGAAAGTGGACAGAGGGCAAAAGTTCACATATGTCACAAAAGTGGAAGGGAGGATACTGGTAGTAGGACACATTATAAGATTAATATAAATATCTTATGACACTAGTTACTTTATTGTTTCTATGGTAAAATACCCTAACCAAGGAAGCTTACTGAATTGTTTATTTTGGTCCTACCACCATGTCTCTCACTTGCTGCCATCCTTCCCTGACATGATGGATCCTTACACATCTAGAACCATAAGCCAAAGTTTGATACAAAGGCTTTCATGTACATAATTTACTTTGGTGGCATTATTTTTAGTTCTGGTACTTATCATTTTGACTGCTGAGAAGAATGTGTATTCTGCAGCTGTTGACTAGACTGTTCTTTAGATATCTGATACAGAACATCATTTAAGACTAATGCTTTCTTGTTAAATTTTGGCTAGATATCTGTCAACAGAAGAAAATATGTTATTGAACATCTCCATAATTATTGTACCTGGACAGATTTTTCCTTTATGTTCAGTATTTTTATTTTATTAAGTTATCTGTACTGTCATTCAGTATAGATATTTACAAATATTATATGTACTTGATATATTGGTATATTGATATATTAGTTCCTATATTGGTATAGAGTAATTTTTTAATCATTTTACTAATTTTGGCTTAAAGTCTGTTTTGTCAAATATGAGTAGAGTTACTGTAGGTTAATTTGATATTCCTTTTATCTAGAATGTAGATTCATTTGTTTACTTTTTGTCTGTGTATCTTCGCAGAGTACGCTTTTTGCAGGCATTAAATTAATTTCAATCAAATTAGTGAACGTATAAATTGGCAAATTAACCCCATTTACATTCAGGATTATAATTAAGAGCTTTGTTTTAGATTCTCTTTCTTTCTTTCTTTCTTTCTTTCTTTCTTTCTTTCTTTCTTTCTTTTGTTTTTCTTCCCTTCTTTCCTCCCTCCCTCCCTCTCTTACTGGTTGTTTTGGTTGCCCACATTTTTCTCCCTTATTCATCCCAAGCATTGATGGCTTACAGAATAATAGTTGATTCTTCCCTAACATTTCTTTCAAATTTACTCTTCTAATGAGATTTTTTTCTTTTTCCTGACCATTCATGATTATGACTACCAGCTTTTTGCATCTCTGTATGGGACTTCTGTATGTATCATCTGTGATGTTTTCATAATGACCTTGAATTGCTTTGTTTTATGCATACAGCTGAAAATCTCTGTTGATTTTATGGGATGCTCTTACTGAATATAGTAATCTTATTTAGCAGTTGTTTTCTTTCAAGGCTTGGGATATGTCATTCTCTGTTCTCCTGTCCTTTCTAGGTCCCTGATATTCTCATGGCTTTATCTTTGCAAGTGATTTCTCACTTCTCCATTGCAGCTTTCAATATTCTTACTTTCTTCTGTATTCTTTGCATTTTAACTACAATATGTAGATAGTATCAAGGTTCTTCCATGGTCATGTCAACATGAAACTCTAAATGCTACTCTGATACTGAATGCCCATATCCACTTCTATATTTGGGAGGTATTCTACTGTTATACCACCTAGTTTTTATATTAGTTTAGTCTGAATGTCAGCACTCTCCACTATACTAAAAACTCATAAAATTGCTCTCTCAACAGTATCTCTTAGAAGTATTGAATTTTATCATAATATTTTATACTTTCTTTATTATTATCTTAATATGTAATATATCAACCCTATAAGCCTTGATATTCTTTCTTCCATGGCATATAGTCTATTGATGATACTTTGTACTGAATTTTTTCAATTGATTTGTTGAGGCATTAATTTCCATGACTTCTATTTTTGTGATTTCTATCTTTGCTGAATCTTTTCTAAATTTTACATTGTCTTGTCACTCCATTCAGTTGTTGTATTCTTTTCAAAGTCAGTAGCCATTTAAAATTGGACTCCTAATTCTTGTTCAATATTTAATCTACTTTGATATTTTGTTTAAATTATTGAAGAATTGTAACTTATGGGGTTCATGGTACTTTGCTGTTTCATATCTCTTGTATTTCTATGGTACAATTTGTACATTTATGTTACAATTTTCACAGGTATAACCTTCATTTTTAATGAAAATATTCTTAGTAAGCAGCTTTCTCTTAAAGATTCAATGCCAAAAACAACCAAAACAACCCAGAGATGAGAAAAAACAAAACAAACTGTACTAAGAATAACATCACACAAAACCAGATATGTAAATATAGTAAAAATATATTTCAAGTATTGATTATACATTGAATAATAATAGAAAAGAAAAGGTAAAAGACAACATGAAATAAACAATGATGTTTATAAAAAGCAAAATAAGCACCAGCATCTGAGTAATACAGATGCAAATACTCACAGCTAACCATGAGACTGAATCCGGTAACCCAATGGAAGAGTTAGTGGGAGGACTGAAGGAGCTGAAGGGAATTGCACAACCCTATAGGAAGAACAACAATATCAACTAACCAGACCCCTGAGAGCTCCCAGGGACTAAACTACCTACCAAAGAGCATACATGAATGGGTCCATGGCTCCATCTATATATGTAGCAGAAGATTGCCTTATCTGGCATCAGTGGGAGGTGAGGCACTTAGTCCTGTGTACGTTTGTTGCCTTTGTATAGGAGGATGTTAGAAGAGTGAGGTAGGAGTAGGTGGGTGAGTGAGTGAGCATCATCTTAGAGGCAAAGGGGAAGGGGAATGGGATAGGGTGTTTGTGGAGAGGAGACTGGGAAGGGGGACAACATTTGAAACGTAAATAAAATAACCAATTAATAAAAAATACAAACATACACACATACGCATACACACACAAGCAAAATAAGAAACACTGGAGTAATGAAAGGGCTCTGGGGAAATGGATAATTCTAGAAGCAGCAGGATCTACACAAGCATGCCATAAAAATAGGGTGGTGATGGGCAAAAATTTTCCTTGATGGTATTTGGATACTTCTCACTGCTTATCTAGGTTTATGGTTTGGGAGTTTATCAGGAATAATGTCCATTTCTATATTCTACTAAAATTTACCAAATCAATGAGGCAATCAATATAGAGACTGACCCTCACCCCAGCTTGCTGGCTAGCATTAGCAAAACCATGATAACTGCCATGTGATATTTACATCAATGTGCAATATAAGCAGACCCAGGGACTGTAGGTATTACCTGTTAGTATGTCACGTGTCTCTCACATCCAAACATCCCTTCCATCTGAGAATGGGCATTAGATAATTCATAGAAGCATACCTTTATCCTTTTAATAGCCTAATAAAAATCTGTCCCAGGAGATGTCAGGCCGTGGAAGGGTCTCCTGGTTCTTGGGTTGTGGGTTCGGCCATGCACCCAGAACCCAGGCTCCTGACAAGTCTAATCTCCATTCAACCTGCACCCTTCAGTCACAGGTAGAGGGTGTGAACAGGCCCCAGGCCCTAGAGAGATTTACATATTAATGAGGTACCTGAAGGCCAGAGGGTGGAGCCAATTAAGCATTCCTCCCTAATCCCTCCCCCTCTTTCCCTCCCCATTTAACTCAGGACTGCCCTGGGTTTTGGGGGGAGCACATCCAGATCCATCCACCATCCATCATGCCAATAAACCCGTTTTGGAAACCCAAGGACTTTCTCATGTTTGGGGCCAAGCCATGAGGAGCCATGGAGAGGCCTTTAGTGAGCAGCCAGGCCTAACCTCCAGCTGGAGGAATCCAGGGTGTTCCCAGCCAACTACACACAGCCTGTCCTGGAGGAACTCTCAGCGTTTCCCAGCCATTTTTACCTACAGATATAGTCAGTGACAGAATAGCAATCCTGGCCAGACCAGTCCTAGTCACCTCCACGCATCTATCCACATTTGGTTTAATTTCTCTTCTCAGAAGTCTTCTCTTCTCATAGGGTAGACCTCAGCTTGTTAATGGAAGTACATTTCCTTTTGTAACACATAGCCTATTATTCCTCTGTAACACAGATTATACCATGTAGATTATTGTCCACAAACTTGTATGAAAGTCATAGTCAGTTGCTTTGGCTCACATTGGTTCTTGGGGTAGCCATCAAATGAGGGGAAAGTCTATTGACACTTGGAGATATGAAAATGCAGGCGTTTCTAATTCACCTGACAGTGAAGTTGGGAGGTAGGAGACTTCACAAGATGGCTTTAACTTTTAGTACTAATGGCTAAGCTGAGAAGTAATGGAAACCTCTTTTGTACCATCATCTAGCTGCAAGATAATAAATGCTCTGGTTTCTACTTTAGCTTTGCTAGGTACTAGATCCTGCCCTTGTGAAGTTTAAAGTGACATCCCTCATAGTTCCCCCCCCAAATGTATCTATTCTATATTGTTAAATATTTAATACTATTAGGATTTTTCTTTTATAGTTTTCAAGTCTAATATTCTGTGTTTTACTTAATTGTTGACTACTGTTATACTCTAATGGCTTTCTAAGATACCATTAACAAACGTATTGATTTGCTTTAGTCTTGTGGAAGTATAGCAAATTGCTAAGCAGGCATTGCTAATCTGCCATCTTCCTTAATATATTTTATACTTAGAAACATGTCGCTTTAAAATTGTTTATATATTCAATAAATAAAAAATTTAGACAACCACTTCTATATTCATAATTAAAAGGAAAGATAAGAAACTTTAATTTTAAAATCCCTATAATACACATATATAATATATTGTGATATTATTTTCATGGTCAGAATTTACTATATTTATGTTTATTTTCTGCTCAAGCTAAAAACTTGTGATTCATGTTTTTCAGATTTTAGTATTTTATAATAATATCGAATGCTCCTATATTTCAAAAATTGAATGAAAATATGTAAAATAATGTCTGCAAAACTACCCAAGCATGTTTTCTACTCATTTTTCTTTTATTGAAATGGGGTTTCATGTATCCAAAAATGATTTCAAACTCTTAGACTTCTAATTCTTCTGTCTTTGCCTTCAAGTACTAGCATTACAACATGTGCCATCATACCCAGTTTATGTAGTCATGAATATTAAACCTATGACTCATGACAGTTAGGCAAGCATTCTATTAACTTAGCTGTACCTTTAACAAAATTCTACCTATATTATCATGTGCTATACAACAATGCTTCAATAGAAATGGGCGACACATATGATATTGTTCATCATAATATGGACAGCCTAGATGAATATTGAACTATAATAATTGTACTATCTTGATTTATGTAAGTTCCTCTCTGATGTTCATAAAATAATGAAATCTAACAATGCATTTCATAGAAATATATACATATGTATATATGTAAAAATATATGTATATTTATATGTATATATAAAATAACTATGTATATTTATTACATATATTAATGCATTAACTAACCTAATTGTCTAAATCACTGGAAAAAATATTTTCTTTTTTATTAATTATTTTATTTATTTACATCCCAAATGTTGCCTCATTTTTGGGTCCCTCCTCCCAAAGTTCTTCCCCCATCCTCCCCTTTGTCTCTGGGAGGGTGGCCCTCTCTGGTATCCACCCACCCTGAGGCATCAAGCCTCTACAGGATTAGGCACATCCTCTCTCACTGAGGGCAGACAAGGCAGCTATCTGCTACATATGTGCTGGGGCCTCAGAACAGCTTGTATATGCTCTCTGGTTGGTGGCATAGTCATTTGGGAGCTCCTAGGGGTCCAGGTTAGTTGACACTTGGTCTTCCTATGGGTTGCTATCCCCTTTAGGTCCTTTAATCCTTCCCTTAAGTCTTCCAAGGGATCCCCGATCTCTGTCTAATGCTTCGCTGTATCTGCATCTGTCTCAGTCAACTGCTGGGTAGAACCTCTCAGAAGACCTCCATGCTAGGCTTGTGTTTGCAAGCACAGTGTAGCTTCATAGTAGTGTTAGGGTTTGGTGCCTGCCCATAGTTGGGCTGGTCACTGGTCAGCCATTCCTTTAGACTCTGCTCCATTTTTGTCCCTCTATTTCTTTTAGACAGAAGCAAATTTTGCAGCTTGGTTGGTTTCCTTATCCCTCCACAGGGGGTCCTTTCTAACTACTGGAGATAGTCTCTTCAGGTTCCATCCCCCCCACTGTTAAGCAATTCAGCTAAGCTTACCCACATTGAGCCCTGAGAGCTTCCCCTATCCCAGTTTTCTGGGACTTTCTAGAGGTTAGATCCAACCCCTACCCTTGGCAGCTGCATATTTCCATTCATTCTCCTGGCCCTCTTGCCCTCTCTTATCTCCTTCCATACCTGATCCTATTCCCCTCCCACTCCCCTTTCCTACCCAGATCCCTCCCTCCCTCTGCCTCCCATGACTATTTTGTTCCCCTTTTTAAGTGGTATTTAAGCATCCTCACTTGGGCCTTCCTTCTTGTTTAACTTCTTAGGGTCTGTGGGGTCTATCATATGTATTCTGTCCTTTCTGGCTAATATCCACACTTACTAGTGAGTACATACCATGAATGTCCTTTTGGTTCTGGGTTACTTAGGATGAAATTTTCTAGTTCCATCCATTTGCCTGCAAAATTCATTATGTCCTTGTTTTTAATAGCTGAATAGTATTCCACTGTTTAAATGTACCACATTTTCTGTGTCCATTCTTTGGTTATGGGACATCTGAGTTGTTTCTAGTTCCTGGCTATTTTTAAATCACTCTGGAAGTTTGTAGATATTGTTTGTGTGTTACAAAAAAGAGTTAAGTAGGAGTCCTACAATCATCTTATTCTTTCAAGTTGATTCAGTATCTAGGGTTTGTAAACAGCACAAGAAATTCTCTAATGTGAATATAAAGTATATATTAGGACAGATAACTTCACCTTAGTATAAATTTTCTCTTAATCCATTTATCTGTTCACTGTGGTATGTTTCATATTTCTTCCCCTTTAAGCCACTTTCTGATATTTATCCCTTATATTTCATGAGTAACACAAAGGATTTTTTATTTCATACACTCATCAAACTGTTTCATAATTGAACTGGAAATTCAATGTATGTTCTTTGGTTGGTGGCTCAGTTTCTGAGAGCCCCCAAGGGTCCAGGTTATTTGACTCAAAATTTTGGAATAATTGTTTTCATACATCTATAGTTGAGTTTGGCAGAAATTTCAAGAATTTTAAAAAATCACAAGGGTAAAGTAAGAGATTGATTCTCATCAAGAATGTATGGATGGAAAGAAGCTTAGTCTTTTTTTTCCTATTTACCTTTTATTATTATTTTTTATTTATTCACTTTACATTCTGCTCACTGACCCCCTCCTAGTCATCCTCTCCTACAGTCTCCCCCCCACTCCCCTTCCCTTCGAGAGGGTGGAAACCTCTCCTTGGTGTTCCCCCCCCCCCCACGTCAAATCTCTGTGAGGGTAGGCACTTCCTCTCCCACTTAGGCCAGACAAAGCAGCCCAGCTAGAAGATCATATCCCACAGATAGGCAGCAGCTTTTGAGATAGCCCCTTCTGCAGTTGTTCAGGACTTACATGAAGACCAAGCTGCACATCTGCTACATATGAGCGGGAAGCCTAGGACTAGCCCATGTATGTTCTTTGGTTGACGGCTCAGTTTCTGAGAGCCCCCAAGGGTCCAGGTTAGTTGACTCTGTTGATCTTCCTGTGGAGTTTCTATCCACTTCAGGGCCTACTATCATTTCCCCAACTATTCCATAAGAATCCCCAAGCTAGAAAGGAGCTTAGTAGTAAGAAAACCCTTCATCTATAAAACTTTAAAAATACAAGTATTTAAATTTTAAGAATTTACTTCATATTTTTATGTAGATCCATACTTTTGTTATCTAAAGCTTAGGAAAATATAAATCTATAAATCTTTAAAAATACAAGTATTTAAATTTTAAGAATTTACTTCATATTTTTATATAGATCCATACTTTTGTTATCTAAAGCTTAGGAAAATATAAATCCCATTGAAGGTTTTATCATGTAACATTCTCAAATAAGATATACATATTTATTGAAATTAAATATTCCCTAATTTAAAAAAATTTTTTCCTTACTTCATTAAATACTAAATTATTCACTATGTAAATTAAGTACACAGGAAGGCACCAAAACAACAATAACATCTTGAATTTATTATGAAGAATGAAATTTGGTACCTGCTTACCACAAAGCATTAAAATAGAATTGGCAGGCAAAGTGGCAATTTAAACAGAATCATTTATTTCAATATTAGCACTGCTTCTGTTTACTTATTTCAGTGAATGAAATAGCATACTTTTTATTCTTTTGTGTCTGTGATGATTGACTTTTAAAAAAGATTCCTAATGACATATTGCAATGCCCATGGATCTGTACATCACTCATCATTTTTTTCTTTGCTGTTGTTGTTTTTAAGACAATATATATATATATATATAGTTAGTCCAGGCATGCCTCAAAATTGAAGCTATTTACTTCAGCCCCTTAACTGTTAAAATAACAAGTGTGAACAACCATACTTGGCTTAAAAACAGTAATATTGATATAAAGTCATTATCTAACATATAGTTCATTTTTTAAATATACCCAATGGTTCCAATAATGTTCATTATTATAAAGTTTTTAAAGTCTGGGATCCAATGCAGGATTTTATTTTGTTATTATATTTTTTAATGTATATTTTAATATAGAATAAACCTTAATAATTTGTTTCTATAATAGGTATATATTTTACACTTTATGATATGGGATTTTTGAAACTATAGAACAATTGTGATGTGGAATGTCTATGAATTGTCTTAATTTAGCCAACTACCTAAGCATTGAGGATATATAGATGTCATCCAGGCAACTGAAGATGTCTCCACCTAGGACTTATCTTTGATTTAAGATAAATTAACTGTATGTGCAATTGTGGGGAAGTAAAAAGGCAATGTGAAGAAGGAAATCGGACTATTAAATATAGGTTCAAATAAAGTCAAGATTCAAACACATAACTTTTCAACACAAGCTTTTCAATTACTTCTTTCTAACTTACTATTTTTAGAATATCACTTGACAAGTGTTCCAAGTAAAATATCTTAATAATCAAGCATCTGTATTGGATGAGACTTGGTGAGCAAGCCGAGATCATTGCTGTAATACAATAGTTTGCTTTCTGCTTGCTCTAGGCCCTTTCTTGACCTCTTAAATCCATACTCACCAAAGTCAGAAGAATCTACTTTAAAGCCCAATTTTGATCACATTTAGTTCTTGCTGGAAAAAAGTCCAATGAAATATGATTTGAGCTCTAAAGTATGTCAAAAATAAAAGTTTTCCGTGACCTAGTGAATTCTAGCTACACTGTTCCAGTTTTCTTGTATTCTTTCTGAGTTACAGGAGGAAGAATATGCATTTGTCCATAAGTATGGGACACTATGCTAGAGGGATCAGAACAGCAAATTTGCTAAAGATTCAGACATACATAATAGAAAAAATAGAAGATTGTGATTATATTTCTCAAAGAATGTATCTCATATATTATTCTTAAATATTAAAAAATATTATCTTTCTATCAATAGGTAGTATTAAATCCTAGGTAGCAACTGCCTTTCTGACACTACTGTAGCTATTTTGTTTTATGCCTGTAGTCAGCCAGTGTTACAGAAGACCTTTCTCATGCCCAAGTTCACCATTAACTGTGCATCCTGTTAAGTTATATGCTTTGGTGTTCATGGAAATTCCCCAGACTCTCACCCTCCTTTATAGTGCCAATGGCAATAAAGGTCAGTTAGAACTGCTTTATATAGATAGCGACAATAAGTTTGAACCCAAACCAACCACCCAACCATCCAAGCACCCAACTGCCTAGCAACACTTCTTTTGCACCTGTGTATATATAAGCTTTTATGGCTGCTATGAGCTTCTGTGGGGTTTTCCTTTGTAAGCTGCCCCTGGGAAACAGTAAGGGTCACAGTCTCAGTTTCCAAGTCTGAACTACATCCCTGACTGATCAGTCCCCAGGGTATGTGTTCAATAAAGTATCCCTGTTTGACCGAGATCTGTGTCTGAGTGGTTTGTGGGGTAATTCCTGGACCCAAGTAGGTAAAGTTTATTTTCCTTTCTCACACAATGTGTGTGTGTGTGTGTATGTGTGAATAATTGTATCAATGGTAACGATGGTATAAAAAAAATAACAATTTCATCTTTTAGAATTCCTATTCTGAGAAAGATGGCAAATGTCAAATCTAATCATAGTTGTAGATCATAACTTTCAGTGTGAGCTCTGCATACCACAGGAGACTTTCAAGGGTATCTATTAGGATATCGGATAGTAAAGATACTAGAACTTAGCATTTTTCCCCTTACCTGTAATTTATATAGTCTAAAATATAAAACTATTATTGAAGACAGTATCAATCAACCATACATGGTTAGTCTACTCATAGTATAAATTGAGATAGTGAGATTTCAAAATATGTGTCATATTTTAAAGAGAAAGTATATGATGTCATATATTTTCCATTAATGTCCTATTGAAATAATATTTTAAAATATTTGTTTAATTAAAACATGATCATTGTAGAGGAATTTTAATCAAGCAACATGGCTGCTCTGGCAAAGGATCACATCCAAAGTTCTTCTAGGTCTGTGTGAGCAAGCTGGAATGACATACCTTTAATCCCTCTGGTTAGAATACAGACACAAACTTAGTGTAAGTCTTTAATCCCTCTGGATGGAATACAGGCTCACCCTTATTACACACCTCTCATCCCAAACAATGGAGGTAAAGTTAGTTTGTAGAAGGAAACACTTGTATGTAAAAGTGATGTCTATTTGAGGGACAGACAAAGTGGCAAATCAGAGAAAGACTTGACAGAATGAGTCAGAGATAGGATATGTCCAACTCTCACAAGAGCAACCAGGAAAGAGAAGCTACTTAAGATCAGTACAAAGGGAGTTAGGAGATTCAGTTGAGTTTAGTTCAGTTGAGTTCAGTTGAGTTTGTTCATTCACTTCCTGAGTTCTGTTTAGTTAGTTCAGTAGAGTTGAGTTCATTTGTGAGTTCATGCAAATCCATGCATGTCAGAATAGGCAGTTTTCATGGGACAATTTTACAGAGACAGGTTGCAGGTGAAGACAGAATGATTCAGAGAATCAGAGGGAGCCAGAAGAGTAGATCATATTGTCAAAGTTAGTATGAGTTCAAGCAGAGCAACTCAGTGGGAAGCCAAAAGAAGCCAAATTGAATCAGTCAGCTTGAAGAGGAGTTTGAGCCAGAACAGCTTAGTTAAACCATCCAACCAGAGTTTAGAATAAATTAGAAAAGGTGAGCTTTTTTTCACCAGCAAGCTGCTGAGATGACAATTACATCTGGTGAATATAAGTTACATTTACAAATTATTAAAATTAATTTTATTTTCCATTTTTAGTTTAAGTTATTTACTAAAAATTTTAAACTACAGATATCTCTTATTTTTACACAGACTGTATTTCTATTGGACAATAATGAAAAGTAACAGTTTTATAGTAAATACAGTATAAAATGGAACTTTTTAATGACTAGAAAACCTGTATAGTGGGAATGAATGTTTCTACTCTTACTATAATGACAGAAGGGAGAAATTACAAATTTTTTTTTTTTAAATACTGCTCTTGAGAGCAAGTCTTCAACAACAGGAGGACCGGAGCCATCACAAGGTCCCCTTTAAATACTGGAGGTCAGGCCAGTATACCCGCCTTGGCAAGATTAGAATTGCCACGGCCCTTCTATACTTGGAGAAGGGAAGAGATGTCAGGGACAGCCCTGCTTATACACTGAAGGCCTAAAATTACCCATAAGCCTAAAATCAGCAATAGGTCTGACATACATGCCTGCTAACACAAAGTCTTGGGTTGCTGTGGAAAAACACTGAAACAGATGGCTATAAGCCATTGTAAACATGCATCTTTTGTGGAAATTTACCAGCCTGAGTAGTCATACACCTTGTAAATAGGCAGTTTTGGCTTGGCGGATAGTACCAACTTAGATAAGGACAAGTGAATCATAGGCAGAGTCATAGTGACCTGTCCCCTGAACCTTTACCCAGATGATACCCTGTTCTGAAAGATATCTGTACTCCCCCTGAACACTTATGCTCCTGTGTCATCTCCTTCCCCACATCCTGCATTTTTGTGTTTATAACCCCTGTGTTTAAAAGTAAAAATTATGATTTGATAATAAAAAAAAAGCAAGTCTTCACTGTTCTCTCTAGTCTGTTCAGTGTACCCAATTAACAAGAACGTTAACATGATTCTTTCCAACTCTCCAGATACCTCATACAAATATTACTCTCCCAGTTGTTCCTGGGTCAACACTGTCTATACATTTTCAGGGTTATGAGCAAAGTGAAAAGTTTTCATCTCTCTTTTTAAAATTATTAGGTACTTCAAGAAAGTGAAAATAGAATATTGAGGCACATATAGGGTCCTTCTGAATCTTTAAAATATGTATATCATATGTCCATGAAGCTGATCTTGTCTCAGATCATGTACATTCTTGGAGTGTCCAGGTGTTCTTGATTCTTTTAGACTCCCTGATAATTACTATGAGGTGCTGAGAAATCCCTATCCTGATTTAGAAAGATGATTATAGGTCTTTATAATTATAGGTCCTTAAGTAAAAGCTCTGCTCTTTCATTATGCTGCTAAAACTATGTTTCCTCGAGTCATCTCTTGAATTTCATGGTCTGGCTAGAGGATTAGTAGCCACAAAAAGAAGGACAATTTTTGTGTTCACAAAAGAGATATATCATCTCATCCCCTAGGAATTCCTCTCAGCTTGTATGATTAAATTTAAATTAGAATTTTTTCATCTTGATGAGACAATGTTTTGATAATTATTTCTTCATTAGCCATAATTCTTAAGTATCCCAATTAATGCTAAAATTAATCTAGAGGGCTATAATTGTCACCATTTCATTTACATAGATATATGAACAAATTTAAGTATCTTACTACACTATGAGATTTTCATTCAATTTAAAATATCATTAGTTTGATTGAATATTGTTTACTAATGATGGCAAAATACATTTGTGTTTTTCTTGAATTTGAGGAAAAAGTGACCTCTTATTATAAGAACATAAAAAGATGGTCCTAATTAACTGTGAAAAAAATCTAAGTATTGATTTACTACAATATTGAGCACTGTATATTTTGTTCACAAATTGACAGAAAGAAAGGTGTGTCTTTTAAAAGTAGAGGAAGTCTAAAACCTTTCTTTCTTATGAAACAAAATAGCAGAAAAATATTTTTAAAAAAATAGGTATGGATAACAGAAACATGATAACAGATAACTGGAATTATCCAACGATACAAGAAGGTATCTTTTGATTGAACTAAGAGCTACCACAAATGTCATGTCCTAATTTCATTTCAATGACTAAATGGTTTAATGGTCAAGTAAGTTGTGCCCATATCATTTTGCATTCATTTTTATACTGATTTTGTTTAGCTTCTAGTAAAAGGTCCTGTTGATTTCAAAACTCTGGCTTCAAATAACCTTCTCACCATAGCCTCCACAGTAGTTGGTTATCACAGGCGTGTGCCAGTGGACCCAAGCATTCATTCTTTGTATAATTTTATAAAAAATAAATGAATAAAATGCAAAATACTAAATCTTCTCAGATAAACATCAAAGCATTACTTGAAAAATAACATAAGACTAGACAATCTTCATGAATCTATCTTGTATTCATATAATAAAGTACTTAAATATTGTGGGCACTATGAAAAATATGAATATCATTTATAATTAGTTAAAATGTCAAAAGAGCAGAATCTATTGTTATAATAAAAGAAACATATAGAAACAATATTAAAAAGTGAGAAAATACAAGAAACAATAAAGAGAATATAAGGGTGCTAGAAATTCAATGCTAAGTTTGTCAGAAAAATAGAAATTCTAAAAAATGAAAGGAAGGAAGAAAGGAAGGAGGGAGGGAGGGAAGGAAGAAAAGAAGGAAAGAAGGAAGGAAGGAACTTGAGGATAAAAATAATCAAAGAAAGAATAAAAAATAAAATTAAAGAACACAAGTTTCTAAACTATGACATAAGTATATAGCATAACAAATGAGACTCATATCAATGAAAGATATTGTATAACTTTAGAAGACTAAAGATAAAGGAATGTTTTTCCAGCTCCCAGAGAGAAAATATGTTAAACTTGGAAAACCTTGAAATGATATTGTCATTGTACTTCTTAAAATAACATAGGAGGGGCTAGATATGATCCAGCACTAAGAATGCTTCCCGCTATTATAGAAAACTGGAGTTTGATTTCCTGCACTAATATCAAATGGCTCACAACCCAGCTATAGCTCCAGCCCCAGGAGATTTGACCCCTTCTTCTGACTTCTGCATGTACCAGAACATATGTGTGCCTATACACACATAACCCAAAAAAATCTTTAAAAATAACACTGAAAATCTATTTCTAGTTTTAATTCTACATAGAGCTTCTCAAATGTGACAGCTATATAAACAGGTTTTAGGCAGGTAAAGTCTTAAAAATTCATTTCTCTTTAATCTTTTTTAAAATAAAATAGTTGGATTTGAGTTTATGATCAAATAGCTTTTTTACTGAAAATAGATTTTTCATACAGTAGATTCTCATGATTTCCCCTTCACTAACTCCTCCAAGATACTCCCTACTTCTCATCTACTTAAATGTGTACATTTTCTTTCTTTCTCTTGTTAGAATCACACTGACATCAAAAATAATAAAAATATAAAATAAAATAAAAACAAGCCAGAATAGTAAAAACAAAGAGAAAATAGCCAAAGAAAAAGCACAAAACCATATAATACACTGACACACAGACATACATTTATACATACAAAAAATCCACAAAACAAAATTGGAAACCATAACATATAAGCAAAAGATCTGTAAGATTACTTCCTAAAGGCCCAGACAACGCATTGTCAAACAAAGAAGAAAAAAAAAAAAAAAAAAAAAAACCTCCAAAAATCGTATTAAGTTTATTTTGTGTTGGCTATTTTCTGCTTGGCAAGGTATGTGATTTGTATAACCAATGAGACTCTATTGAGGACAAGTAATTTTTTCTTTGCAATTGGTTATCAACTGGAGATAAGTTTTGGGTTAAGGACAGATAGGTTTTGTCTACTTTCTCAGCACTAGGAGTCCATCTGATGAAGACCTGTGCAGATACAGTCTTCTTAAGTTTAAATGTATGCCAGTCTCATTGTCCAAATGGCCTTGAAATTTGTTTCCTTAGTATTCTCCAACTCCACTCACTCTTAAAATCTTCCTTTTCTTCTGCAGAGTTGTCTGTGAGGAGAGATTTGATGAAGCCATCTCATTTAGGACTGAGTGTTTCAAGGTCTCTCACTCTCTGCACACTGTCCAGCTGTGGGCCTCTGTATTTGTCACCATCTACTGCAGGAGGTGGCAACTCTGATGATGGATGGGCAATACTGATATATGAGTATACCAGAATGTTGTTAGAAGTCATTTTATTGCTAGAATCTATTAACAGAACAGTAGTATTTGGTTTTCTCCTAGATCCTTGGTCAATTTTGTCTCAGGTTCTTGGCCAGCTGGGCAGCGTGGTCATGGTTTACATCTCACGGAGTGTGCCTTAATTACAAGATATTGATTGGTTGGTTACTTCTACAAGCTTTGTGCCACTACTGAAGACAGGTTAACATTATAGATCTAAGGGTTTATAATTGCGTTGTTGTTTACATTTCTTCCTTGATAGTATGCAGAGTACCTTTCCCATACTATTCAGTTTGTGTGTGTGTGTGTGTGTGTTTAAACACACTGTATCATCATGTTTTTCCAAATGGTTCTAGGTTTCCTTCAAACTCACAAAGATATGCTATCCATGCCTTCTGAGTAGTGGGGTTAAAGGCCTATGTCACCAACCCACGCAATAAAAGAAATTTTTAAAAAGAGAAAATGACAGAAAAGATCTGGGTATGGCTGCTATTATTGTAACTTTAGCATTTGGAAGGACATGAGAGGAGAATCAGCATGAATTTAAGGACAGACTGGTCTTCAGAATGAGATCCTATTTAAAAAAGGAGCCAAGATAGTGTTGTATGCTGTGAAACATTTTCTGAAAGAAAACCACGTCTTCAGAGCCTCACTGATTAAAACTTCAATGACTGTGGAGTGTTGGAAATATTACAGGTTCCAAGACTGATTTTTCTTAAGCTCCCTAAAAAGCCATCTCTTGCCTACTTCTTCCCTTTCTTTGTTCTTTATCCAAAAGCTACAGTAAAACACCAAAAACATCACAATAAACTTACATGATGATATGTAGTACAAAAAGGAATGTTCTTGATAATGGTAAACAATTGCTAGGTTGTTAACATTTATATAATTTATATTAGGTCAACTATATTACCATCATCTACTTGATAGGAGTACTCTGCCAAACAAGTGGCATGTACTTTGCTGCTATCAGTATGTTCTTAGGCTTTAACTGAATGATGATGATCCTGTTTTTTTGTGGTTTTTTTTTTATGTTTTTAGTGTATATGTGGGAGAAAGGCAACACATGAAAATTGTGTAATAGTATTTCGTTCAATCATCATCTACAAAGACTTAGATTTCAGCCAAAATAAATGACTTTTAAAGATATATGCACATATATACATTTATGTATATATATGATTATATAACAAATGGTAAGTTACAAAGAGAAATGATAACCAATCCTTCTCCTGCCATATTTTGTACAGACCAATGGGAAAAGTAATTAGACATTTGTATAAGCTTTGTAAGTATAGTAAAGCTTAGTATGACACAAATAGAGGACTTATTGAAATTTACAGCACTCTCTAACTAAAATGTCTACTTACATAATTAAATATGGCTATAACTTTTCTCTACTTTCTACTGCCTAGTTCAGCCATCTATGCCTATAATGTAAACATAATAATACTCCTTCAAAATATGATATTTTATTCATTCCTTGGAAATGTGTCATTTACTACACATGAATATAGCAAAACACATTGATTCTGTTATGTGTGCTCAAATCAATCAAGTCTAAAATCAAACCGTACCAATCAAAGAAAGCCATCAAACAAAACTTTTTCCACAGGTACAATTGTAACAACTTAGGTTTGTCTATATCAATTGCCTCAGACTTTACAATTTTACTATTTCATCGTTTTAATTTGTGAATTATTACCAAAGTTTCATATTTTATCCACTCATACAATATGTGATTAAATATAGTGTCTAAGTGTAACTCACATTAGGTTGATTTAGTCTTAAGCCAGATTCTGCTAGGTGTTCCACATAAGCAAAACCCTAAGAGATAAGATATGCCAAGTTTATAATGGATACTATATAATTCAATATACTATAAATCATAAATCAAAGTCTTTTTCAGTCAGATTTTTGATACAATTTCTTCTAAAGTGAGCTATTATATAGTGCGTATCTGTGAAGACATTAGGTTAGATATCTTGGAGGTGGGCAGAGTCAGTGCTGGAAACTAAATTCAAAGCTTTGTGCATGGTATATTAATAGCCTGTCACTAAACAGCCCAAATGCACACGTTGTACAATATATATGGCTTTATAACTCAGCATTGTGACTAAGAAATTATAATATCCAGGATTACTATGTTTTAAATTAAATTTTTATTGGATATTTTATTTACATTTCAGATGTTATCCCCTTTCCCCATTCCCCCCCACCCAGAAACCCCTATCCCATGCCCCTCCTCCTGGATTACTATTTTTAAAGTGTACTTCCTTTAATAATTCCTTCTCAAGTCAAAATGTACATAATTAGCTCTTATTCTCACATAAATTTACATCTTTCAATTTTCATCTTTGTGATGTTTATCAAGCAAGCTTGCCAAGCAAAATAGCGGGGAAAAAGGAGAACTCTTAGAAGAAAATAGTTAATTGGTAAAAATCATTGATTTTGATCATAATTATAACAAATAATTCATATTTGAACTTAGTAAAATATGCTTCCTAAGGAAAAAAACTGAGAGACAAATGTAAGTAATTTCCTCTAGAATTGTTTGTTCTATGTGTGTTTATTATCAGGAAACTAAAATATTTTTAATATTTATAACTGATAGTGCTATATAAACATCTTATATTTGTCTCAACTTTCATTGGCTTTTTGAATAAAGAATACAACAAAAATGTCATCTGTGGTTGCATTTGAGAAACATTTGCATACACCTACAAGATACTTTTGAAACAAAATTAGAACCAGGAAAGTATTTTTTAACCTTATATTTTGACTAATTTTCCCTTTCTCACATTCAATCAAAATCCTTTCTATTATGATGTGGCTATGGGCTCCTAGAGCTAACTGATAGTCTATCTGCTACTGATACCTAACAGCTAAGGAAAGGTCTCTCTGAGTAAACTAACACACTTATTGGTCATCTTTTTGTTTATTTTTAGCATTATTTTGAGTTTGGTGTGTGAGTGTGTGTGTGTGTGTGTGTGTGTGTGTGTGTGTATGTGTGTATTTGTGTGTGTGAGTGTGTGTGTATGTCTTTGTGTGTGTCTGTGTGTCTGTGTATGAGTGTGTGTATGTGTGTTTTGTGTGTGTGTGTCTCTGTGTGTGTGTGTGTGTGTGTGTGTGTGTCTGTGTGTCTGTGTCTGTGTCTGTGTGTAGGAGCCAATGGCTATACACACTCTCAGCAAAGGGACCCCATCTGGCTTGAATCTGCTGGCCCTGTATGCACTGCTCCAGTCTCTGTGGGTTCATCTATGCATCAGGCCTGTATCTAGAAAACAGTTCCCTTGAAGCCGTCCATCACCTCTGGCTCTTACAGTATTTGTACTTCCCCTGCTGCATGGATCCATGACCCCTGAGGGGAGGATTTGATAAAGACAGCTTATATAGGACTGAGTGCTCCAAAGTCTCTCACTCTCTGCACATTGTCCAGTTGACCTCTGCGTTCTCTCCAACAAGAACAAGCATCTCTTTTGAAGGATGAGTGAGGCATAGATATATGGGTATAACAGCATGTTATTAGGGGCCATTTTATTGCTCTATTCCTTTAGCAGAATTATAGTACTGAGTTTTACCCTAAGCCTATGAACTACCTAGTACCAGGTTCTTCGCAACTTAAGCAGGTCAAATATGGGCTCCATCTCAAGAATTTAGTGAGCCTTAAATTCAATCAGAAAATGGTTGGTTATTCCAATAACATCTGTATCACTGTGGCCCCAGTATTTACCTTTCAGGTAGGTCAATCTTGTTGTAGATTACAGGAATTGCAGCTGAGAGATATTGATGATTACATGATTACCTTTCTCCTCCTCTAGCATACAGAGTATTTTCCAATATCATTAATGCTAGTCAGTAGGGGTGAAGCTTCTACTTAAGCACCAGCTTGCCTTTTGCATGTTCCATGACATATGTAAGTATTGACTTCAGCCATAGGATCTTACCACCAGCTTGTATAGAGTAAAAAGCAAGTAGCAACTTCAGCAATTGCCTGTAGTGTTTGTTGCTTTCCATTGGGGTCCCTTTGGACAACAATGCAACAACATGGGAGTCAGTCCTGTCACTGGAGGTTCTATGTGCTATTTGGGGCATTTTCTCCCCTATTATTTGGTAATTCTGTTTATTTTCCTTTTATATATGTGTAATTTTGACAAACTTCTATAGTAATTGGTTTTCATATAGTTTTTTCAAATGGCATTTAGTGCTATTTGTCTCTTGCCACAGTTCCTCTTTTCACATCTCTCATATCCCCCTCCCTATTTAATCCTCCCATTCTAGTCTCCCCTTTGTTTCCCCGCAACAATATATTATATTTTCCTTTCCTTGGGAGCCCTCCCCTCCCCTCTAATCACTTACTAGATTCCTAACCTCTGTAGTTATTCACATTGTAATGCACATGTCAAAGGCTTGAAAGCTAACATCCACATAAGATAAAACATACAGTATTTGCTTTTTGAGGTCTGGGTTACCTCACTCAGGATAAATTTTTTTCCAGCTCCAGCCAGTTACCTGCAAATTTCATTTTTCTTAATAGCTGAATAATATTTCATTGTGTAAATGTACCACATTTTCCTTATCCATTATTGGTTGATGGACACATAGGCTGCTTCCAATTTCTGGCTTTTATGAATATAGCAGAGATGAGTGTGGATGAGTAGTATATATCTCTACAGGAGGATATAGGGTCCTTTGGGTATAAGCCCAAGAGTGCTATAGCTGGATCATGTGGTAGATGGAGTCTCAGCTTCCAAAGGAAACTTCACACTGATTTGTATAGTGGCTGTACAAGTTTGCACTTCAGGCAGCAATGAATGAATATTCTGCTGTCCCTGCATCCTAGCCACCATGAGTTGCCAGGTGTTTTATTGATCTTAGCCATTCTGACTGGTCTCAGATGAAATTTCAAAGTAGTTTTGATTTGCCTTCTTCTAATGGCTATGAATATTGAACATTAAAGTATTCCCCAGCAATTTGTGTTTTACTCTGTGAGAATTCTCTCCTTAGTTCTGCACCCTAGTGTTTCCTCATTTTATTATTAATAATTTTGTCATCAATATATGCTGATTTTGGTTCCCCTCTCCCAACCCCTTCCACGTCCTTCCTACCTTCCACACATACAACTTCAGCCTTTCTTTTTCTTTCTCCTTTGAAAACAAAAAAGGGGAGGAAACAAAAACAACAAGGATATGAAACAAAATATTTTTAAGAGAGAAAACACAGGAAACATACAGAAAACTTTATAACAACACAAAATCAGAAACCATAACATACAAGTTTAAGAAAAAAAGTAAGACAAAAAAATGGTCAAAAAGATATGAAACCAAAATGTCTACAAAACCACCATTGGGCTAATTTTGTGTTGGTCCATTTTTATTGGGTTTGTTGGAAAACCCTCCTAATTAAGGTTGCAGTCTACCATGAGTAGATAAGCTCTATGAGCTCCGTGCAAAATGAAGAACTTCCTTTCTCAGAGGGGTTTCCTCTTCTCTGCCTGATCTTATCTAGATAGTGTCTCTAAGCACTGGTGCCTGATCTTATCTAGAAAATTACCCTGCAGAGTTTCCTGCAAGCGCTTCCTGATTCAGCACATAAGTCCTGCTCAGCTCTTCCCACCATATGATAATTAGGTACTGTGTTATGACCAATCAGCCCTGCCTACCAGTAATGCCAAAAAAACCTTGAAGAAAGTCACATAACCTGTGGCCAGATTAAGGGTTCCAACTTCTCTCCAAATAAGAACCTGGCCTGCAGGTTCTTAGAATTCCTTTTCATATAAATGAAGAATTCCCACCCTAGCCAATAACATCTAGCCACCCCGGAAATCTTTACTCACTCCCCAAAATCTATATTGCTTCGTTCACATAGAATAAAGTTGATTTATATTATAGAAGCTGACCCTGGAAGTCAGGCCATCAGTACTCACACTGTCTGAGCCCGGAACCCTAGCCTCCACCTCTGCTCCCTTTGTCTTCCTGGGAGAGTGGCCTACAGCCCCTGAGGAGAAGGGAGGGTTACATGGGTTATTTGTTTTCTTTATGTTTTCCTTTTTTAGTTCTTTATATAATCTAGATACTAACCTATAATCAGATTTCTTGTTTTTCTTTTGTCAATATCCACATTCACATTTCTGTCTTTATTGAAATAGTTTAAGGATTCTTGAACCCTAGCCTAATGGCAATTTTCTGTGGCTATAGCTCCTAGTGACCGAATTCCTCTTGATGACTTCACAACATTCTTCTAAACACTGAGCACTGCCTTTCAGTGATTTTGTTTTCCTAATGGACTTTGTAGTTATTTCTAATAGTCATACTTGGAGAGATCAGTTTAGGCCACAGAAAATTCACACACATTCTTTGGAGAAATAAGCCAGATAGAATAATTTTTCTCCATGTATTTTGAGACTCTTGAAAGTCTTTCAAAATTACAATATCAGTCCCTTTACAGTACTATTAAAGTCCTGTTAATACAATTAGACTTTCTGTTACTGAAGCTCCTATATGCACTTTCAACACTAAAACATCAACGGTAAATTGGCCACTATCTCAAGGCATATTTACCAAGAGAGTTTTAAGTAAGTTCAAATTAATATGAATAAAAATTCCATATTACTGAACTTGTCATCTGGCCCAGAAAATATTAATTGCTTACAAATTTTATATCAGTCTTGAAAACAAAATGATGATATAAGCCATGGAACTATTTCCCTAATTTTAAAACTTTTCAGAATTTGTTATTGATTATCTCTAGATTTTCCATATCTTTCAATAATTTTTAGATCTATTCTAGAACTTAGAAATATATGATCAGGGTAAAGTAGTCCCTCAAAAAAGCTAAATCTAGAGAATATGAGAGAGAACCCCTCATGAAGATGGGACTCAAGAATATAAGGATGAATGAGAAAAAAAATCAAATGAAATAAACAGAAAAAAAAAAAAAAACCTAAATGGAGATAGGACAGTAAAAGTACTTGCTAGTTTTGACCTATTTTCCATGATACAGTGGGAAAAATGTATCATCCCTGAGAATTGTCATTTATAGTCACAATGCAGCCCAATTTATTCTACTTGTATGGGCAAATTATCATAAGCAAATAATATTATTTAGTAAGGAAGAGTATAATTCAAAGATGAAAGTTGATCCCAGGAAAACCTCTAAAAATGTCAACTCAACATCAACTTAGGATAAAATAGTTATCAAAAGGCTTAAAAAATAAATTCACTGGCAAGCTCATCAATTCTATAGCACAAGATTTTTGTGTAGTCTGCATATCTGAAATTGAAGTGAATTTCATTTCAAAGAGACATTTCAAACCTTTCAGTCATCTTAGTAGCCCTTTGTCTATTCACATGTGAACATCAAAATTGTTATCATCAAATTTTACAGCAGAGTATGAGAGTCTTGACAAAATAATCTGATACAAACCAATTAACCAATTGTTAATTAACCAATTTGTAGGTAGGAGTACTTACTATAAATTTTTCTCAATATTTGTAAAGTAGGAAATTAAAAAATCATTTACTTATGAATTATCTTCCAACTAAAATGATTCCTAGCTGCTTTATAGGGTTATTTCTTCATTATTATAAGAATTTATCATTTCTCACATCAACATGTACTTAGATAATAAACCTAACACCTATTATTGTTTAATAAATAAGTCTATATACATATTTTATACCAACTTTAACATAATAATCTCTCAGGAATTCAGGAAATACGAATTAAGGTAAGAGATGATGAACCAGTGATAAGTAGGCACAGTTCCTGTAAAATGCAAGTGTTAGAAAGACTTGAAACTCTATGATATTGATTTAAGCATCTGAAATTAAAGAGTATCAATTAAGAATTCAAATACTAACCTTTAAACATAAGGAATATAAGATCAGAAATTTGTTGCTAAAACAAAAATCCTTTCCTTATCTTTTTTTTATTAGATATTTTATTTACACTTCAGATGCCATCCCCTTTCACCATTCCCCCCCTTAGAAAACCCCATCCCATGCCCCCTTTTCCTTTTTGCACTTATCTTAAAACTGCATTTTTTTTAGAAAGTGATTTTAATACACACACATATATATATGTACATATACACATATATGTATGTGTATATACATATATATATGTATATATATACAGGGAGGTGTTTTTAAAGAGTCTTGGTAGTTTTATTTGGACTAAATTAATAAATATTGTAAGTTTGTTGCATAATCCAATAAAATCTAGCATACAAAGAAAGTTGCCTATTGATGAAAATAGATTGAGTAGGCCTATATATATCATTTAAAGAAATTTCTCTTCATGGATAACAGTTTTCTGCTATATAATAAACTTATTTTTCTCAGATTAAAACAGAAAACTAGAAAATGAAAGTATTATACAACTGTTCTTTATGGTTTCTGGCAAAATGTGTGGATGTGTGGGTTGTTGTTGCTGTTGTTGTTGATATTGTTGTTGTTTTGAGACAGGATTTTTCGTGTAGTCCTGGCTGTCCTTGAACTCTCTTTGTAGACAAGGATGGCCTTCAAATCTTAGAGATCTGCCTGTGTCTGCCTCCAGATTGCTAGGATTAAAGGTGTGTGCCACCATGTCCAGCCCCCAAAACTATTTTGTTTGTTCTCTGGAGTTTTGTTTCTTTGGTTGTTTTGAGACAGGGAATCTCTGTGTAGTAGCTCTGGCTGCCCTGGAACTCTTCTATAGACTTAGGCTGGCCTTGGACTCACAGTGATCCATCTGCCTCTGCCTCCAGAGTGCTGGGTTTAAAGGCATATACTACCACCCCCTGGGATATGTGTTTTGATTGTTCTCCAGAGACTTGGACTATACAAAGACAAGTGATGCTCTGCTATGGAGTTGAACATATATATATATATATATATATATATATATATATATATATATATATATATATGTGTGTGTGTGTGTGTGTGTGTGTGTGTGTGTGTGTGTGTGTGACTGAAGAAAATGAGTCACATGACTATTCAGCTTATACATTCTCACACGTAGAGTTTGTGACAGCCATTTTAACCCTGGAAAATAATTTACTTGGCAAAATGACCCAAACTACTGGCCCTAATATTACTAATTTAAATCATGTAATTCATGGTTTTTCATGAACAAAAACAGTTTTCTTTTGCTTTTACCACAGTGGTCACAGATGAATCAAGAGCTTCCCTTCACCTTGAAAAGCTAGTGTTACTAATGCATCCTCTGTAAAACAGAAACTCTAAAGGTTGTTTGGGTGTTTTGTTTTTATGTCAGTTTGCGAATTCTCTCATTTTTTACAGCAAACTCAAAAATTTTTCCTGGTTGTTCCACAATCCCCTAATGTGTTTTTCTCCTGGACAATGCATTGATTTGTTATAGTGAGTCTGTGGTTAAAAATAGATTAATTCTAACCCAGCAAACCAAAAGAAAAATTCATCAACCTTGCCTCTCTACCTCATGGTCAAAATAAGAGACTCTGTGCAATTATGTGCTCATTTTCTTTTAGGTCCTAGGGAAGTGTAAGCTCCTGTAAGAATTACTCTCACTTATCCTGTTTGTCTTTGCATTCCCAGTTGGTAGACAATGTACTCAGCAAATGTTGTTCTGTACAGAGGATCACCCAAGTTTCAGAGAAGTGCTAATATAAATGAAGAGATAGCAGTTATTTAACTAAACTTCTAAACCAAAGTTTCAGAAAAAAATATAAAAGGTGAACATATTTTACCTAGTTTTTGTCCTTATTACCATTTAGAAAAAGTGATGCCTGCATAGCTATATTTATTGATATTCTATGTATAGTAGCTAAATTATAGAACCAGACTGTGTTCATTAACAGATAAATAGATAAAGAAAATACCACATACATATACAATGGATTATTATTCAGTCATAAAGAAAAAATGTCACTTTCAGACTATTGATGGAACTAGACGACATCATGCTAATTGAAAATAAGCTAAACAGTAAAACAACAACTCAATTGTTTACAGACCTTGAAAAACTCTCAACTTCATGTGGCAAAACACAAAACATTGGATAGCTAAAATGATCCCAAACAATAAAAGAACTTCTGGAAGTATCACTATCCCTGACCTCAAGCTATAATTCATAGTGATAGTGACAAAAACTACATGGCATTGGTATAAAAACAGACAGGTGGATCAATGGACTTGAATTAAAGATCCAGAAATAAACCCACACACCTACAGATACTTGATTTTTGACAAAGAAACAAAAAACATACAGGGGGGAAAGGGAGAGAATCTTCAACTGATGGTGCTTGTCTAACTAGATGTCTGCATGTAGAATATAAATAGATCCGTATTTATCACCCTGCACGAAACTCAAGTACAAATGGATCAAAGACAACATAAAATCATACACAATTAATCTAATAGAACATAAAGTAGGGAATAGCTTTAACTAGTCAGTAAAGGAGACAACTGATGGTTCATGCTGTAAGATCAACAATTGATAAATGGGACTTCATGAAACTCAAATGCTTCTGTAAGGCAAAGAACATCAGGACAAAATAACAGCCTACAGATTGGGAAAAGATCTTCAATAACCTTACTTCCAACATAGGGCTAACATCCAAAATATAGAAAGAACTCAAGAAGCTAAACACTAACAATCCAAATAACCCAATTAAAAAATGAGGTACAGAGCTAAACAGAGAATTCTCAGCAGAGGAATCTTGAATGGCCAAGAAGCACTTAAAGAAATGTTCACCTTCCTTAGTCATCAAGAAAATGCAAAACAAAATGACTTTAAGATTCTACCTTACACTCATCAGAATGGCTAAGATCAAAAACTCAACTGACAGCACATGCTGACGAGGTTGTGGAGCAAGAAGAATACTCCTACACTGCAGGTGGGAGTGAAATCTTGTACAACCATTCTGGAAATCAATTTGGTGGTTTCATAGATGATTAGGAATAGTTCTACTCCCCAAACCCAGCTATATCAATTTTGGGTATATACCAAAAAGATGCTCCACCATTCCACAAACTCTTGCTCCACTATGTTCATAGCAACTTTATTTGTAACAGCCAGAAACTAGAAAAACCTAGATGTCTCTAGAGTGAAGAATGAATACAGAAAATGTTGTGTATCTATACAAGGGAATACTGTTTAGCCATTAAAAACAAGAACACCATTAATTTCATGGGCAAATGGATAGAACTAGAAAACATCATCCTGAATGAGGTAACCCAGACCCAAAAGGACATGCTTGTATGTAGAAATTTATAAGTAGATATTAGCCATAAAATATAGAAAAATCACGCTATAATCAACAGACCCAAATAAGTTAAATAACAAGGAGAGAACAAAGAAAAATGTTTGAATCTTTCTCAGAAGGGAAAACAAAATAGATATCAGCAACCAATGGAAGGAGGGAACTGGATGGAAGAGGAGTTGGGGAGGGGATCAGAGCACAAGGAGGGCGATCATATGTGGGGAGAGCAGGGGAGAGAGAAGGAAGATCAGCTGGGGCGGGCAATCTCTAGTAGGTGCCAGAGATCTGGGATGAGGAGAGGCCCCAGAGAGTCTAAGGGGCCAATCCAAGCTAAGATTCCTAGCAGTGTGGGTTGTACTTCCTGTAGCCAGGCGGGGACTCTCAGGGAAGGATAAGGACAGCTTTGGCTTTCTACCCAAAATGTGTCCTGACTACAAGATGTGCTGGGACAAAGATAGAGAAGAGACTGAGGAACCAATGACTGCCCCAAATTATTTTATTTTTTAAGTTTATTTAATTTTTTGCCTTATTGATTTGGCTGGGTTTCTTATGACTATGTTAAACAAAATCACTGACAATAGGCATTCTTCTGTTGTTAAAGTCGTTTAACTTTTTACCATTGAGTAAATTCATTACTGATTTTCCACATGTGACTTTTATTGTGTTGATGGTCAAATCTTTATGTATCTATTTTTAAAGAGTCTCCGTCATAAATTAATGTTGAATTTTATAAAAAGGGTTTTCTCATCTACCAAATGATCATGCAAATTTTGATCTTAAATTTGTTAACATGGCATATCATATTTATTAGTGTATAAACAATAATGTCTAAGATAGTATTGCATACCTTGGATAATTCTCAACTGATAATGGTAAATAATCTTTATAATGTGCTAGAGAATAAGGTTGCTAATAGTTTATTCAGGTTTTTTTTTTTTTGCACCTATGTTTAGTTGGAATATTGACTTGAAGTTTTATTTCCATGGTGTTTCCTTATTTAACTTTCACATCAGAAAGGGAAACAAAACAGATATCAGTGCTCAATGGAATGAGGGAACTGGATGGAAGAGGGGATGTGGAGGGGAGGAGGGCACAAGGAGAGAGATCATATGTAGGGAGAGCAGGAGAGAGAGAAGAAAGATCAGCAGGGTTAAGCAATCTCTCATAGGTGTCAGAGATTCTCTCCTCACCGAAATAGTAGGGAATAGCTTTAATCTCATTCCTTATTTTATTTTTGGTATTTTGAGAGAGGGTCTCTCTACATAACCCTAGCTGTCCTAGAACTCACTATATAGACCATGCTGGTCTAAAGGTCACAGAAATCTGCCTGCCTCTTTTTCTAGAGTGCTACGATTAAAAAGCTACACCACACTTGACTATAATGTATTTAGTTTTTGGAAGAATTTGAAAAGGACTGGTACTAGTTCTTTCAATGGCTTGTGAGTCCCAGCAATGAAGCAATAAGGCCATGGGGTTTTCTTTGATAGGGGACTTTTGAATTATATGTGTGTGTGCATGTTCATGCAGAGACCAGAATTAAACTCAATTGTTACTGCTTACCATACATGCTGATTTCTGAGACAGGAGCTCTCATTGGGACAGATTAGCCTGGAATGGCTAGCTAGAAAGCCTCACAGAGCCAGCCACTTTTCTCTGGCTCTATAGCACGGTTACTACAAATGTGGGCCACCACCCCAAAGTTTTCCTAAGAGTGCTGGAGGTCAGACACACTTATGCAGGGAGTACTTTACCAACCGGGCTGTCTCCCCTATTTGATGATATTGTATCTTTTAAGAAAAAAGTCTTTAAGGTAAATTTAGTTCTGTATAAATTTGTAACTAATATAAAGAACCATTTGTGCCCTTTACCTGTTTTCATGTAATAGTAACCAATCTGTTCAATTTAACACAACATTTACCCAGGTTTAGCAGCCTTACATGTATCATGTGTATGACACAATTGCATCAAATACATAGGCTCATGTGTCTACCACCACAGTTGAGACATTTAACAGTCCCTTTAATAAACAAACAGTCCCAAGGGTAGTTTACATTGATCTTTTCCAAATATAGCCATCTATTGTAATGTTTGATAGTCACTAGTCCACTTTCTAGTTTAATATCTTTTCAATAATATTATAGAAATGAAATCATACTTTCTTTATTCATTCAGTAGACTTCTATTATATTCATAAGAGTTGGTATATATGTTAATATTATTATCCATTTACTGCCAAGAAACAGTTTATAGTATGCACATACCAGAGTTTTTCAACCATTAAACTGCTAATGAAAACTGAGGGTTTGAATTCCTGATTACTACTAATAAAGCTGCTGCAAATATTTATGTGTAGATATTTATGTGAAGCCAAATTTTAATTTATCTGGGAAAAATACCCAAGAGGGCTATGGCTATACTATATGATGATTATATGCTTAATTTCACAAAAGAAAATCAAATTATTTTACCAAAGAATCTGTACTATTTTTTTTTACATTCCTACCAGCAAGGTAAGAAGAATCCTGTTTTCCTCATACTCTACACTATTTGGTGGAATGATTATTTTTTAATTTATCTATTTGGATGAGTGTATTGTAGTATGTCATTGTGGTTTTAATTGTACTTTCCTGAAAACTAATGAGATTGAGCATCTTCTCACAGCTTATTTCTCATGTATATATTTTCTTAAATAGTTTGGTAAAATTTACCACTGACATAATATGAGTCTGGTGCTTTTTATTTGTAGAGTTCATTTGTTAGTGATCCAATGTGTTTATTAGACATATGCTCATTCAGATTATATATTTCTCTTTGTGTGGGTTTGAGTAGATTATGTAATCAAGGAAGTCTGCTACAAATTTTAAATGACATTTTAATTTTTAAACAAAAAACTCTTTAATAACAGTGTGTAACTGGGCAAGGTGTGGTGGCATACTCCTTTAATCCCAGTACTTGGGAAGAAGAGGCAGGCAGAGCCCTGAGTACAAGGCCAGCCTGCTCTACAAACTGACAGGCAAAGTGTAGTAAAGATAATACAAAGTGTAAACAGCCAGGCTACACAGAAAAGAAAAAAAAATAACAAAAAATATGCAAATGGTTCTTGCTAACACATGAAAACAAACCAGCCCTGAACAGAAATCCCTCTTAGCTTACGTAGTTTCACAGTCTCAATTTACACTTAAAGTAATCAAATATTTCCCAGAGACAGAAATTCCAAGGTTTAGATGTTTGGGCAAATGGGGAGATTTACAATGTAACAATGTGATAGTACAAAATAAGACTGCTTTTTTGCCAGGCAGCTGTTAACCAGTGTCAGTGTCATCCTACCTATTTAACAGAATTGCACTCTACCTGAGGAGAGAACTAAGACTTAGTGGTGGCTATGACTCAGGCTGACCCATTGAACTGAGCACTATAGAGGCACAGTTCTATTCTTCCCATTTTTCTGAAGTCAAAGCAGGCAGAGTTGATGTGGAGTGAGGGAAGCCAGGTAGGACTGGGAAGACAGAATGGAGGGGCAACTGTGGTCAGGATGTAAAGTTAATTAATTCAGTAATTAGTTAAATTTTTTAAAAAAGGAAAAGAAAGAAAAAGAAAGATATTTGTTCCCTAAGATGGCCACCAATTAGGAGCTATTCTCATAATAAAAAAGAGATAATCCCAGGCTCACAGCAGGCCATTAGGCATCTTAATTTTTATTTAATTAAAGATACATTAAAAGTTCCTCTTAAGATTTTGTCTTTGGCACACGGGTTCTTTGAGAAATATATTGCTAAATTTCAAAGATTTTTAATATTTACCATATATATTTTTATTTCTAATTTAATTCTACTCTGGCCTTCCAGAGAACGTAGTTTAAATGATTTATACTCTTGTTAATTTATTAGGGTGGTTTTATGCCCAGAATATTGTCTATCTTGATGAATGTTCTACATAAAGCTTACTATCTTATTGTATTTTTTTATAACAGTATAACATAAGTTGTACTCTTTCTTTTTTAAATGTTTATTATTTTTTACATAGTTCTGCCAGGAACACAAGGCACACATATTCTCAGTTTCTGGTGAGAGCCTCATAGGAGACAGTAGAAGGCAAAAAGGTTTCTGTGGGAGAAAAGGGGCAAAGACCTGGTCCACTTCGGGACTATCCATTCTTGTAGAAAATAATTCATTTTCTTTTAAGCTTTATTTCTTTTAGTATTATCATGCCTAAGAGTCGACGCAGAAGTCAGAGAACAAAGATTATAGAATCAATTCTCTTCTTCCATCTTTAAATAGATTCAGTCTTGCATAGAAGCGAACTTTAACCTCTTAATCATCTTTTTAGCCTATTTCATTTTTGAAAGACTTGATAAAGATTTGTGAAAATAACATCAACTCCTCTTTAAGATAGGACACATGTCAAGTATACATCCCATTCCAAAATAAAAATAGACTAAAATAAAGGAATATTTGATCCCCTAAAATTTTAAAACCTGCTAGATTAAATGTGTCTTAATGATGAAGAATATTATTTTATTCTGTGTGTTGTCTTTTGGATGCAGTGGTGCAGTTTGGACCTGGAAGGTTGCGGGCACTCCTGCTTTTATAGTTCAGCTACACTTGGCTTATATGGCAGTTCTTCTGAGTTAGGAGTAGACACTGATAACAGCAAATGCTTTTCTCTCTTCATCTTATCATCGTCATCATCTTTGTCTTTGTTTTCTTCTTTGTCTTCTGAGTCTACCTCTTATTGTTCTTCATCTTCTTCCTTTTTTCTTCATTATAGTCTTCCTTCTTCATCTCCTTTGTCTTCTTCATTGTCATCTTCTTTTCTTCATCTTCATTTTTGTCTTCTACTTCATCACCTTTCTTTCTTTCTTTCTTTCTTTCTTTCTTTCTTTCTTTCTTTCTTTTTTCTTTTATTTTTTGTGGGGAGAGCACAATTACACTGACATCTACTTGGCAGTTCCAGGAACCCAACAGTCTCACTTAGACTTTACATAATCTAATGCTCTACTACAGACTATATCTGTGGCAGGTTTCGATCTACAATCTCAAATACTTCACAATGTACTTCCAATTCGAGTCAGATGCTGTAATATATGCACATGACTTTAAATTTCTTATCTATTAATTCATCCCAAGTCGTTGGGTAGTTTCAGGGCTTACACCTCTAAAGTGGTGGCATGAATTGTAACTGGGGCTATTTGAACTACAGATGACTCATGGGGAGCAAAGATTTGAGGTAGTCCCGGATAGGGATATAATCTATCAACATATTCTTGCCTTATAGAACTCTAGGTCTAATATGGGCAGTGGGAAGGAGAAGTAAGCCTCATAATCTACAAAATATTTTTGGGCCTTTTTCTCCTTATCCTGATGATTAACATATATCTTGCTTCTATCTGTGCGAAGTGCTTTATCTCTTTAGCTCATGCAGCCACATGTTGTTTATCATTTCAAGCATGTTTTTATAGTTACATGGCAATTACCAATTGATATTTTCCATATCTTTTGCTGTGCTTTATTTTTGAATTGTAAATTATATCTGTAAATCATTCCATTTTCATACCTCAGCATAAACTTGTTAAAATAACCCTTCTGGATGGCCTTTCCTTCAACCTTTGCTCCATTTTGTCCCTGCATTTCTCTTACACAGGAACAATTCTTGGTCAAAATTTTTGAAAGTAGGTTGGTAACCCCTAGAGACTTGATGCCTTAGGGAACGGGTATGCCTGGGGGCGAGGTAGAGGTGGGGTGGGTAGGTCTGGAGCACCCTATCAGAGGCAAAGGGGGGAGGGCATGGGGTAAAGAACTCTTGGAAGAGCACTTGGGGGGGGCAACATTTGAAATGTAGAAAAAGAAAACAATTTTAAAAGTAAAAACAACAACAACAACAGCAAGTAACCCTTCTGTATTTTTTCTGAGAAATTTCTTCTGCCCACTATACTAGTTCATTCTTATACACCACCTTCCATACAACCTTATAACATGTACACAGCATAATCAACTTATCTGCTACTATACAGCAAATATGTTTTCTCCTCCACCTCCAAATAAGATATTACCTCCATTCAAGACCTCACACTGGGTTTTACTATCTGTAGTTATCATAATTCTCATTAGTGCCACTTGACTAGCATCTCTAGCAAGTTCCAGATTTTTCTTCTCCTTTTATCTGTGCCTTCCCCAGAATTATCTTTAGTATTCAATTCATTGCATTTTTTTTTCTACTTTGATTTTCTAAACTCTTTCCATTTCTGGTTATTACCTACTTCAAAAATCATTTCTGTATATCTAGGTATTTTTATAGACCTACCCGCATGTTTCAGTAACAATTTTTCTGTCATATTCTTATTCTTTTCTGTCATATTTTTATTGCTATAACAGAATAACTGAAGCTAGATAATTTATAAAGGAAAGAAGTTTATTTTGGCTCATTTCTAAAATACTGCTATCTGCTCAAATTCTAATGAGATCCATAAAATGGAAGGAATAAGTCATCTGGGCACATGCAAAAGGAAAAACCTCACTGATTCTCCATTTTCAGTTTTTTAAATTCCTGACAGTACTGAAGTCTTCAAGTGTAATTGTAGATTTATCTATTTCTCCTTGTGATAATAAGACCTTTTGTCTCCCACATTTTGATGTTTTACAGTTATATGAATATGAAGAACTATTCCACATTCTTGAAAAATTGGTACTCGAGCAAGTATCTCTCTTTTTTATGATAGAATTTCTTCATTCAAGGTCTGTCTTGTCTGATACTAATACAGAAATTTAAGCTTTTTTTGATTAGTGTTAGTAAGAGATAACATTCTCATTTAATATATTTGTATCTTTATTTTTAAATAGCATCTTTACAGACAATGGGTTTTGGGGTCTTATTATTGTATCTTCTTTTACAGTGATGGTTTATAATTGGTGAGTATTTAATAAGTGCAGACCATATTACAATGGTTTTTCTTTTCAGTGCCACTAGCTTTTGCTTCTATATCTTCTACTCCTTTGTGTTTTCTATTATTTTGGCTGCATATTGTACATTATTTTATTTTTCTTTCTTAGCACATAAATAATACATATTTAAACTTCAAATGTCATATTTAGTGTTTATAGTGTCACTTCTAATAGACATTTATACTAATCCAAGTCTACTTTGTCAAGTTGGTTCATTACTTCATGACAGAGTTCTTCCCATTCTTCCTTCTCATCCATATCACACTGTTTTCTTATAATTCTTAATCCATAACCAATAGATATGTTGTGTCCAGGACTTCTTACATCTAAAAAGCTGGACCTTTAAGACATAGCTTTACTCCATTTTGAAGGAATTAGACGTTTCTAAAAAGTTGTTTTGAAAGAAAATATTTTCTATTTGTACCTGCTAGAATTTTATAAATAAAAATTCTTTTTCTGCATGTATTTGTAGGCTAATATAAAATGTTTTGAACTATTACTTACTGATCAGGGAAATTTATGACAATTATATGTAGTATAGACCCAATGGCCCTTGGGCCATTTTTTTCTGTGAAGTGAGGTGGCAAGTTGGCTTATTAACAACACTAACTTTTAAAACTTAAATGTAAAATTTCAAATTGGTGAATTTTATGAAGAAATAAAATTAATGGCTAGAAAGTGCTAAGGATTTTAATGAAGCTAGGATCCTCCAGTGAAGTTGAAGAAGTATGTCTAATTTCATCGACAACCACTTTAGCGTTTATGAGTGTGATACATTAGAACAAGAATAGCAACTTAATAAAAAATCTTATTCTATAATTTTTCAGAGTGTATCAGCATGCTTCTTTTTGATATTTCTCCTGATGTCTACCTAAAAGGTTTCATTTTTCATGATTAAGAAAAATATAAAAATTGTAATTGAAGCAATCCTCAACCAGTTCTTAGTCAAACATTCATACTTGAATCATCAAAAGTCCATCCTAATTTCCTACATACAAAATAATGTGTGATAATATTACATTCTTGTTTTTCATACTATACATACTACAACAGACTAAATATGCCCTCAGGCATATTCAATATCTAAACCAAGCAAAAGCATACAACAATTTGATTCTCAATATTTATCAATGATTTCTCACAAATAGAAACTGAACTATGAAAGTATAGCTCAATATTAATGAGCTTCAAAAACATTATAATAAGTAAAATAAACAGGATACAATTAAATCCCTCTTATATCATTTGACATATATGAAGTTTTAGAGTGGAAAAAACATTTATCTATCTTGGTGAAAAGAACATCATGTTTTTTGGGAAGAGAGATTTTCATTGAAAAGAGGTGAAAAATAAATTTCCTATGAAGAAGAGAAATAATGAAACTTTCCTTGGTTGTAACAATGTTCTGGGTCTTAATAGAAGTTGTAAAACAATGCATTTGAACAAGTTCATGTATTTGTACAAACTGAATAGCATACTTATGATATTTATTTATATATTTTAATTTACACTTCAGCAAAAATAAAACATGTTAGTCAGATCCATTTTATCCTCCTGAAGATTAAACAAAAACCTTAGAACTTTGGCCCAAAACAAGAAAAAAAAATATTTAAAGAGAGAAAATGAGAGAGCCAAGTGTATTACAGGGCAGAATAATATTGTAATCTCCTAGCTGGGTGCTAAAAATAATCTTTGTATTAAGCATATTAAGGAGTATATAATGAAGTCTGGTAAAGATCAAAGAGATGAAAAGCCTTTATGAAAGTCCTGCAGACTTAAGGACCAGAAAATATTCTTTGAATTTTTCCATGAGATGGTGATTGAAGGTTCCATAAGGATTGTATCAAAACTAAAAAGAAGTACTGTTAATAATACTACATGGTATACATCAATGATGTAATACTCAAAAAAAGTAGAATAACATGCAGCAAAAGAACAGGAAGGTGTATAGTTCCAGATATATAATAAGGTATATAATATATAAGGTATATAATAAGGTATATAATATATAAGGTATATAATTTACCAGATGCCAGCACACAAGAGACAGGTTAAAGGATTATATAATAAGGTAAAATACAGAGGGTGTTGGTACAGAACATAATCAAATCAAATCAACAGATATGCCATTTAAGAAAAGTAGTAAATACTTAAGCTTATTTTCAACATTATTTCTACCTCTAAAGAGAGAGACAAAATAATGAATTGTTTTTTAAAAAAATATCAAACTTGTCTCTGGCAAAGGAAGTGGGTAGCTAACTGCAGATCCTCCCCTCTTCTCTACATCCAACCCTCAGGTTTCTCCCCACCTCTGTAGCAGACCACCTGTTGCAGCCTTTCTTCCACTTTGTCCTGACCTCCAGTGGATACTAGAGATCTTCCTCTCCACCTTCCTTTCCCTACCCACTCATTCCATTGTCCCAGTCCCCAACAGATATTCTCTGAGAACCCACAGGCCAGTGAAGAAGGTAGGCTAACAACTAATCTTCAACTGTCCCTCCTCTTCTTTAAAACCAATCTCCAAATCTCACTCCTAGTTATGTAGCAAACCACAAGCTATGGCTACCCCTCCTCTAGGTTCCCACCTCCCCAGTAGATCATGAACATTATCTCTTCCAATCTTTATCCTGACTCATCCTGTTATTTCAGCCCCCAACTGCAGATGGCAGTCCCTGGGAACCCTCCAGCCAAACCTACCAGAGAAGCAAGTAGGCCAGCAAAGTAAACACATACTCTCTCTTCTCTCCTCCAAAGGCAATCCTGTAGTCTCATCACCAGCTCTCTACTAGTCCTAAGGGAACATTCCTAAAAACCAGAGGAACAAAACACCAAGGGACCACAGATGTCAGTACAGACTGCTATATCCAGCAAAAATTTCAACCACAATATATAGAGAAAGTAAGACATTCCATGATAAAACAAAATTGTCTATGTATACACGAGGTATACAAAAGTCTCTGGAAGGAAAACATTAACCTAAAGAAGCTAAGCACGCCCAAAAAAACACAGGGAATAAATAATCTCAAATCAGCAAATCACAAATCAAAAGAGGGATATATACACACCCTACCATCACCACCACCACCACCACCACAAGAACAATAACAAAAAACCAATAAACACTATTCATTGATATCTTTCAACATCAATTTCTTGGTTCTCTATCCTCATTAAAAAGACATACACTAAGAGAATAGATGCAAAAACACCCTGATGTTACATCCAAGAAATACACCTTAACATCAAGAATACACATTGCCTCATGGTAAAAGGATAGAAAAGAATATTCCAAGCAAATGGATCTCAGAAACAAGCTGGTGTGGATATTTTAATTTCTGACGAAATAGACTTTGAACTAATCATAAAAGATAGGAAAAGACACTACATACTCATCAAAGGAAATTTCTCTAAGATGGCATTACAATTAATAAGACGCACTAAACAAAAGGGCACTCAAGTCTGTAAAAGAAATACTACTATAGCTTAAATCACATATTGGCCTTCACATATTAATAGTGGGAGACTTCAATATGACATTCTCACCAACAGACAGGTCCTCCAGACAAAACCAAACAGACAAACATTAGAACTTAGTGATATTATAAACCAAATGAACCCACCATATATTTACAATCTATTTCATCCACCCCCCACCCCCCCAAAAAATACCTTTTTCTCAGAACTTGATGGAACTCTCTCCAAAATTGACCTCATACTCAGACATAAAGCAGCTCTCAACAGATTCAAGGAAATTGAAGTAACACCCTGTATTCTGTATGACCACCGAAGATTAAAAGCGGATATCAACAATAGACACAACAGAAATCATACAAATGCATAGAAACTTAATAACTCATTACTTAAATAAAAAGGCATCAAGACAGAAATTTAAGAAATTCAAGAGTTTTCTAGAATTTAATTGAAATGAATACACAACATGCCCAAAATTATAGGATGCACTGAAGTCATTTTAAGAGTTAAGTTTATAGCACTAAATAACTACATTAAAAAGTTGGAGAGATCTCATATTAGTAACATAACAACACATCTAGAAACTCTAGGACAAAAAGAAGAAACCACCCCTAAAAGACAAGATATAAGAAATAATCGCTGGGCAGTGGTGGCCCATGCCTTTAATCCCAGCACTTGGGAGGCAGAGGCAGGTGGATTTCTGAGATGAAGGCCAGCCTGGTCTAAAGAGTGAGTTCCAGGACAGCCAGGACTACACAGAGAAACCCTGTCTAAAAAAAAAAAAAAAAAAAAAAAAAAAAGAAAAAGAAAAACCAAACCCCCCAAAAAAGAAGAAGAAGAAGAAAAAGAAATAATCAAGCTTAGGCCTGAAATTAATAAAATAGGGGAAAATACCAAGGATTAATGCAACAGCTAGTTCTTTGAAAAAAAATCAGTAAGACTGACAGAACCTTAGCCAAATTAACTAAAAGGCACAAAGAAAAGCCAAGTTAACAAAAATAGAGATAAAGAGTGGAATATAAAAATGGGCACAGAGGAATTCAGAGAATCATAAGAGCAAACTTTCAAACCCTGTATTTCATCAAATTGGAAAATCTAAAATAAATTATAATTTTCTTAATACATACAACTTACCAAAGTTAAATCAAGACCAAAAACAATTTAAACTGACCTATAACCTTCAGTGAAATTGAAGCATTCATTAAATGCCTCTCAACTGAAAAAAAGCTCAGACCAGATGGTTTTATCACAGAATTCTACCAGACTGTCAAAGAATTAATATCAATACTCCTCAAATGATTCAACAAATTAGAAACAAAAGAAACATTAGCTATTTGGTTTTTAAAGCTACAGTTACTCTGATATCCAAACAACAAAAAGACCCCCAACAAAGAAAGTGAATTGCAGACCAATTTCCCTTATAAACATAGACGTAAAATTCTCAATTAAATATTTGAAAACCAAATCAAAGAACACATTGAAAAGATCATCCACTATAATGAAGGATGGCTCTTGCCCAAGATGCAGGGCTTGTTCAACATATGTAAATTAATAGATGTAATCCACCAAAAAACGAAGTCAAAGACAAAAAAATCACATGATCATCTTTTAGATGAGGAAAGTTCCTGGGACAAAATCCAACATCCCTTCATGATAAAAGGTTCGAAGAGATTAGGAACACAATGGACAAACCTCAACATACTAAAGGCAGTTTACAGCAATCCCATAGCCAATGTCAACTTAGAGAGAAACTCAAAGCAATTTGACTAAAATCAGGAAAAAGACAAGGGTATCCACTCTCTACATCCCTATTTAATATAGTACTTGAAGTCTTAGCTAAAGCAATAAGACAATTGAAGGATATCAAGGTGATATAAATTGGAAATGAGGAAGTCAAAGTATTTTTATTTGCAGACGGTATGATAACATAGGTAAGTGATCCTAAAGATTCCACAATGAAACTCCTACAGCTGATAAACACTTTCACCAAGTAGCTGGATAGAAAATTAACTCATAAAATCAGTAGCCTTTCATGACAAATGAACTAAGAAACAAATCAGAAAAACAGTTTGTCTCATAGTAGCTTCATATAATATGAAATATCTGAGGGTAACCCTAACCAACGAAGTAAAAGATTTGTATAATAAAAGAAAAAACTAATCAGAAGATAGAAAGTTCTTTCATGCTTATGGATCTGCAGGATTAACAGAGAAATTGGTCATTCTACCAAAAGTGATCTACAGATTCAATGCAACCCCCATCAAAATGCTAACGTTATTATTCACAGATCTCGAAAAGATAATTTCAGCTTTATATTGAAAAATAAGGAGAAAGAAAAAAAGCAGAATATCTAAAACTATCCTGAACAAGAAAAGAACTGTTTGCCGGTCGGTGGTGGCGCACGCCTTTAGTCCCAGCACTTGGGAGGCAGAGGCAGGCAGATTTCTGAGTTCAAGGCCAGCCTGGGTCTACAGAGTGAGTTCCAGGACAGCCAGGGCTATACAGAGAAACCCTGTCTCGAAAAACAAAACAAACAAACAAACAAAAAAAAACTAAAATAAAATAAAGAAAAGAACTGTTGGGATATTTTAATCTCAATTCATACTACTGAGCTATAGTAATAATAACAGTGTGGTATTGGCACAAAATCAGATATGTCAATCAACAGAATTGAATGGAAGAACCAGATATAAACTCAGAAACGTATGGGCACATGATATTTGATAAAGTAGACAGAAATACACACTAGAAAAAGATTACATCTTTAGCAAATCACTCTAGTCAAACTAGATGGCTACATACAGAAGAATCCAAAAAGATCCACACTTATCACCCTGCATAAAACTCACAAATGGATTAAAGACTTCAACCAAAAACTGGTTACATTGAACATGATAGAATAGAAAAGTGGGGAAATAGTTTTGAACTCATTGGCACAGGAAAACACTTTCTGAACAGAACACTGTTAGCACAGGCACTAAGATCAGCAATTAGAAAATGAGACCTCATGAACCTGAAAATCTTCTGCAAAGAATAGGATACCATCACTTATACAAAGGAGCAGCCTACAGAATGAGAAAATATTTACCAACTGTCTTAGAGTTTCCATTGTTGAGAAGAGGCAACATAACCAAGGCAACTATTATTAAGGAAAACATTTAATTGGGGGCTAGCTTACAGGTTCCGAGGCTCAGTCCATTATCATCTGCTGGGGATTGGTTCTATTGCTTTGAATAATCTGGCCCTGAAAATCAAGGAATCTGTGTGTCCAAACACCAAAATTCTTTGTCCCCAATTGCTTTTTGATGGATCAGTAAAGAGTCAAAGGCCAATAGCTGGGTGGAGAGAGAGAAACAGAACTTTTAGACTGGCACTGTCTAGGAACTGGAAGGGAGGAAGAAGGGAGCAGAATTGCCACGATTCAGAGGGAGTCCAGTCAGATTTAGAGCTGCAGATAGAAAATCATCTGAAATGCAGGCGAGAAGGAATGCAGCCCCTGGAAGGGCTGCCCAGAAGCGTCTTGGGCAACAAAGACTAGGGAGTCTTCCAGAAGGAGCCAAGGCAACAAAGAATTATAGGGTGTTAAGCTAGGAGTACCTGAGGGAAATATGTCCTAGCCACAGGGAAGATTAGAACTGCTCAACCTCTGAGCTAGTCAAGGTATATTTAAAATTAAAGGAAAAAATTAAATGGTGTGTGTGTGTGTGTGTGTGTGTGTGTGTGTGTGTGTATGTGTGTGTGTGCATGTATATATCATTATTCCTGGATCCAGATAGCTCTTGGGCTGGTTGGTGTATGAGTATGATCCCTGAGGATCCTAAAGCAGTTATCTAAACTCACTGCTACTATCATCAAGACAGGAAGCATGACAGCATACAGGCAAGTATGGCACTGGAGGAGATGAGAGTTCTACACCTTGTTCCTAAGACAAACAGAAGACTGGTTTCCAGGCAACTAGGAGGAAGGTCTCTCAAAGTACACCCCAGAGTAATACACTTCTTCCAACAAGGCTCCTAATAGTGCCACTCTCTGAGCCAAGCATATTCAAACCACCACACTAACTACACATCTAATAGAAGGCTAATATCCAAAATATATAAGGTAGTTTTTTTTAAAACCTGGACATTAAAAATTAAAAAAACAAATAAAACAACACAAAAACAATTTTAAAATGGGGTAAAGATCTAAACAGAGAATTCTCAAAAGAGGAAAATCAGGTGACTGAGAAGGACTTAAAGAAATGTTCAATATCCTTAGCTATCAGGGATATGCAAATCAAAATTATGTTGAGATTCCATCTTAAACATATCAGAATGGCTAAAATCAATAAAAAAGTGACAAGTTTATACTAATGAGGAAGTAAAGTAAGGAGAACACTCCTCCATTACTGGTGGGAATGCAAATTTATACAGTCACTATGGAAATCTGTGTGACAGTTCCTCAGAAAAATGAGAATCAGTCTACCTCAAGACCCAGCTATACCAATCCTGGCCATATACCCAAAGGATGCTCTATCCTTCCACAGGAACACTGGATCAGACATGTTTATTAATATTTTATTCATAATAGCCAGAAACTAAAAATAACCTAGATATTCCTCAACAGATGAACAAAGAAAATATGGGATGTTTACACAATGGACGATTGATTACTCAGCTGCCAAAAAAAATGAAGTTGTGATATTCACAGGTAAATGTATGGAACTAGAGAACACCATAAATGACAGTGATAAGCTGGAGTCAAATAATGGAAATCTTTTATGGATGTTTTTATAGGGTTGCTTATTATTGATGAAACAAAAGAAATAGTATTATATTTTTGTCTACTTTACATGGCTATACAATACTATCAGAGCTGAAATTTTTCAGGAAAATGAGGTATATTAATTGTTAATAGGAATCTTTGATTATACTATCTTTAAAGAGAAATTGTGGTAGATTATTTTCATAAATTTATGTTATAATGAAGTAAGCAAAATAGGAAATGGAAATCTAAGCAATATTGAACATCCATCTGACTTCAGTCATAATCACTGTAATAAAGAAAATAGAAGGATGAGGGAGAGTAATTAAGTTGTGAATGGAATCAAAGTCTATTGTATGCACATTAAAATGTTTTAATAAACCCATTACTTTATACCGTTAATATAATCTAATAATCAAAATAAAGCAAATAATTTAAGATAAAAACTCAAAACAAAACAAAATGATTGAATGTATTATGGTAAGAGAAAAATATACTGTGTATAAGAAAAGAGCAAGACTAAAACTGGGCCCTGAAAATTATTTTGGAATCATTTTGTTTACTTAGTTTGGTTTGTTTTCCTTTATCCTTCCTTTCCTTCCCTTGATCCATTCTTCCCACTTCTATTTCTTTGTCTACTTTCTCCCCTATTCCTTCTTCTCTTTTTACCTCCTCTTCTTTCTCTCTCTTTTATTCTTTCTCTCTTCTATTGATAATTTGTTTTTGACCTATGATGTTATCTGTTTACATGTATATATTGTATAAGGACTTAATCAACCTAGTTAAAATATTACCTCATTAATTTACCATTTTCATGTGTTATTGTTAACATTTTACTTTTAGTAGTTTCTAAAACACACATCAGTATCAGCTGTAGTCATCATGTATTACAAGAAATGAATAAAAGTTGTTCTTCCAATGTTGTTGAAATGGTTAAGAAGACAAAGTACTTGGGTCAACAGTTTGAGAATAGGAATTTGGGTCTCTAGAATGTATGTAAAAGGTAGGAAGTGATGGTGGGCTGTCTGTTATCTCAGCACTTACAAGGAAGAAAAAAGTAATGTAAGCGTTTTATCTGGTCTAGCCACAATTTGTAAGTTTCTAGATTAGCAAAAATCTGTCCCAGTAAGTACAATGGGGCTGGGGAGAGGGCTCAGCAATCAGGAGGATTTGCTGCTCTTTCAGAGCATCTCACACACACACACACACACACACACACACACACACACACACACACACATATACATATAAAGGCTATGGTGGTTTGAAAAAGAATGGCCACCACAGCTTTATATATTTCAATACTTGGTCATCAGTTGGTAGTACTTTTTGGGAAGGATTAGGAGGTATGGTCTTATTAGAGGTCTGTAGCTGGAGGCAGGTTTTAAGGTTTCAAGAGATTCACAACATTCTGTGTATGTATCTCTCTCTCTGCCTCTTACATTTTATCAAGATGTAAACTCAGCTGATCTTACTGCCATGCCTTTGCTCTGCTGTCACAGACTCTAACTATCTGAAACTATAAGCCCAAATTAAGCACTTTCTTTTAAAAGTGACTGCCATTGTCATGGTGTTTTTATTATCGCAATTAAAAAGTAACTGAGATAGTGACAAAATACTTATATATACACAAATAAATAAATAAATATTTTAAAATAAATAAAATAAAACATGATCAAGGAAGACATTTAACATCAAATCATTTTTATACACACATCCATACACACATATACATACACATACATACACGCACAGACCTTGTTCAAATGACAGAATTTACACCTTTGAACAACATCCACCCTTTCATCATAACCTATCTCTACATAGCCTCTAGTACATGTTTTATGCTTCTAGGACGTCAACTTTTGTGTGTTAGATCACACAAAAAGTAAAATCATAGTCTTAACCTTCCTGTGTATGTCTAGCTTATTTAACACAGAATATTTTTCTCTGATTCTATGTTTTTATGAACAATCAAATTTCCTTCTTCTGTAAGACTGTATATTATCTCATTTCAGACATATACTACATGTTCTATATCCATTTAATTGACAATATTTGCTTAATTCGTATCCTTTTCTTAGTTATGAATAATGTTGAAGTTTATGTAGAAGAATAGCCTCTCTGACACACTTTATACAATTCCTTTGGATATATATCCTCATGGGGTTACCTCATCAAGAGGGATTAATGTTGATTTCATGTAGTAAGTTAGTTCTCCCAAGAGTGAGTTATTATAAAACAAGTTTGGCTATTTTAGTCTTCTTATGGTGGTAACCCCATAATCTAATCAATTCTCCTCCAAGATGTACCTCTTCAAAAATTCTAGTACTTCAATTCAAATGAAACCCAGGTATATACTCAAGCCATATCCAAACCACTTACCATTGAGTTGTTTGTGTTCCTGGTATATTAGAAACATAGTCCTTTATTACATACATGGCTTACAACTGTATTTATCCCAGTATATAATTTTTCTCTTCATTTTCATAATTATTTTCTTTCTGTGCAAATAGTTTTTAGTCTGATGGAATTAAATTAGTCTAGCTTTGCTTCTTTTATGAGTACCTTTAGAATCCTATTCAAGAAGTCATTGCCAAGACTAATATCATGTAGCTTTCCCCCTTTGTTTTATTTAGGCATTTTCATAGTTTCAACTTTTAGGCTTAAGTATTTTATTCTTTTGGAGTTAGTCTTTGTAACTTCTGTGTAATGATGTCTTGATTTTCAATGCAATTTACTGAAGAGACTATCCCTTCCTCCTTGTTGGTACTTGGTACCTTTGTTGAAAATCAATCAAAAATAAATTCTTGGTTTTATTCTTAGTCTTCTCTCCTATTCCATTAGTGGGCATATGTTTTATTTTTCCATAGTAAAGGGCATTATTATTGGACATGTAGCTACCAAGGCAGTGTAAAAATTTATCCATATGCTCACCTTCATTTGGTCACTTAGTCTAAAATGTATTCCTCTATTTAGTGATCCGTAAGCATAATTACAACACGTAGGGCACCTTCTACTGAATCTCTGTGTAGTTGGGTAGAGGCTTGACTCTAGGAGGAGGAGCCTCTGTTTACTTCATAATAAGACAGGCAGTGATGGTCTCTTGTCCATCTGAAGGAGTTTGTGATGAGCAGAGATCCTGAGGTGGTAGGGATAGAATATGCCTGACCCTCTGAGTCCTGTTACTCAGTCTGCTCCTTCTCCCTCTCTCCCCTTCCCCCTCCTGCTCTGTTATGTAGCAGTTTCCTTTGTGATAACATTCTATCACCTAGGAAAGCTCCTTAAGATATGCTAAGCAGTAAAGAAGACTCAGACCAGTCATGCTGCCTGGAAGAGGTTTAATGTTTAGACCATCTGAGTTAGAAAGGACATTGTCCAACCTTTTGAACTGCCCACAGGGTGTGTATATTGTACTCCAGCCAGATTCCAAGTTTTGTGAACTGTCACCTATGTTGTGGTGTGCTTTGGTAATCAGCTGTCTTTGAGTCATTTCTGCTCCTGTATGTAACCCCTCCCCCATATTCCTGTAAGTAACCCCAATAAAGCTTATTGGTTCTCCAAGTTGGACTTTGCTCTTATCTGTACTTTGGTCTGTTTTGGATTCCCTATTTGGGGTGAGTACTCCTATGCAGTACCTTCCCAGAAAATGTCACACATCACCCTCTGCCACTCCTCCTACAACTACTATTCTTTCTCTTTCCCCTTCTCATTCTCTCCTCCTCTTCTTCCTCCTCTTCCTCCTCCTCCTCCTTCTCTTCTTCCTCCTTCTCCTGTTCCTTTTCTGCCTTTTTTAACTCTAGCTGTTGGCTGCTCTTGCCTATCTGGCTACAGTAGCAATGGCAACAGATGAAGAGGAGTGTCAGAACTGACCACAGAGGCAGCCTTGGGAAGATAGATAGATAGATAGTGTTGAGGATATCCTGTAGATATTGCTCAGGATGTTGACACAGATAGAAATCAAAGTACTGATTCACTCCATGGTATTGAACTAGCACTGATTTACTCCATAGTACTGGACTAGCACTAAATTGCTCCATGGTACTGGACTAGCATAGGGGCCAAGCATTTATTCTCTTTAAGCTTGGGTTTTTGTATACTACCAAGAGTACTCAGTATGTATCCTTAAGAAAATTACTGAGGTGATTTAGGCTGAAGTTTTCCCATATCCAAAATAGTAGCAAATCTTTGGGTTCATGGAAAGAGTTCTTTAATTGCAAGTTTCCCAGCATCAGCATGTACTAGTTGGTGTGTTTTTTGTATGCTGGTAGCTTGCTGTCCTCAAGGAGCTAGACAAAGAAAAAAGAAAGTAATGTCAAGCTATAAAAATATAATAGGAATAAGAGCATAAATAAACAAAATAAAGACTAGAAAAACACAAAAAAAGTTCAAGCAGCCAAAATTCATGCTTTAAAAATAAACAAATTAGTAAATCTTTAGCTAGCTTAAGAAAAAACAAAAGGAGCTGGGCGGTGGTGGCGCACGCCTTTAATCCCAGCACTTGGGAGGCAGAGGCAGGCGGATTTCTGAGTTCGAGGACAGCCAGGGCTACACCCTGTCTTGAAAAACCAAAAGAGAGAGAGAGAGAGAGAGAGAGAGAGAGAGAGAGAGAGAGAGAGAGAGAGAGAAGAAAAAACAAAAGGGATGAGATGAGAAATAAAAAAGTAGTAATTATAACTGACGCTACAGAAATGCCAAAAATTACAAGAGACTGCTATGAATGACTAATTATACATTTAAATAAGGTTGGGTAACCTAGAATAAATGGGCAAACTCCTAGAAATAGACAGTCTATCAAGAAGGAATCAAGAAGAAATAGAAATTTGAAACAGAACATAAAGAAATAAAGAGACAGGATACATAATTTAAAAGTCTGCTATGAAAGAAAATCCCATGGCCTTATTGCTTCATTGCTGGGCCTCACAAACCATTGAAAGAACTAGTACCAGTTCTTTTCAAATTCTTACAAAAATTAAATACATTATAGTCAAAGTGTGTTGTGGGCCTTTAATCCTAGCACTCTAGAAAAAGAGGCAGGCAGATTTCTGTGACCTTTAGACTAGCATGGTCTATATAGCGAGTTCTAGGACAGCTAGGGTTATGTAGAAAGACTCTGTCTCAAAATACCAAAATAAAATAAGGAAAGAAATTAAAGATATTCCCTATTTTTTCTATGAGGAGAGAATTACCTTGATATGAAAGTTAGATAAGGAAACACCATGAAAATAAAACTTCAGGACAATATTCGAACTGAACACAGATGCAAAAAAAACCTCGAATAAAACATTAGCAACCTTATTCTCTAGCACATTATAAAGATTATTCACCATTATCAGTTGAGAATTATCCAAGGTATGCAATACTATCTTAGACATTATTGTTTATACGCTAATAAATATGATATGCCATGTTAACAAACTTAAGATCAAAAATTGCATGATCATTTCAGCAGATGTGAAAACCCTTTTATGAAATTCAACATTAATTCGTGATGAAGACCCTTTAAAAATAGATATATAAAGACTTATACATCAACACAATAAAGGTCACATGTGGAAAGTCAATAATGAATTTAGTCAATGGTAAAAAGTTGAACAACTTTAACATCAGAAGAGCGTTTATTGTCAGTGCTTTTGTTTAACATGGTCACAAGAGACACAGACAAATCTATTAGGCAACAAAAATAAATAAAAAAAATTTCCTCTTTTATTTATTTATTTTTTGTCCATTCTTTTCTTGGTTCTTATTTAAAGAACCCATCTAAAACAGTGTGTGACATGCTGAGGATTGCTTTAGTCATTGATGAATCTGTCCAATAATAAATAATGATAGCCATTGGGGAGGTATGCTTTCTGTCCTTTTCTGACTTTCCCTTCCTTCTGGTACTTTGACAAAGAATCTAGTAATTTGCTTTGTTGTATTTCATTAGACTCTTCATTCTTTCTTTCCATCCTGTTTTCAAAATTTTAATAATCCTTTCCTGCTTGGTTTGGTATGGTGGTGAATGGGTTTATTCAATTTTTAAAGCCCAGTTGTATATCATTGGCTTTTAAATATTATGGCTAATACAAATTAGAGTTACTTTGCCTTACATTTCCAGAGGGATAAGAGTCTGTCATGGCAGAGAGTCATGGCAGCAAGTGGTAGGTATGGTGATGGGCTAGAGCAGGAATCTGAGAGATCATATCTCCAACTGCAAATGCAAAGAAGATGGAGTAAACTCTCAGTGGATGAGGCCATAAACTCCCAAAGCTAAGAATACCATCCATCTCATACTTACTAGTAGAGACTTCCATTTTTTTTTTTACAGAAAAACTATAGGACTAGAATTACTATTGGAGCAAGCAAGGGAAGATAAAAACATGTGTTGCTCAGCTCATTTATGATCAAGTAATTTATCTTTGATGGAAAGAGAGCTGTTATGAGTACAAGTGAATATATCTTCGTGTGTGTGTGTGTGTGTGTGTGTGTGTGTGTGTGTGTGTGTGTGTGAGAGAGAGAGAGAGAGAGAGAGAGAGAGAGAGAGAGAGAGAGATCAGTGCTGGGTTTTTCTTCATCATCCTCTACTTTATGTGTTGAGATATCTCTTACTCAATCTGTAGCTTCCCAATTTACTGGAAAAGATGGCCAGTGAGTTTCAAGGATCTATCTGCTTGTCTCTGCCTTCCCAACACTAGGATTACAGACCTTTGCCGCTGCATCTGGCTTTTTAGGTGGGTGCTGGAGATCTGAACTCAGGCTTTTCTGTTTGCAAAGTAAGCAACTTACTGACTGAGTCATCCCTCCAGGTCATCTCTCCAGTCCCTCACAAAATTTATTCTTTATTTGCTGTGTCAGCTTCTAAAGACAGACTTGTTGGAGTCCAGAACCAAAAAAAAAAATTTTTCTGGGAAAGCATGCAGCTAGGCTCTTTCTAGTGGAAAATTGGAAAATAATCTTATTCTAGGGGTTGTAGCGTCTGGGAGCATTTGCATGCCCGCCTCCATCACCAGCCCTCCTTGTTCTTCATACTTGATGGAAATCTTCCAACCCTGCTTGTCTTTGTACTTGATGGAAATCCTCAGATGCCCTATCTCTCTCTACTGTTCTTTAAGCAAGGGGTTTTAAAGCCAAGATTTTCCACATGGACTTGAAATTTGGAGAATATAAGTACAGTAGAAACCCTTCATACCTCTGCAAGAAGTTGGCAGTTGGGTTTTTCTTCTTTATTCTAAAATATTCTGCTTATGGCAGGGTTAATAAATTAGTGTATCTCTGCTTTTCCATTTAAGAGATTTTATTTTATCATTTTATGTACATGGGTGTTTTGTTTGCATTTCTGTCTGTGCATTATGTGCATGCCTGAAGCACAAGAAAACCAGAAGAGGACATCTGATCCCTTGGGAATGGAGTTACAAATGGTTATGAAATGCCATGTGGGTGCTGGGAATTGAACCCAGATCCCCCAGAAGAGCAGCTAGTGTTACTTGTTTTCTCCAGCCACATTTTTACCCTTTTGATGGGGATGTTTTCTCGGTTGTCTAGTATATAAGAGTTTTTCAAAAGGATTCTGGCCTTCTTTTGGAGCATTGATCTGTATGTAAGTATTTCTACTGTTTATGATGATAAAAGAATAGCCAGGAGCCTTCTGTGTCTGGCTTGTTGTCTGAATAAGTTTTAAAATAAATGCTGGATTTAACCCAACAGTTCCTAATCATCCTAATATTTCTCAAGTTGCTTCAACTTCATCTTTTACATAAAAGATTTTCATGTGCTGTTTTTCTCTATTCCCACTATATTGTACATAGCAGAAGTTATAACAGGAGGGATGTAAATTTAAAAATGCCTCCCAATAACATTCTGCTATACAAGGTCAGTACCTTGTTCATCCATCACCAGAGAAGCTTTCTCTTGCAGTAGATGGTAACTAATACAGAGACCCATAACTGGATAGTATGCAAAGAGAATATTCAATCCAAAATGGATGTCTCCATCAAACCCCTCCCCTCTGTCTGAAAGAACTGCAGGGATGTAAATGGAGAGGATCCTGAAGAAAAGAAGGTCCAGCAACAGACCAAAAGTGGGATCCAGTTCAAGGGGAGGTCCCAAGGCCTGACACTATTACTGAGTCTATGCAGCACTCACAAAAAGGGACCCTCCAAAAGATTCAACAAGCAGCTGAAAGAGTCTAATGCAGATAGTTGCACCCAACCAATATACAAAAGCTGGGGACCCCTATGGTTGAATTAGGGAAAAGCTGGAAGCAGATGAAGAAAAGGGTGACCCTGTAGGAGGACCAGCAGTCCTGGACCCCCGAGATCTCTCAAACACTGGAACACCAACCAGGTTGCATACACCAGCTGATATGAGGCCCCTAACACATATACAGCAGAGGACTGCCCGGTCTGGGCTCAGTGAGAGAAGATGCACCTAATACTCAAGAGACTGGAGGCCCCAGGGAGTTTAGAGATCTGGTGGGATGGAGGGTGGGGATTGGAGACATCCTCATGGAGACAGGGGGCAGGGAGTAGATGTGGGATGTGGAACAGTCGGAGGGTCGAGCGGGAGGGGATAAAATCTGGAGTGTAAATAAATAAATAAATAAATTTAAAAAAATTTTTTAAAAAGAAATTAAAAAGAAGAAATTATAGGTACATAGATTAAGATGAGGATTCTGTGAGCCACAGTTTATTTTCAGCCACCCCATAGAAAGTATATTTCCATATATGGGAAACAAAATGGAAAGGTTTCATTTTGTAAGCCAATTTTATTTCATATGAATAGTCATTTACATATGTTGATAGTGAAGTGCTACTTTGGTAATTCATTCTCCTCCCCCATCCAATTTTAACTCCCAGTCTTAAATAGTTCATAAGAGCTGATTTTTTTCCATTATATTTTATACCCACACAAAAATATAATGCATGAAAAGTGACTGACGTTGTCTTTTTCATTTTACAAACATAGATTTGGTTGTTTGGTAGTTCATTTTATACTTTTGTAAAGCAGTATCTTACACCAAACATAAAGGTTATTCTAGTTTCCTTTCTGGTGCTATGATTAAATATACTTACCCAAAGCAACTTGGAGTAGAAAAGGATTTATTTTGTTAATACTTCCATGTCCCAGCCTATCGCCGAGAGAAAGCAGGATAAGAATTCAAGAAGAAACTTGAAGCGGAAAACATGGACAAATGCTGATTCCTAGCTCGCTTTCTGGCTCACTTAGGTTTATGTTCTGCTAGAAGCCTTATACAGCTCAGGAGCATCTTCTCAGAGAACTATACCACACACAATGGGTTTTCTAACCCCAATTAAAAATCAAGATAATCTCTCAAAAATGTCAACAGACCAATATGATAATACATAATTGAGATACTTTTTCTCCCAGGTGATTCTGTACTGTGCTTAGTTGATAATTGATGCTAACTAAGGAGGTTAATGGTACAATACCCTAGGAGTATATATGGAAATATTAGTAAATTGCAGATAGACAAATTCTTGTAAGAAATGTAACTGAAGAGATATAATAAATTACAGTTAACCATTCAAAACCAGTCAAAATAATCATCTTTGAGATATTTTATAATTAAAAACATGTTTAAATTTATAAAATATGACTTTCAATAATTTCTGATATTTTAAAGTGATATTTTATAGTTAATTTTTACTTAAGTAAAAATTGTGTTAGTGAGTTAGAACATCAACTTTACTGGGTAGACACAGCCTCTAATGAATTTTGACCATCAAAATTATGAATAAAGGAAAAAGAATTGCTAATCTGAATAGTATTTAGATATTTGTGGTATACAATTTAATTAAAAACATTAGTTTACATTTATGTAACTTACCATGATTATTAATATATTTTTATTTGAGCCTGAAGACATTTCTAAGAAATGAGAACCCACATACTGTAGATAAAATACTGAAAGTTGCTAGATATATGATGTATACCTAATATTGTAGATCCTTGAATTTGAAGTTAGATATGACATTGTTGTCATTTCTTGAGCTCTCTTTATAGGCATACTATATTACATGCTATATATTTTAGTGATTTTGTGATCTATCTTATAATTTTATACAGTATCTATTTTCATATAAGTTGTAAGAGCATAATTTATGCAGCTGAGATAATTTTCTTGAAGATATATACTTGGATGAAAAAAGTTTGCTACTGAAAATAATCTTAATGTTGCCTTTTGAATTTATACATTCAGATTAAAAGCTAAGCAGTTCTAAAGCTTTAAATTGTTATTTCAAACTTTGTAGCTTTCTGGTGTCATAACAGTAATTGTATTAGAACAGCTGATCTTTGATAAATCTGTGCACATTCAAAGGAAATAAACAACAATGCTTCTTTAAAAGGTTACAATCAGTTATGAAACAAACTAAAAATAATATTGTTTTGGTCAAATAATTGCAAAGGATTTGTTTCTTTAATTCTTTTACTATTGCTGTGGTAAAGCACTTTGATAAGAGGGTAGATGGCTCAGCAGTCAAGAATGCTTGCTGCACTTGCAAAGAATCTGAGTTGGGTTCCCATTACTCAGGTTGGGCAGTTCATAACCATCTGTAACTCTAGTTCCAAGGGAATCCAACTTCTTTTGGCTTCTGAAGGCACTCACACTCAACTGTACATACCCCCACACAGACACAAACATACACATGATATAAAATAAATATTTAACCAAGATAAAATACCCTAACAAAAACAATTTAAGAGAGAGATGGTCTATTTCGGCTCACAGTTCCAGGTACAGTCAGTCCATCTTGGCAGAGAGGTCAAGGCAACAGGAACTTTAAGCAGCTGTGCACATTGTATCTGCAATAAGAGGAGAGTAATGAATTTTACGTGCTTCTAAGCACCCATTCCCACTTACCTAGTCATGGATCTCCTGTCTAGGGACTGGTACTACCCACAATTAAGGTATGTATTGCCACATCAATTAACATAATCAAGATAATCCCCTATTGGAACACCCAGAGGCCTATCTTCAGGTGATTGTAATTCTGGAGATTTGACAACAACTATCACAACTTGATAATTATCTTTTCATACAGGAATTTTATAAAAACATATAAGCATAGGAATCAAGAAATTATTTGGTTCCCAGTATCAACCGAATTTTGTTTCTTCTCTTGAATTCAAATCCTATAAAATTAGGTGAGTTTAAATAGTTTTATGACAAGGGAAAAGCATATTTTTCTGAGTGGAAAATTCACATTTAGTCAAAATTAGAAATAGCTACTTGGGTGTGATGGCTTATGCCTCTAATTCCAGCACTCAGGAGACTGAGGCAGAATTGCTGTTAGTTTGAAGCTAACCTGAACTACATAGTGCATTTCAGGCTAGTGTGAGCTACAGACTGAAATGTTGGTTAAAATTGAAAGAAAGAAAGAAAGAGAGAGAAAAAGAGAGAAAGAAAGAAAGAAAGAAAGAAAGGAAGGAAGAAAGAAAGAAAGAGAAAAAGAAAGAAAGAGAAAAAGAAAGAGAAAAAGAAAGAAAGAGAAAAAGAAAGAAAGAGAAAAAGAAAGGAAGAGAAAAAGAAAGAGAGAGAAAAAGAAAGAAAGAGAAAAAGAAAGAAAGAAAGAAAGAAAGAGAAAAAGAGAGAGAGAAGAAAGGAAAAGAGAAAAAAGCTCAGAGGCAACATATTGTTCTGAAAATAAAGTTTCTGATTTAGGAAGCATATGGCTATTCTTCATGAAATCAGGGAGAAAAGAGTAATTTGTGAAATGTTCTATTAGAATTGCTAGGGGGACAGACTGTATGTTTCCAGTAAAAAATATTCCATTTTAAGGTGGTGGCTTTTACATGTTAAATAACCAATTACTTAACTGTGTCCCTATGAACATATGCTTTATATCTTGAATTCCCAGATTTTGTGTTTTGTTTTACTTACACTAAAAAGATTTAGGATATAGCCACTGCATTTAAAACAGTAATGAAAAAATTCTACCTTTAATATGAGACAGGATTAATTTGAAAAAGACTTACTGGAGGCCATTATATTCTAAAAAAAATTAAGTAAAAAGGCAACCTGAAAGAGAGAAAACAAGAGAAGACTATGCTTTTCTATGTTGTTAACCGTCTAAATTGTAGTAGGGTAATGCTATACATAGAAATATACAGCCAGGTTGGGGTCACCCTGTAAGTAATTGCAAGCATCTTATAGAAGGCTTTGATGCTTCCACTTTAATCAGTCACAATAGAGCCAATTAGGTGTATCTAAAATATTTTGAAATGTTTACTAAAGTAAAGCATAGACAAACTTTAGTAATTTGATTTTGACTTACATTAAGACACCATAGTCCTTTGCCTCAGCCTTATATACTCCCATTTTCAATCATTTATCTGATTGCATTAGTAGACTTCTTAATTTAAGATGTTGTCCAAAGACTTTCTATCACAGCAGAAGAATGTTAAGCTACCTTTTCTAATTCCCCACAGTGTAATTAGAGAGTCTTAATGTTCTTTTGCTTAACAGTGAAACTTTAACCTTAATTATTTTAATATTTTGTGGTGTTTGTTGATTGGAAAGAGACATGATCTTGTTTTGTAGTCAAGACTGGCTTGGAAATACTATGGAGCTTAAGCTGGCCTCAAAAGTGGTAATCCTGCTACATCAAATTCCTGAGTGTTCGATTTATAGGTACACACTACCATGCATTGCAATTTTAAAGAATATATTTTAGATGTTAATTTTTTTCTAGGAACTATGTTACATTTCCCATGGCTTTGAAGTATGAAACGAGCACTTGGTTGTATATAAGTTTTCTTCTTCTCTTAAAGACTACTTTATTTGACATTAATATATGTCATTAATAGGGCCACTTTTGCTTTTAAAAATTAATATTCATTCAATATTTTTCCATCATTTCACTTTCAGCCTGTTATATTTGAAGTGATTTTTTTTGCAAATTTGATATCATTGTGCTATACTCCTAATTCATTTTGGCATAGTTTTGATTTAATCTTTTATTCACTTTACATCCTGCTCGCTTCCCCCCTCACAGTCACCTCCTCCCACAATCCTTCCCCTATCTTCTCTCTCCTTATTCTCTGAGTGAATGAGGACCCTTAGGTATCCCCCTAACCCTGGCACTTCAAGTCTCTGCAATTCTTTCCCTATTCTTATACCTACAGTAATTGATACATCAAAGCTTAAGATCACCTTTTTATTTGAATTATCTGTTCTCAGTATTATTTTTCTGCCTTCTTGTATGTTATTTGAATCTTGATAATTTCATTTTATCCATATATTATTGCATCTCTCAACCTTTATTAGAGAAGCTTTTTTTGTGCTGTAGTTGGTGATTAATAAAAAGACACACAGCTGGTTAACTTGCAGAGATAATGAATCAAGAAAGAGAAGGTAGAAAATTTATAAGAGCCAGAGATAGTGGACATCGACAGTGAAACAGTATTTGCAGACATGGCAGGGCCACTGCACACTTGAACTCACAGTGGCTGTGAGCTCACGAGATCAAGCCAGCAAAAATCTCAGCAGAGATGGGGAGGGGCTCATCAAGTCCCACCTCTAGCTGAGGGGTTGGCAAACTACAGCAATAAGGAGAGGGAAATTCAGTTTCCTCAGGTATGTGTTCCTGGGAGTCTCCAGTAGAAGGTCCTAGACCAATGTACATACAGGCAGTACTAAGTAGATTCAGTGGATTTAAAGAAAAGAACCCATGAAATTGGAAGGGAAAGTGGTGTGTGGGGGAGTATAGGGGCATAATTGGAAAGCAGGAGGATGTTAGCAAATTTGATCAAAACATACTGTATCCATGTGTGAAATTCTCAATAAAAATAGTAATAAAAGGAAAGAGCCAAAATAAAAATTCAAACATCAGGAATTTTTATTAATTATACATTAACCTTAGGGAAACCTAATGATTCAGAAAACTGTAGTCTTCAAATTTGAAATTGGGCTGCTAATGCTGCTGATTTACTAGGACACAGTGGATTTTGCTAGTTTATTCAGGCAAAGGTTCAGTAGAACTCATTCTCTTGGGGATTATTTATGGACTTCATAGATCAGTTGTAGGCTAAGTGGTTAAACATTACCTAATCTGCAGCATGGTGGCAGTTACTAGGTTGGATTGTCACACTTTCATAGTCAATCAGTGGGGAAGTGACAACCACAAATGTGTTTAGAAAGTTTATTACTTTATATGGATGGCAATGCAAGCTCAATTCCTCACATCTTTATTTCTAAAGAATGATACCAAATCCATTTGGCCAGATTATAGATGACATGGTGCTGTGGTAGGTTATTCTGTAGTTGATCTTTGCTTATATGTCCTATGTGAAGATATGTAATATGACTGCAGTGTCATGGCAATGTTCTATCTATAAAATCTGATGAGAGTGGGTAATTTTAAAGAGTGTTATTGTTCCTTAAGTGGCAAAGATGTAATCAGACAAGAGTATATATCATTATCACTGTCTTGGATTTCATCAGAATAATGTTAGCAGTGATGGATAAATTGGAGAAAAGTAGTCACTTGTTTTTAAGCCACCTATATAAATTACATACATAGGGAAGCTATGAAAAAAAATAAAAGAAAAATGAAGTTAATATCCTGTTACCAAGCCTCTCCATTCTGATGTCTAAATTCTTTCAGAAATTCAAACCAGGCTAAAAATAATATCTGAATTGACACCACCACCAGTTCCTATCTGTGGCCCACCTATAAAATTTCACTCCTTTCTACCTGAAGTTATTTGTTCATTGGGTTGCTATGACATGGCATACTCCTGGTTTCTTTTCCTGCCTCCCTCCCTCCATCTCTCTATCCCTCCCTTACTCCCTCCCTCCACCCCTCCCTCCCTCTCTCTGTCCCTCCCTCCCCATTCTCCTTATTCACTCATACATCTTGCTTCCACTATTTTATATGTGAATTCAGAAACTACCTCATCTAAATTTCTCATTAACTGTCTCAGATTCCTCATATTTAGAATGTAAAAAAGGACTAATATCTGAGATTATCTTCCCTTCTCAAGTCAGCTCCTTTTGTTTTAAATGATTTATGTAAGAGAAATAATTTATCTATTCACCCAAGTTAGAATGCTAAAATCATTCTTGATATTATCCCCTTTCTAACCTCTCATCCACTTAATCAAGTTCTGAATAATTATTCTATTAATCCTTTCTTCTATATAACTACCTCCATTGCTCTATTTCTGACCGGATACATTCCTTTACTGGCCTATTGCCACATTGTTTGAATTGATACTCTTCCATTCTGCCCTTTCAAATCCATATTCTCCCTGGCTAGCTGAGTAGTCTATATGAAACGCAAACATCTCTAAGTCATCTAGTCTTTAAATTGATGTATCTTAATTTATTTTTTCCATTATCTTGCTATTGCCCTCCATTTCTACTTCATCTCCTGTCATTTTTTTTTTTTTTTTTGCTTTTCTTTAATATCCACTACCCAAGGACCTATATAAAATGCTATGCAACCTTGGCCACAGTTGTCTAAAAGTCTTTTTCTGTGTTGTTTAACTGCCATCCTTTAAGGTCTAAATTGAGCATTCAGCCCTCCATGTAGTCTTCTTTATAGCTGTTAAACACTCCTCTCTACATAGCAGTTAACTTCTCCTCTTTGCATAGCAGTAGGCATATCTATCTTTGTACTTATCACATTATCCTATTAAATGAATTGTAAATGTTCTATTTTCCCCTACCAGCATATGAGCATCTTGGACATTTGCATAATAAAATTAAGATAATTTTTCTGATCAAAGGAGAGAACTTGAGCCAGGATTTTTGATAGTGCTCAAAAATGTTGAATAGCAAATTTATATGTCCTTCACTAATGTCCCCCAAGTACATTAAAAACTTCCCTGGTGGGCAAGGGCTTTATGCACTAAGAAAACTAATCTTGGTGGGCTCTGAGGGGTTTTTTTTTGTTAGATTTTGATTAATACAGCGGGGGACAACATTGGAAAGAACCCTTAAACACCTCCACTGGGACAACCTAAACTCAGGCCAATTTTTCTTCACTTAGAAAGGATTGCTGTAAATCTTGGTTGAAAAGGACATGACTTGATTTAATAGAGCTTAGCTTGGAGGCACAACAACAAAGAAATGATTCTACTAATTGAATTATTGTCTCTAGGTGCTCTTTCTCCCCATTAAATCTAAAGGGAGATATGTCCTAGAGAAGTGCACTGAGGCCTATTTACAATTAAGGTTACTTCATACATGATTCTCAGGTGATTGGAAACTTAAGGTTGCCATCAGAGAGACTTTTTTTCTTAATTGATAGCCGTTAGGTGAGTTATACTGGAAATAACATTATTCCAGAAATTTCACTAAGCTTTCTCTGGAATAAGATTTTTATATTATTCTTGGGAACCACTAGTCCTTTCTTTTACTGTTATTAATTTTATCAAAATTGCTGATTTTTAATGTTTAATAGAAAATATATAATAAATTAATTATTTAAATTTTTTTTAAAATGCTGATTTTGTTAATGATCAAAGGGAAGAGTGCGAGCCAGCCTAAGTAATAAGTAACTTACTTTTGAAATTATAGGCACTATGATAAACTAATGAAAAAGGAGAGGCTCTTATTTTCTCTATTTTAAGATATGAGATATCTTTTAATTGTTCTCTCTATATTTTAGTGATCAGTATTATTTAAAAATTAAAAGACTAGAGGGATAAATTTGCACAAGAAAACATTGCTTATTAAGAATGCAAGAAGTTGGGACATACCTGTAATCTCAGCACTTGGGAGTCTGACATAGGAGAGTTGAAGAGTTCAAAGCCAACTTGGACTACAGAGCGACTTTCAGATAAGTAAATTTTTAGATAAGTAAAAGATTAAGATATATCTTATAATACAAAGAATCTTTGCAAAACATGTGGTAAGTAAAAGTTGACATCCCTATAAGCCCAATTTGGAAAATATTTATGTTAGTTCTCTCTTTGGCTCCAAAGAGATAAAGGCTTAATAGTCCTTCTTTTAGTGGAAGACTCCCTTCATAGCTGACAGAATTGCTAAAAAATAAACTCCACTTAGAGCACTATTTGTAAATTCTTCATCTAAAGCCAATTAAGACCACATTACACTCTAAAAATCTTAACAGAGGATATGTTGGTTAAGGGATTTTCATTTTAATTTTGGAATCTATAGGGACAAAACATTAACCAGTGTCACAAATTGGGTTGACATCATTTTAAGAAAAAATAGATTAAAACGATTATTTCAAGTGATTCATTTTCATATGGTTGCAAATATCTCAAAAATTATATATGCAATTAACTTAATTAACTTAATATTTCTACTCTGCTTGAATTAAAAAAGAATCTGAGGCTCTTCCCCAAGGTTTATAGTTTGGCTTTTAAATCTAGCCTGTGGAAGAATGTGTGTCATCATACCAATTAGTTCATTATATTTTTGTATATATTTATGACAACGATCTTTACTCATAATCTTTAAAAATTGTATTATATACTAAGGCAATGTTAAGTTGACGAGGTTTTCATAGTGTCACATTCTACTAACAAAAAAATGGGGCAAGATGTTAAATTTTGAATAAGAGGCAGACTACATAAATGGTAGCTTATTTGAACAGTTGTGGAAAGAAAATGCCACAAAGATTCAGCTGAGTCATCTGTAGTTAAAGAATAAAAGAGTAAGAGCAGCAATGACTTAATCCTTTCATTTCTCTCTCCTCCTCAAATCAAGGATGCATAAAGTGAAAAGCCTGTTATGTTCTGAAGAGATTGAAATAATTTATGCTGATTATTGTCAATGTCAAAGTCAGATTCGATATTTTATTAGCGAACCTAAGGGAGGAGCATTTAAGAAAAATGCTTAAGGCCATGGTACAATCTGTTAGACAATAGGAATCTATACTCACAATTTGGTTCATTCTTAGATTTATATTTAGTTTTACAGTCATTTTACATGATTGGGCAAAACAAAGGTGTCAAACTGTAACACACATTGGAGAGGACTATGTACTCCTTCAATCTAACATAGGGTCTTCCTCAAAATTCTTTTCTCTACAATATTACTTTCTTATTCTCGTTGCCAGTGGTCTTGTCAATTTATCCTTCCTTATCTATATTCATATTCTCTCTCTCTCTCTCTCTCTCTCTCTCTCTCTCTCTCTCTCTCTCTCTCTCTCTCTCTCATTAATCAATCATCTATATGACTACACCCTGGCCTGTGGCATTTGTCTTGATACCCTGGTCATCAGACAAGTGATATCTTAATTTGTACTTGCTTGCACTATGATTTACAGCATGGTTGCTTGTCACAGAAGGCCAGTCTTTCAGCCTGCATCTTGCTGTTGCAGCCATATTTGGTCATGTTCAATATTCTCATCATTTCTGGTTAGGTATGGATCAGGAAAATTCATGGTGAGTCTCAGACTTCTTTGTGGTTAACAATTTGATGGTGTCCATCCAGGAAATTGTCAGTGGATCTCCCATTCACTACAATTGTCTATTTTACGACACTGATACAATCCTTTTGGCTTGTTTTCCAAGTTGAAATTCTGAAATGAACTTACTGTTACAATCATATATCCTAATTTATTTAACATTTATGCAACTATCTGTAATAGATCTAGGGGATAGGATGCGATGGTTAAAGTCTCAGCTGTAAGATGTAGCTAATTTGAGGCTGGAATAAAACGTAAAGTGATTAGCAGTTTGCTTAATAAAATGCATGTTATGATTAATAGTAATATTTTGATAACATTACTTGTATAATCTAAATTTCTTTTCAAAAAATTTTATGTATATTTTGAAGTTTGGGTTATTACTAAAGAAGTCTGAACACAAGCTTCTTAAATGTTGTTTTGTCCCACTAGCATAAAAACATCAATGTGTTATCTACTACTGTTTTGCCTTCTCGTGTGTTGGGGGTGCTGGGAGACTTGCCAACTCATGCCAACTGAAGAAAGTGGTGTTCTGTATCTTATAAAATTGAGTTAGACAAAATGGGTACAGAAGGAACTGACATGATTTATTGACATTATTGAAATGATTATAGAAATAAAAGGAGTTTCTTGTTTATTCAATATAACTTTTTAAGAATTATACCGAGAAAAAAAAACCAAGCTATAATGGTTGTGGAGTTTGCTACTAGTTGCTCTAGAATTGTCATTGAAAGTGAAGCCTCATTTAGGCAAACTGTATATTACTAAACGTTGCATACGTTTTAGAAGCAAACAGTATGTGAAACATCACGTTTGCAACTTGTCACTAACTTTAAGTCCCATTATTACTCTTCGGTTCTTATATAAGAACGACTGAACACAAAATGACATCATGTAAAATAGATATGGGGACCTTGGGTTGAAGGAGTTGGCTGACAACTGAAGCAGAGCCTGGGAAGAGGCACGTGTGGGGTTGCGGAGGCTGTTTCAGAATCACCTGGAGCCTCTTGCAGTTGACAGCTCTGACTTCCCGGGTTCCTTTTATCACACAAGGGAGACCCGACAGCAGGAGCCATCTAGTCTCCTACGGGCATCTCTGGCTAGAGGCAGGCTCCCGTCTGCGGAAGCCCACATCCCGTGTTCTCCGCAGGGTCCTGGGAAGTCACCTCAGGAACCAACTCTGCAGCCGCGAGGGCGACAGAGAGAACAGCCAGGGCTCCCATTGTCACCCTAGCAATTCAGCGACGTCCCCTCCCCCTGGTGGCGAGGGGAGCAGCGAACGGGGGCTAGCTATAGTAGCTTCCCCTGCCACCCGGGCTCTCCGTTCAACTGGTGGGGCGACCCGTCTCACTGAGTCTCCGGGGAGGTTACTGGGAGCCACGCTCCTGCCTCCGCCGCACCTGATTGCCTAACTGGCCCCGGGGCTGGGCGAGCCTCGGGCTGCAGCGGCGGGCTCCCTGGCTCCAGGCACCAGTGCACACGCCCTCCCGGCGCGGCTCCGGCCGAGTGCGACCCCCGGGGGGCGGGAAGGCGGGAGCGCGACCGGCCCACACCTGGCCCTCGTGTCTGACAGAAGTCGGGCGGCGGGCACGCGCGCTGGCCCACGCACGCGCACGGGGCTCGCGCGCACCGGCTGCCGGCCCTGGGGGCGGGACCGCGCGGCGGCGAGCGGGGCGGGGGGCTCGTGGAGCGCGCGCCCCGCACCCGAGGGCTGCGGAGAGATATTTTGGGTGGCAGGAGGCCCCTCGTCATTTCCGCCGGGCGGCTCGTCGTGCCGGGGGCTCCACTCCCGCGCGCCAGGCGAGCGAGCGGGCAAGTTGGCTGCGGCCGTGCGCCGGCGCCTCTTCCCTTCCCCGCCGCGACCCTCGGCGGCTCGAGCCATGAACTGAAGCCCCTCGGGACGCTCACCCCGGGCTGAGCCGCGGACGCTGCCGCTGCGGTTGCCGCCTGGGTTGGGACCGAGCCGACCCCGGCGTCTTACCCCGGCCGGCCGGTCGGCCGTCGCCGCTCCCACCGCAGCCGCCTCGGACGTTCCAGCTTCGGGACCGACACACAAAAGCCACCCTCTCCGCGCCACCCACCCCGGGAGGCTGCGGCCGGCCACCGACCCCACCTGAGGGCGCAGCGGGCTGCGGACTTGGCTCTCTGTCCGGGCTCCGCGTCCCACGCGGCACCAACCCCGCCGCCCATGGCTCTGATAATGGAACCCGTGAGCAAATGGTCTCCGAGTCAAGTAGTGGACTGGATGAAAGGTAATGCCCTCTGTGGGGAGGGCGAGGCGACACTGGGGCTCGGGGTCCCGCTACAAGGGAGGGGTGCCCGCCAGGGCATAACCCGTCCTGGGAGCTTCCAACCGACTGCTGAGGGTCCTCCCAGGGAATGGACGGGGATCCTCTGCCTCTGGCAGGGGCCCGGGGACCCTAGTCTCCTTTTGTCTTCAGCTGGAGGGGCGCGGGGAGCAAGAGGGCGGCGGGCGCCACCTGGTTGAAGCTAGAAGCAGGGCGGTGAAATCTCCGCGCCTCTTCCCCACTTCCCGCTTCCCTCGACGCCTTCGGGCTAAGAGGACGCAGCGACCCTGCTAAGGGAGGAGCCCGTGGGATCTATTCTCGTGGTTGCCCCTTCATCGGCCCCTTTGTTCCTGGAAACCCGAGGCCCCTTCTAGGTCTCATTCTGCCAAGTGCCTTCCCCAGCGCCAACTCTCCTGGCAACTTTTAAGCCCGCATAATGGGGTCAGGATGCAGTTGCTCCTGTTGGAAGCTGGGAACCCCCTCCTCCATGCTGGGCTCAGGATGATCGGGAAGGGGGCGCGCTACTTTGGGGTAACATGCTTCCCTTAGGACAGCATCCAAGCCGATATTTGTGGGCTCCCTCCTGCGCACCCCAGCATGTCCTTTGCTTTCCTAGGTTGAGGTCTGCGGTGGCTTTAAACCTCTCGCGGCTTCTTGTTAAGGATCCAACCTTAGGTTTAAAGTGATGCGCATTCAAGTATTCTCCTTTCTTCCATATTGAAGGCCCCCCCCCCCCCGCAACCCCCGACAATTTCTAATGACCAGTTTCAAACCTTCTCCTCCTCCTAGTCACAAATATGGGCTTTTTCTCTAGTCTCCTGGCTTTCCTGTCTCACTATCTCCCTCTGTTGTCTGAGTTGAGGGGCTTGTTGGGGACCTCTCCAATCCATCCCCAGACTGAACTCTGCGAAGGAGATGCTTACGTTGGAATAAAAGATTCTTGGACATGCTTGGAAAATGCTTGAGCTCGTACCCAAGCAGGCAAACTTAAAATGTGTTTAAGCCTTATCTGTGAAAATGCCCTTTTCAAAGAGGAAGTAGCCCCTTTCCTAAGGCTTGCTTAGCAGCCAGACTTTCTAAGCTCTATATACTTGAAGATGGAAGGGATTGAAGGTAGTAGGGAGAAATGAAATTCTCCCCTTATCTTTCCCCCACCCTTTCAGACATTTGCCTATTCTTCTAGGGTTTCTTTTGATGCGTTTTGCTTCCTTTTCTCCCTGACTTGCCCTGTTACTTCTCACTTACTTTGATTTTCTCATCTCATATGTAAGAAAAATGCTTTGTAACTGCGAAGCACAGTGTAAGTGCAAGTGAATTGAATTAAACCTAATGTATTATTTATCCACTGCCCCTTGTGTGCAGTGCATTGGGTGCCATGGGGGTTATAAAGATGACTAAGACAAAGTCTAGCAGTGCCTCATCTTTTCTGCTGCTTGTTCTCTTTCCATATTTGCTATTAAAATTCCAGCTTCCTGGACACACACACACACACACACACACACGCCTCAGGAAAATTCTGTCTTTTCAGTTTTTCAGTCATGGATGACAGCGTATTCACAGGAAGTAAGAATTCCTAATTAAAACGCTTTCTCTGAATTTCTCTAAAAGGTGAGTTAGTTTGGGTCTGTTGCTGCAACAACATTCAGAGAAAAGGTGTCTTGGCTTCATGGGATTGCCTTCTAGAAATTCCTATGACGCCTGTAATGGGCACTACATACTCCATCTTCTTTACCTCCCACCGAGTTACATTCTTGCTGCATCCCTTCTCTCCACTGTTTTGGTCCCCTGAAGCAAGCACAACATACCATGTATGTCCTTTAAAAATCTCTCCAGTGCAAAATGTAGTTTCTGTGAACTTTGGTAAAGACTATTTCCTGTAATTTTAACTTTACATGATATTTAAGTTGGATAACTTGTTTTTGTACCTGTTGGTGACACATTGTATAGCTACCTAAAAAGATCAGTTAGGTAACCAAGATAGAATTTACATGCCTTTGTAGAACAAAAGACTGAATGAGACCAGGAGAATAGCTGCTTTAGTTATCAAATTCACGTCCCAGTTAGCTGCTTAGTCCCAAACTGATTATTGTTCCATTTTCTATGATAGTCGTATACATTTCAGATCCTATCAAAAAATGAGATTTTTAAAAATAGATGGAGGAAATGAGAATTTCCTCAACTTGCTCCTTAGTTAATTTTCTCTACTGTTTTTGCCCAGTAAACTTTTAAAAAAAGACATTTAAAAAATAGTTTTTCACACTTTCCTCAGTTATAGGAATATTGGAAAGCCAACAACTAATTTAGCCTTTAGCTTTGAGTCGATTAGACCTTGCTTAATGTTTTTTTTAAATATATAGTATTATAAAGCCATTACTAAGGCATGAACAACACTTTATTTATTGTTTGTTTGAAAAGGGATTTCATATAATTGCTAATAATTAATATAGACATTTTATATCAGTATCTCCTTTGAATATATGTTGATAAAAATAATAGATCAAAATTAATTATCACATTAATGACTGGCCTTGAACTTTCTGTATAGCCAAACATGACCTATGATTTCTGATCCTGCTTTTTCCACTACCCCAAAATTGGGATTACAGGTGTAAACCACCACTCCTGGTTTTATATAGTGCTTAGAATCTAACTCACACCTTCCAACATGTTATCATATGTTATCATGCTTCCTACGAGCATCAAGAGAGCCACATCCACAGACCCTGAAAAATGAGTAAGGCTCCTAAATAATTGTAGCATTCTGGGAGTTCTTCAGAGTGTGTTACTTGTGGGACACCTTCATCATCCTTAATACTTACAGGTTTTAGCTACAGTAAAAGTGTAGCTACCTGTACTGTTTTAATAAGGCACATACTTTATTATTTCTAGACTTTTTTATTTACCAGGCAGACAAAATACAATTAGATCATATGTTTATGATTTCATGAAATTTACAGAAATGGTGTAGAAACTAAGTCCTCAAAGAATGAAATGAAGGATAAAAATAAAATTTTGGGGCTTTCATAGCATCTGTTCAAGACTTGTTTAATGAAGTACCATTAATGTGGTAATTAATTTTGATCTATTATTTTTATCAACATATATTCAAAGGAGATACTGATATAAAATGTCTATATTAATTATTAGCAAAGATGTAAGCTGCTCATGCACTCTTTGTAAATATAGCACTGTTCAGTCTTTTTTTTGCTGGCAATGTATATTTGATATGGCACATTGTCATTGTTAGTTGCTATAAATGTACAATACATGATCCATTTATGAGTCAGTAAAATAAGATTTCAATTCCAGATTATATTGGTAGTGCTTTTGAATACTGGTGAAAGCTCATGAACTTTTACATTAATTAGAAATTAAGTGTATAAAATTACTTTTGGAGAAAATATACACAGCCCGTTTATTAGCACTTGAAACCAATGTTCAAGTGGAAAGCATGTTCAACCATCTTATAGTTTTTGATAGTCTTTTAGAAAAAAGCAGATCTTTCAAAACCAACAAAGGCAAGCAAGTTGCTGAGAAAAATCATAGATGATAATGTAAGCCAATAACTAGCTTGCCACTAAGCCTATTATTCTAAAATATTATTTCTCACTTCCTGTTTATTGAAAATCCTAGAAATACTTCATAATCTGTCATTACGTGGGTCTCTGAAATATAACACAAACCTCTGAACACTTCAGTGTTCCTCTTATTATATTTATTATTAGATTTCTTTGTTCGTCTTATACCAAGTAATTTCACCCTTCCTTTCATAACTTTTTGAGCTTTGACAGTAATGCAAACTATCCACATGATCAAGATAATTATTATCTGGGACCATTTATTTCCCTCTGTGGCATTCTTCTATTGAGTTTTAATCTCTTTCTGGGTTAAATGAGTATCATCTTCAGAGTGAAGCAGACCCACTTGTGCTGGCATTTTCTTCTGATCTCTAGGACTTAATGCTAATCAATCTTGCAGAATTATGATCCCTAAAATAATCTAAATTTTTAAAACAGTCTTTAACCTATTCCACAATCAATTGCCCTACTCTTTCTTGTTCGTAACAACCCATTTTGTTCAAGAAGCAGTCCCTGACTTCTGATTTCTATACTAATGACTCAGCCATCTTGAGGATAGAAAATTCGTTTTGGTATTTTTTTTTTTTTAAAAAGCCCAATTTTTTAAATACAGTCCTATAATGGGGAAAATGTAATGATTACATGTCTGTTCAGTATAAATATGATGCAGAAGAGATTATATATAATAAGACAAATTTGGATGGGTGATTAATCATTATTTTTCCCATCAAAGTACATCAGAGCTTAGGTTGAAATGTATTATAATTTTATAAAGGAAATTGTCAAAGTTTTGAATTGAATTGAGGGAAAGAAATCAGAAATATTTGTTTAGGAACTTGAAACTGCACATGATGTTAGGGAAAGATGTGAAACTTAATTGATTGACTATATCACTTTGGGGACATAATTGATATTTTTTTTTCAAATACACAGTGACTAGATGGGCACAGCAGCCATCTACTCTGGATTTGACAGTTTTTTTCTAATGGGAATTTTTGTTATTTTATGTAAAGAAGATCTTCTGGTATGCATAGTCCACAATAAACATTTGATCTATACTGTCATTGACATTTGATTTCTAATACTCACAATTTATTCCTGATTAGGAAGAAAGCAACTACTTACATAATTATATTCTGTTCCTGGGGTATTATTTACTCAGTGCACCTGCATAGAAAGTGTTTTAATGGAGTTTCACAATTATTCTCTGCTTTAAAGAAATTTTCTTCTATAAGAGAAAATAATGCTATTTAAAAAAAAAACAAACAAAAAATCATTTTCCAGCATCTAGGACACGTAGAATATGCTTAAAAGTTTGTGTTATGTATGCCAACACCAATCAGAAAAAGATGATAGATTTGTGAACCAAGAAGGGATCTAAGGGAGACGGTGAGGTTATAGCAACCATTTGAATTATTTAATTAAGTTATATTCTAAAAGAAATGTATCTTAATGTAGGAGGTGCATCAAGAGATTCTAGAATGCAACAGCGGTGTTAACTGCAAGAGTTTATCTGGCTTTGTCTAGTTGAAGTGGGAAAAGTGGGTAGGAGAGGGAAAGTGAGGGAGGAGTGTGAGTAGGTGACAAAAAGTACAAGAACAAATCTGCATATGAGCAAGACAATAAAACTCTCATCATGTCCTGAGTTTAAATAAATACCACATTATAAAACTTTGGCTGCCAAAACTCAGCCCACAAAGAATGTGTATTGAATTGGTACAGCTGTTTAAAATCCGTTTCTGAGGAATAACCTAGAAATAATGTTAAAGTAGTTATTTTGAAGATTAATTACATCATTAACATTATGTTTGATATTTAGAACTTTACCGATCCCAATCCTTCTGTGAAGAGTGAAACGGAAACTAGGCTTTTGAATATCAGTACTGTTCTTAAAGCAATGATGAATTATCACTTTCACTTATAGTAGCACAACCTCAGATTAGAGCTTAATTTGTTTCTAATGACTTTTAGCCTTTGATATAATTTCTTTACAGTACGTCACATAGCAGGCTTATTTTGAAAGATGCAGTGTTCATTTTTGTAGTGTAGTAGAAGGATCCTGTATCTGAACTAATTTAAAGGGGCAACAGAGAGCAAGTAATTTGGAAAAAGTGGAGTGTAAAACTTTTCATGATTTTCATAGTTATTTAGTGTCTGAAAATGGGAAATATAGTCTTGAATACAGAATCATTGTGTTGTATAACATCCAGTGAGTGAATACACAGCTTTCACGAGTAGCATAGGTCTGTATTTCTCTGCAAATGATCAAAGGCTGAATAGTTCATTTTTGTTTTTTAAAAAAACTTAAATATTATTTTAAATTAAAAAATATATATATCCTTGATACAGAAGACAAAATGGATGGTTTTAGGACATTTAGGCAGCAGGCTGTTTAAAGTTACATTTCTTAGATCTCCCAGTTTTATGAGTTCACTCTATTTAGCAGTTGTGGAGATGTCAGTAGAACAGTTTGAAAACTGGCTCTAGAAAAAGTAAATTTAATGTACTGTGCGTTTTCCTTTTCTACTATCATTGCAAAGGGCAAACTTTTGATTTCTTCTGTTAAGATCATGATAATTATAGCATTTTTACTGGTGTGATCCATAAATCTAAAGCCACAATAAACTCCTTAAGAATGATTCGTAACTAATAATATTCTCTTACTTCTTTCTTCCCTTGTTGGATTTTTTTTTAATGATTTTCATTGTTTTAGGCTAAAGTTCAAAGTCTATAACACAACCTATGAGACCCTGAAGGTTTTGTGAGGTAAGACTCATGACAGATACCAGACGCTGGATACCTTAGTCATTTTTGTTTGCTCAGAGCTAGGCCTTTATACTTTATATGTATTTGATGCTTTTCTTTACTTTATTAAGTTCTATTGACCATTCAGATCTTAAGCTTTTTCTCCTACACATCAGAAAAGTCTTCCCATCTTCCCCAGATCTCATAAGAATCCTGTTGTATGTTCTTGTAGTACAACCTACATCTTTATGTCCCATTTGACATTTTTATCATTTATTTGTATGATTATCTAACTAATGTCTAACTGTTCTCCTAAATGAAGGCAGGGACCCTATCTATTGTATGTAGCAATGTATAAAACAGTATGTAGTAGTATGTACAATCAGAAAATATTTGTTGAGTTAAGGAATAAATAAATTTATTTTCAGGTTACTGATCTGTCATTAAATCTGCTTTTCTAGGTAACAAGGCATGCACATAAAGTCTCTTTAATCATGTTTTAATAGACACTTCATTGCCAATATGCATGCTGTATGCCAGAATATAGACTAAATAAATAAATAAATAAATAAATTGTCTATATTTCTTAGTTGTGTTGACTCTACCCAATTTAAAATCCTAATTCATGGCTTTAGAATTGTTTTGTTAAGAAATATTAATAATTTCAATGAGTGAATGGATACTCTGGTATTTGTGCCATAGGTATTAAAAATAGGACATAGATCTTATTTTCTAATTTAAATAGGCTAGTACTATATACAAACACCTTTAAACAACTATTTAGTTTAAAAATTAAAATAAACCTTTTCTAAACATTTCTTTTTTTCTTCAGTCAAATATCCTGATTACTTCACCATTTTATATTTCAGAAAGAACTTTGTATTTGAGAACATATGGGAGACTGGTATAGGTAGAATCCCTTTGGGTATTTAATTTCTATATAAGGGTTTAATAATAGTTTATACAACATAATTAAATGTATTTTTCCATAGTGAAAATACAATTGGCTTAATTAAGGAAATAATTGGGAAACATTCCATTTAATTAAACATATTATTATCACTTATTTTTAATGTAGAACTTTTATTATTAGAAATTAAGATACTTAAGACACTTTTAAATTCATATTTTTTATAATTTTCTATCTTATCTCTTGTGTTTGATAAAAATAATTTTAGTATTTTAAAATATATGTAAATTTATTTTGTTTAGTGTTTGGAGGTTATTTTGTAACATATAGAAGACTCAATATAAGATATTGCTTGTTGAATGAATGAGCCCCATGTGGGTTTCTTAAGAGTAATGGGCTACTAAATAAACACTACTAGAGAGTTTCCTAATAAAATATTTTTCCTCTTAATTTAAAGTTGGTAATGCATAAATTACCATAACTGAATTCTTAAGACCATAGGCATGCTAACTTTTTACTCTTTTTTGTTGAAACAAATTATTCATACAATATATTTTGATTATACTGTCCCATCTTCCAACTGTTCCCAGCTCTTCCCTACCCATCCAACTCCATGCCCTTTCTTTCTCTTTCTTTAGAAAATAGGCACACACACCCTCAAAAAACATTTAAAAACCCACAAGAAACATACACACACAACCCCAAAACAACAAAATAAAAACCAAAACCCCTAAATACACAAAATCAGAAACCATGATATTCAGGTAAAAGGGTAGTTAGACAAAAGAACACCCAAAGAAAGCAATGTGAGACAAAAAGTCTAAAAAGATCCCATTGAGTTCAGTTGTGTTGACCATCTACTGTTGGTCACGGGGCCTACCCATGTGTGCTTAATATACCCAGTGAGACTCCATTGGAGAAAACTATTTTTTCTTTGGCAAGCAGATGTCAATTGCAGATAGCTTCTTTGTTAGGGATGGGAGCTCATGCCTACCTTCCCCCCTCAGTGCTGGGACCCCATCTGCCTTGAACCTGCAAAGGCTCCATGTATGTCGCCACAGTCTCTGTGAGTTCATACATTCTAGAAGACACTCTTTCCTTGGTATCATCCATAATGTCCCAGACTACCAAGTAAACATTCATTCACTATGATAGAAAATTTAAAGCTTTAAAGATGCATTTCTTTTTTGATTTTTATTGAAATTATAATAAACCTGATATAGGTTTGCATTATCTTCCTCATCTTTATTAAGATTTATCAATACTTTCATTGACTCATTAAAATTTAAATTAGGTAGCATTTATGTTCTTCTGTAGAATATTTTGGTACAATGTAAAATCTTTCAAAAGCTAAATATTAAATAAACTAAAACTTACTTTAACATAAATGCAACTGAAAATATACATCTATTATGTTTACTTGGCATTAATGTTTTTAGACATTACTCTTGTTAGACAGATTGGATAATCTTTAGATATAATGATACATAAGAATATATTGTTTTAGTCTCCTTTTAAAATATTGCTCAATAACCTTTGTTATTTGCTTGAACTTTTTGTTTTGTTTCATAAGCATCTGTTATTTCAAGAACAATTTACAATATGGTTTTCCAAATAATACCTAAAAGTCAATAGAAATCTGACTGAAATCCTGAATCTTACTTTCTTATTGTTTATTAGTATCACAGTTGTGCAATTTATTGTAAGTAGCAATAACATTAGGTCTTCTATTTATATTTAAGTGAATAAAAGATTTCTTGCTTTACTATGATTTGGGGGACAGAGGAAGGGAAGGAAAAAAGGGTAGACAGAATCAGGTATTGGAAGGGACAGGAGAGAAGTACAGAGGGTCAGGAAATCAACTAGAAATATGTAGCAGTGGGAAATGGGGAACTGGGGTAGCCACTAGGAAGTCCCAGATGCCAGAGAAGTGATAGGCTCCTAGGACCTACAGGAGATAACATTAGTCGAAATACCCAACAAAGAGGAAATAGAACCTGTAGAGACCACCTCCAGTAGATACGCACAGCCTCCAGTTGAAGGATGGGGCCACTCACTCATCTCAAATATTTTAAACCAGTATTGTTCCTGTCTAAAGGAAATTCAGAGACAGAGTGGAGCAGAGACTGAAGGAAAGGCCATCCAGGGACTGCCCCACCTAGGGATCCATCCTACCTGCAAACACAAAACCGAAACACTATTGCTGATGCCAAGATGCTTGCTGACAGGAGCCTGGTATGGCTGTTTCCTAAGAGGTCCTATCAGCACCTGACTAATACAAATGCAGATACTCACACTCACAGCCAACCATTGAACTGAGCCTGGGACCCCAATGGCAGAGCTAGAGGAAGGACTGAAGGAGCTGAAGGGGATTGCAACCCCATAGGAAGCACAATATCAACCAACCCAGCCACCTAAAGCTCCCAGAGACTAAACTACCAACCAATGAGTACACATGGGGGATCTATGACTCCAGATACATATGTAGCAGAGGGTGGCCCTATCTGACATCAATGGGAGGAGAGGCCCTTGGTCCTGTGAAGGCATAGGGGAATGCTAGATTGGTAAAGCAGGAGTGGGTGAATGGGTGGAGGAGAACCCTCATAGAGGCAAAGGGAAGGGGGAAGAAGAGGGATAGGATGGGGACTTTTTTTGGGAAAAACCAGGAAGGGGGATATCATTTGAAATGTAAACAAATAAAATGATTAATAAAAAAGGATATACTTAGAGACTTAGTCTCTATCCATTACTACTATCATTCAATATTTATTAATTTTTAAATGATTGCTAAGGTTTCTCAGAATGAGCTTATTTATTTCTTATTCCCATTTTTAAAACAAACTGAAAATATGAAGAGTCATACTTTTTTGACTTTGTTTACCAAAAATTATCATAGAATTCATTTTCTAATGAGATGGTTATAATTATCATGTAATCAATTAATAAAAGGTTTACATTGTAGCTTTAAATAATTCTGAATAGTTGATTTTAAGAATCTGTTTCATTTTAATGTGTCCTATATATGGATGAAGAAGTTTACTTCTTATGCTATATATTTTCTTACTTTGTTTGCATTATTTTCAAAAAGTTTAAACGTACTGGGTCCTTGTGGTTTTCCCCTCCTTCTAGAGCATAAAATTTATGTTTTAATTTTGTGTGATTTATTTATATAGTAGTTTTCAAAATGAGCCATGAAGATATTAAATACACACACACATATGTATATATGTATGTACATAATACAAAATGTAGAATGTCAGTGTTTCTTAAATTATAGAAACTCAATAATCTTAATTATAACTCTATTTTTTTAGTATAGAATAGAGTTCATTTAGGGCATGGGGAGGGGAGTTAAGAGGGTAGTAGAGGCAGAAAGACAGAGAGAGAGAGTAGAGAAGTAGAGGCAGGCCATGAGCACATGGAGAGAGGCAAAAGGGAGGGGGGAAGAGAAGAGCCCAAGAGGGCAAGAAAGGATCAAGACTCATTTATAACTCTTAATACTACTAGAATGTACATAAAAATCACATTTTATATGGTATAGAGCCTACTAGGCAGTGGTTTTCAAGCTGTGAGTTGCAACTCTAGGATTTGAATGACCGTTTCACAGACTCACCTATCAGATATCCTGTATATCATCTATTTGCATCACGATGCATAACAGTAACAAAACTACAATTATGGAGTACCAATGAAATAACTTTATGGTTTGGGGTCACCACAACATGAAGAAATATATTAAAAGGTTGCAGCAACTGGAAGTTTGAGAACCACTGCTATATTGTATGGCATAGATAGGTGGTTTTTTTTTTTTTTCCATTTCCTTTATATTGGTGGCAGGATAAGCTTTGTGTCAGTCTTATTGGGGACAGTAATTCAAGCCTTTCTTATCCAGAAGCATGCTCACTTGCCTTTAAGCTATCAGAACAGATGCTATCATTTTGATGTTAAATTGCTAATATAGACCAATGGAATATGTATGGTTAATTTTTCTTTCTAGTTTGTCCCTAGGTATAATGTTTTGAGTTTGTTTGTGGTAAAAACTTGTTATTTGAGATTACGTTTACTTGGGTTTTAGTTGAAGATTGCTTTTGACATAAGATGATCATGTTTGCTAATAAATACTATACATAGTACCTATAAAATTGGAAAGAAATTGTTTGACCTGAAAAAATAGTGATTTTTTTTATTCTTTAATCATTTTTTACAGTCCAGACTTAAGCATCCTATTTTCCAGGAGTCATTTCACACTGAAAATATCATGGTTAGAATTAGCTTGTGGTTTTAGTTAAAATTTTTATGTATTTGTAATGACAGAAACTTTTTAGTATTTTGAAATATTTTAGCAAACACTTGGTTCTTCTCATGTGCCAAAACAATAAAGGTCTTATGCCCTTTACAATTAATATTAGTAGTAAACCTAGAAGATGAGAAAAGGGGGCAGTAAATGGCTCAGACAGTAATGGTAACGGCACCTGCTGCCAAGCTTGCCAACCTGAAGTCATTTCCCCAGGACCCACAGAGTCTTTCCCTGAAGATTTTACTTGTTGTGATTCTTACATATCTACTAGTTGTTAATTGCTTTCTTAAAATTGTTCTCTTTGAAAAGTATTATTCATCTAAAATTATGATATGTGATGGTTTAGTGATTCAGTAAATTAAACACTAAAGAAAATTTAATGTAATCAAAAATGGTGAGATGAGTATGAAATTTGGAATGATTAAGTTGAGCTAGATGTCTGATCAGTGAATCACCTATAATAAAATGCTAATAAAAGGAATAGTATATATTTATAAGGTATAATATATTTAAAGGTATAGTATACTTAAAGTAATACACATAGCTTTATATATTCATTAAGCATCTATTCCTGTATGTATGTGGCAACCTAAGTAGAATTTTTTAAGAGTAAAAACAAAATAATACATTATAGTTTTTCTTGTTTTTTATTAATAGAATTCAAGTAAGCCTGATTAGAATGGAAGTTTTAGAGAAATAAAACAACTTAAGTTGTTATTGTAGAGAGAATTAATTTGAAGTCTTTCAGTTGTTAAAGAAACCATCACAATACCTAGGACAATAAACACTTGAATCAAATGACTGTACTCTGACAGTTATTTTGGAGTTTACTCAGCCCTGTTCACTTGATAATACAAAGCACATCTTTCTACTACAGTGTACATTACCTTATAAATCCCCACAAATGACAATTAATTTTCTCTTTTGGATTTTTTCCAGTCAGTTCATCACTTTTCACAATACAGTTGTTGACATGTGTGTTTAAAGAAGTCTGGTAAGAGTAAGACCTGAATGCAATAATATTGTGGATCTCCATCTAAGTTAATTTTGTATATTTATGATTTAATATTTAAATGCAGCATTTTTTTAGTTTGGTTAGTTTGGAATGAGGCTGTTTTGCCAGGTAAATTATTGTATTTATACTGATAAATCACATTCATATGCATGTGCTCTTCCCCCACACCACACAAAGACACTGAGTGGAATAACGGCTAGGGAAACAAAATTTATTTTTCAATTTTATTAGTGTGTAATTACTCAAATTTCTAGTTTCATAAATGTTACAAATTCTCTACAGATAATAACCTTATTCTTTTTTGGAATGTATATATATATTATATTTATACAACTTGTATGTTTTATATATATCACCTATTTTATATATTATATACACACATACCTTTATAATTAATTGTATATATAATATACATATCATGTAAATCTATACATATCCTGAAATAATAGTCATAGGAGGTATCGAATACGTGATTTTAATTTAAAAAATCAGTATAATGGAATCTTGATACTCTGGTACATATCTGTATTTTGGCAGGAAGTGCATGCTGACAAGAACCTGATATAGCTGTCTCCTTAGAGGTCTGCCAGAGCCTGACACATTCAGAGGCTGATGCTCACGGCTAACCACTGATATGATCAAGGGTTTCCCAATGGAGAAGTTAGAAGATTGAAGGAGCAGAAAGGGTTTGTGACCCCATGAGGAGAGCAACAATACCAACCAACCAGAGCTCCCAGGGTCTAAACCACCAGCCTGGAAGCACATAGGGAAGGACCCATGACTCTATCTATACATGAAGGGGAGGATGGCCTTGTCAGGCATAGGTGGGAGAGGAGGTCCCATGAAGGATGAACACCTAGTGGGGAAGAATTCAAGGGTGGGGAGGTGGGAGTTGGGGGGTAGGTGGGGGCACAGCCTCATAGAAGCATGAGGAGGGGGGTTGAGATAGGAGGTTCCTGGGTGGTGGGGGTAAGGGGATAAAATCTGAAATGTAAATATAATATCCAATAAAAATAAATTAAAAAAAAAAAGAAAGATTGAGGCAGAAGGATTGTTTTAGTCCAGGAGTTTGAAATCAACCTCAGTAACAGTAAGACTCCATCGTAAGAAAATCACTATAATGCCCTTTCTGTAATAAAAAGAGAGGAATGTTTATGATAAAATAAGATGGATTTCCCTATGTAGAGACTCAGCTTATCTCTGTGTCTTAGTTTATTTCCTATTGCTGATAAACACTATGGGCAGCAGCAATATGGGGAATAAGGGGTTGGTTGCCTTACACTTCCACATCACAGTTCGTCATTGAGGAAAATCAGGGCAGAAACTCAAGCAGGGCAGGAGCCTCGAGGCTGGAACTGAGCAGAGACTACAGAGGAATGCTGCTTACTGGCTTGATCTCCATACTCATTAGTTACCTTTTTTTATACCTCCTAGGACATGCATACCCAGAGGTGACACTGCCCACAGTAGGCTGTGTCCTCCCACATCAGTCATTAGTGCCACAGACTAGGCTACAGGCTGCTACTTTGATAGAGAGTTGAGGTTTTCTCTTCCCAGATGACTCTAGTTTGTATCAAATTAACAACAACAGAGAATAACCAGCACATATGGGAAAGAAAAGAATTGTTTTTTTCTGACAAATAGAGAATATATCTGAATTTAAAAGACACATCAAGATGTGAAGTCATTCAGTATAATATGCATAAGGAAACAGAAGAGATGGTGGGTCACAGTGGCTGTTAGGAGAAATAGTGACAGAACAGACTGGTTTGATATGCCATCCTAGTTATAAGGTGCTGGTTGTTAACATTTGCACTCCTTAATTGTGGTTGTTGGCAATAACTTATTTCCACATAGGAGAGTGTAGGAAGATGGAAGCATATAATTTTGTAAAAAGCTAGCAATTTCTGTCTTGACCAGGTGATCAAAGTTATTATCAATATGTAATTTTTATGTCATATGTCCTTGATATGGTATGATGAGAAAAATTCTCTGTGCTCTCTTTTCTCAAACCTATAATCCTATCCTAACCATAAAAGTTTAGAAAACCACACATTTAAAGATATTTTAAGAAGTATCTGACTAATACCCTCCAACCTTATCACATGAAGATTGATTGTTACTATGTAGACTGATAGTATTCTGGAACATAAAAAAGTACATTAGAAAAAATCCAATGACATTAATAAAATGGGGAATTCAATAAATATCAGTTCTAGCTCCAACTGCACCATAGGAATATGAGCTATTGATAGGAGTATCTGGGTGATAGGTACGTAGGAACTGGAAACTGTTAAAACTATTTTTTTTCATCTTTTCGGTGAACCTTAAAACTATATTGAAATTAAAAGTGCACTTAAAAAAACAATCAAATACTTTTAGTTTTGGTAATTTAAAAGATAGCAATATCTCATGTGAAATAGTTTTGACATATCTTGCTAAAATTATAAATAATAAACATTTTCAAAGGAAAAATCACTTGAAATAAAGGGCAGTTGTTTCATTATGAAGGTTTGTTCCATATAACAGCACAACCTTTGTGATATTTTCAGAAGCATTTTAGCTTTATGAATATATATTACAGTAATTTGAAAGGTAATTTCTTTGCAAAAGAATGATGTACTTGGTTACTATTCTACTGAAATTACCCTTTTACTTGATTAACTTTTTAAAATTGCCTTTTGGTAATTATAAAATATGTATATTAAAAGGAAAGGAAACCTAATATACTTAGGATGCAAACTAACAAAACTCAGCTTATTTACTTACTGTATTTTACCTGCTAACTTAGTTGGCAGTTGGACTCTGGCACAGAAGAGTGTGCTATTCTAAACATTCCTCACAAAGCCTGATCCTCAACACTCATTCTAATTGTAGTATCTGTTTCTCACAGATACTTTTGTTCAGGAATGTTAAACATGGCATGAAAATTTTGAGCAAATAAATGTTGTGGTACATAATAATTGATTTTCAGCTGCATAAATATAAGTGTGTGTATCAATAGTGACACATGTTTACCTAGGGCATACTTGCTGAAACTGACATACTTTTTTGCTAATTACTTTACTGCAAGTATGCAATGGTTTTGTCATTAAATGTAACACCTTATTTTATTATGATAGGCCTGTGGAATGTGTTTAGCTGAATTTGGGTTAGGAGGATGGTTAGAACTTAAGACCTGTCGTCACATCTCCAAGAAATCATATTATACTTTGAAATATAACTACTTTAATACTTGTGTTTAGTTCCTACAGTTTTTTTTTACTAAGAATCTTTTTGTTTTTTAGATTACTGATACAAAAATTTGTTCTTATAATAATTAAATGTAGTACAACCAAGAACTTATAAATTTGGGGGTTTTTTGACACAGCAAACCAAATATAATTAAGACCATTTCAAGTTCCTGATCATTTTTTTATAATCTATCTTTGTAAAAGTGTGCAGTTCTGCTGATATTGATGACTGATATGAATATGCTAGAATTGCTGCAAAACAGTTTGGACTTCATGCTCTGTGAATACATTACTAGGTGTATGTATTAATGTGTTCTTTGCCTTTGCACAAAGTTGTTTTTTAAACTATGATCTCAAGAATGAAGGAGAGTTTGTTTCATTTGAAATCTTCCTGCTTTTAGTAAGCCTTGTATTTGAAGACATCCCTAAAACAAAACGTGCTATTAATATCAAGATTATTAAAATATTTGAACAGGGTATGACTGGAAATGATGGTTTGAGTTTAGATGATTCTTGCCTGCTTTCAGGACCCTTTTCCTCCTAGTGAGTTGCCTCATCTAGCTTTAATATGAGGCAGGTGACTAGTCTTATTGCAACTTGATATTCCATGTTTGATTGATATCCCTGGGAGGCCTGCCCTTTTCTGAAGGAAAACAGGAGTGGATCTAGAAGAGAAGGGAGATTGGGAGGAGAGGAGGGAAGGGAAACTGTGGTCAGTATGTAATATACGAGAGAAGAATAAATTTAAAAATCTTTAAAAAAAAAAAAAACCTTCCCAGTAGTATTTTTCATAAGATGACTTGGATTTTTTTATTAGTGGTTATTGTGATAGTAAAGATAGTTTAGGCAGTCATGTAATAATTACAGACAGTGTTAGAAGCCATTTGTATGATTTACATGACTTGTAAAATACAAGTGGTATGAAGTAAGCCTGGAAGCTTTCCTAAAGTTCATGTGGACATGCATCTTTCCTGAAGTTAAGTACAAACAATCATTTTGTTATAAATATTGTCTTATATTCCACCATGAATTTATTATTTTCCTATTCATATATCAAAATGTCAGTTGTGTCTTTCAAGTGTGCTGAAAACACTTGTTATCTCCTGTATTCATTTCAAAAGACCCATTTTTTATCTTTTTTTCTTTAATTTTGACATTTCTTCTGAGAACTGAGAAAAGATTAAAGGGATATTTAATAGGAAACACTGTATCTTATAGACAATCCAAATTATCAGTAATATTGAGTTGGGCCTGAAAGTTTCCCCATATGTACCCATTCCAAATACCTATATTTTTATGTACCCAACTTTTTGTTTATGTAACTCAACTTTTTACTTTTTAAGCTATAGATATAACTAGAAATAATGAAAATGTGCTTTATGGCTAATTCAGAAGAATAATTATTTAAAATAATAACTAATTTTGGTAGAAATGGAAAGACATATTAACAGTGGGAAAATAGATTATTACTTTACAATATATTAAATGATCTTTAGAAAAACTGATTTTAATGTATTCCAACTTAGAAATAATTTATTGAATGCCACAATTATATGCCTGCTTTTAATATATGGTACCAAAAAAGCAATTTTGTTGATTTAAAAATATATTTAAAAAAGAGCTGGGTGGCTCTTTATTGGAAGCCCTTTTATTTTTACTAGCTTTTGTTACCGATGTAGTCAATATATTTAAAAACATATTTTTATACTTTGATAATTTTATATATGTATAAAGTATATTTTTATTACACATACTTTTTGTCTAACAGTTTTACTGTAATAGTTCTCTTCAAATTACTTTTTTCTTACTTGAGTCAGCTGATGCTTTAATCAGTTCAGCTAATGAATAGAGTGTTATATTTCACTGATTCTGCAAAGGAACTTGGTGCAAAGATCCTAAGGTATTGATGTTGATGGCTTTGCCATTCATCACTGGCTAAGTCTGAATTAATTTAGACCTCCTCTTAGTAGGAGACCCTACATATTCCTTGAACTTCCCAGCTTTATTTTATTAAAAGCATCATGATCACTGAAATTTTACTTCTGTGATAGAATATTAAGTATTAGAATTTTAACATCCCAGGTTGATATACAGTGATCATATTTATTAAATCCCAAGTATTTCCATTAAATATGAAACTTATATGGTACTTATGAGCCCTAGCTATTTAAATGCTAAGAGTATTATTGACTTGTTATAGAAGGTGGACCTTGGATGAAATGCCCAACAGTGGGGAGAAGGAACTTGTAGAGTCCATCTCCAGTGGAAAGACAGGGCATCAAGTGGAGGGATGGGGCTGCCATCCGACAGTCAAAACTCTGACCCAGGATTGTTCCTGTTTAAAAGAACTGCACGGGCAAAAAGGGAGAAGAGACTGAAGGAAAGGCGGTTCAGTTATAGCCCAAAATTGGGATCTCCATCTCTCAAGGGAAGCCTCCAAGGCCTGACACTATTACTCATGCTGTGGAGTGCTCACAAAAAGGGACCTATCATGACTGTCCTCTGAAAGACCCAACAAGCAGCTGAAAGAGTCAGATGCAGATATTTGCACCCAACCAATGGACAGAAGCTGGTGACCCCTGTAGTTGAATTAGGGAAAAGCTGGAAGAAGCTGAGGAGGAGAGCAACCCTGTAGGAGGACCAGCAGTCTCAATTAACCTGGACCCCCGAGATCTCTCAAACATTGGACGACCAACCAGGCAGCATACACCAGCTGATATGAGGCCCCCAACACATATACAGCAGAGGACTGCCAGGTCTGGGTTCAGTCAATGATGCACCTAACCCTTGAGAGACTTGAGGCCCCAGGGAGTAGGGAGGTCTGCTGGGGTGGGGATGGGGCATGGAAACATGGGGTGGGAGATGGGGGAGGAGGAATGGAATATAGAACAGTCGGAGGGCAGATTGAGATGATGATAATGACTGGACTGTAAAAAATATTAAAGAATAATAATAGTAAATGCTATATTTGCCCAACTCTAATATTGTAAAATAAAGAATGCAGAACTATGAAGATGTCGAAAAAAGTAAAAGAAAAAGAAACAAAAGAACCATTTTTTCTGAGCTTGAATTACTGAAAATGAGAGAATGGCAGGTAAAACAATGGCTTTTTTATTCATGAGTTACACATAGTATTTGGATTGAGGAAAATTGAGAAACATTAAGTCAGCAAATTGGTTCCTGTGTTGTGCAGAATGGTAGTTGGAAAGTTACTAAAAATCTTATGGTAGCTTTTAATTTCTTTTATTACCAGCAGTTTTGTTTTGCTCCTTAGGTGTGACTTCCATTTGTGTATTTTTTTTTGGGGGGGGGGGAATGGCTTTGTCTCTCTTAATATTAGTATATCTTATGTAAGTAAAGTCAATTCACATACATAATTCAGAGGTATTATTAACTGTAGAAATGTATTAAGGTCTTTCTTTTAATCAGTTTGACAGTGTTGACTTTAAAGATTTGAGAGACAGGGCTCTCATGATTTTGTTGTTAGTTTTATTTGATAATTGATAGGCTCATATTTGATAGTATGCAGTATTTTATACTTTCTTTTAAACTTTTTTTTAAAAAATTGGGTATTATATTTACATTTCAGATTTTATGCACTTACCCCACTTCCTCCCACCACCCAGAAACCTCCTATCCCATCTCCCCTCCTCATGCTTCTATGAGGCTGTGCCCCCACCTACCCCTACCCCTACAACCCCCTCCCCACCATCACATTCCCCCCCACTCTGTGTTCATTTTTCATGGGATCAAGAATCTCCTCTCCCACCTATACCTGACAAGGCCATCCTCCCCCACATATACAGCTGGAGTCATGGGTCCCTCCCTATGTGCTCCCAGGCTGGTGGTTTAGACTCTGGGGAGCTCTGGTTGGTTGGTATTGTTGCTTTCCTCATGGGGTCATAAACCCTTTCTGCTCCTTCAGTCTTCTCTCTAACTTCTCCATTGGGAAACACTTGATCAGATCAGTGGTGAGCTGTGAGCATCGTCCTTTGAATGTGTCAGTCTCTGGCAGACCTCTAAGTAGACAGCTATATCATGTTCTTGATAGCATGCACTTCCAGCCATCCATATCAGTGTCTAGCATAGGTAACCGTACATGGGATGGATACCCAGGTGGAATGGTCTCAAGATGGCCCCTCCTTCAGTTTCTGTCCCATGTTTTGTTTCCATATTTGCTCCCTTGAGTATTTTTGTTACTCATGTGGTCTGTGAGTTGAGTCTTCACTATTCCAAGCTTTTGGGCTAACATCCGCTTATCAGTGAGTAAACACCATGTATGTTCTTTTGTGATTGGGTTAACTCACTCAGGATGATAATTTCTAGTTCCATCCATTTACCTAAAAATTTCTCAAATTCATTATTTTTAATAGCTGAGTAATATTCCATTGTGTAAATGTACCACATTTTTTGTATCCATCCCTCTGTTGAAGGACATCTGGGTTCTTTCCAGCTTCTGGCTATTATAAATAAGGCTGCTATGAACATAGTGGAGCATGTGTCCTTGTTATATGTTGGAGCATCTTCTGGGTATATGCCCAGGAGTAGTATAGCTGCATCCTCAGGTAATGCTATGTCCAATTTTCTGAGGAACTGCCAGAGTGATTTCCAGAGTGGTTGTACCAGCTTGCAATCCCACCAACAATGGAGGAGTGTTCCTCTTTCTCCACATCTTCGCCAGTTTAGAGGTATTTTATTTTTGCATTTTCTTGATAGGAATGGTTGATCTTTGAGCTATTCATAACTAGTTTTTAAACCATGTTTATCAGGACTACACAGAAAACCCCTGTCTTGAAAAAAACCAAATAAATAAATAAATAAAACATGTTTATGTTTAAAGCAGCAGTTTTCAACCTTTGGGGGTCACATATCAGATATCCTTAATATCAGATATTTATATTACTACAATTCATAATAGTAGCAAAAGTACAGTTAGGAAGTAGCAACAAAATATTTTTATGGCTGGAGCTCACGACAGCATGAGAAACTATATTAAAGGGTTGCAGCATTAGGAAATTTGAGAATCACTGGTTTAAAGCAAGTGAATTTAAAAGGCAACATGAGATTATAAGGTTGAGAAGCTGTACTTTTATGTCATATTTTGGATTTTTGATTTTCTTTCCTATAAAAAGAAAGCTGAACAATAAAATGTCCTTTAAAATTCTAAGTCTCTGATCCTAAACTAACTAATTCATTTCCACATTTTATTTAATGGCCCCAGAGATAACAGTACTTTTGAATTGTTTCATTTCAGTTGCATTTTGGTGCCTAATTGAATACTGAGTACAAAACTCAATGAGCATTAGTGAACACTTTCTATGTAACAGAAGCAGAGTGCCTTCTTTTTATTTAAGGGAGCTCTGATTCACCCACCACCAGTGTGGGTTTATCATTACAAATATTGTTTTGGAAATTCTTGAGATATTAGATCATAAATATTTCTCCTTTTCCTTTCTTTTTAAAACAATTATCTTCAGTTTTTATTAACATTTATTTATTTGACTATGTGTGTGTGTATGCGAGCATGTAGGCGTGTGTGTGTGTGTGTGTGTGTGTGTGTGTGTGTGTGTGAGTGTGCATGGCCAAGATACCTATGTAGATGTCAGAGAACAACATAGAGGGGCCAGTTCTTGCCTTTAACCATGTGAGTTCCAGGGATGGAACTCCTGAACTTAGTCTTTCCTACTGCCAGTCCTCTTTTTTTTTCTTTTCACTTCCTCTTTTGCTACAGGAGTGTGCCATAAAGCACTGGAGAAATGATTCAGCCATTAGTTAAAGACTAGAATCACAACTAAAATCTGAAGAATTTGCCTTAAGTTCTTAACAAAATAAATACAATTTAAACATCTTTATTTTAACAGTATTTTCTGAAAAGACCCTGCTTCATTTCTTATGACATTGACACCTTTGTTCTCTGTATAGGCTATGATAGAAAGCTAGAAGAAGAAAGAACTTTTAGAAAACTCTCATTAATTTGCCATCATGTTACTTGTAACGAACTGAGTCTAGAATATTGCCACCATTACAGTTAGAGAACTGAGCCTAGAAAACTTAAAGAACTTGTCTAAACTCCTTTACCTTTCTAGTAGTAAAATTAGTGTGGCAAAGAATCTAATGTATAAGAGCTCAGAAATAGTATTTTTATGAATATTTTCATTATTATGAAGACAACTCTTGTGGGAACAAAAGAATGAACACTTTGTTGATGTCAGAGTGAAGAAAAATCTTATTTTTTACAGTTCTAATTTTAGTTGTCTCTATCTTTCTTTTTTTTGTCCTCTTCTCTCTCCTAATGAAACCTTTCTTCTCAACAATTCCTCTTCCTACATTCATGTCTTCTTTTTGAATGTTACTTAACTGAATTTATTTAGTGTTTCTTGCCCAAATATGGGTGAGAGGTTATGCACTGGTGTTAAGGCAATGTATCAGTGACTACACCACTACCAGTAGTGCCTCAGGAAGGAAGGGCAGCTTATAGGTTCCTCCTATGGCTCATGATAAAATACTGACGGGCTCATTTATGTGAAAGTCTTGTGTAGCTAATCCACAATTGCATTGCATTCATGAGAGCAATTGCAATGCCATGTCTTAAATACATCTTTTTTTGCTGAATATCTCCTCACCCTTGACCTCTTGCATTCTGCATTTCCTCTTTGATGATATTCTTTGAACTTTGGAGGGAGTGATAGAGCTTCCCCATTTATGTCTGGACACTCATCATCAGTTATTCTCACCATTTTAATCACTTAGGTGTTTCTGCATTAACCACTGCCAGATACAGTACGAAGCATTTGTGATGTAAGCTGGGTGCATCACTTACGTCTGTCTATAAACAAGAGTACTTAGAAGGCAGTTTGACAACATGACTACTTAGCAAAGCAATAGTATCAGGCTTATCTTTCAGGTTCATTAACTTCCCCAGCTATGATCTCCTAATCTGAGCTACAGAACTAGGTGTGAGTTCCTTACTTTGGACCTGTCCCCAGATCCAATACATGATATTGTTACCACCATAACATCTATGACACTACTGCATTTGATGGCAAAGATTGTTGATGACTTTTCTTTTCCAAGTAATCTACACAGCACCTTCTGGCACTATGAAGACTAGCTAGCTGGGAAGATACTTTCAGTTCACCTCAAGCATGATTTTAGAACACAGGAAATAATCCTATTTTATAGAACAGTACTCTCATACAGAATTGTTTTACATATCATGTTATCATTATCAAATGTAAAATTCTAATAATTGCAAACCCCATTTATTTATAGACTTAAAATGCGAGTAACTACCGATGCAAACTTTTCCAAGTCAACTTCTGATATCAATGTGTTATCACCCAATAATTTTAAAGATTTAATTTATTTATTTATTTTATGTATGTGAGTTCACTTTCACTCTCTTCAGACACAACCAGAAAATGGTATCAGATCATACTACAGATAGTTGTGAGCCACCATGTGGGAATTGAACTCAGGACCTCTGGAAGAGCAGCCAGTGTTCTCAACTGCTGAGCCATCTCTCCAGCCCCAATCATCCAATAATTTTAATTTTTTTTTTTTTTTTTTGGTTTTTCAAGACAGGGTTTCTCTGTGTAGCCCTGGATGTCCTGGAACTCACTCTGTAGACCAGGCTGGCCTCGAACTCAGAAATCCACCTGCCTCTGCCTCCCAAGTGCTGGGATTAAAGGCGTGCACCACCACCGCCAGCTCAATAATTTTAAATCTCATTTTGCAGATTAGTCTTACATAGTTTAGTGTTATAGAATTAAACACATATCTGAACACAGTACTTTCTAAGGTCTTCTTAGAGCAGAATCAGCTGTTTTCCATACCAAATAATTTATTGTAATTAATTTTCTGTAATAAATTTCTACTTCAATTATAAGCAATATGTATACATCTAAAATTAGTGTATGGAATAGTTTCTTTTATCATATAATCCTTGTCTATATTATATAAGTCATCATAATCATACTACTAGAAATGTTAGCTCAATCATATGATAGATCTAAAATTAACCTGTCTTTGCTATATCAAAAATTTATTTGAAAAATCAAGGCAGAAATTCTTTTAAATTTTTGTCAGAGAATTTAGTTATCATAGTGTCTTTTAAAACCCATTTTGAATATAGTACTTCCTTGTATATAGTGGGTTTTGCATAATTTACAGTTTTCATTTATCGTTTTAATATCCTAGAGTTAGTTAAATCTTACCAATTAGAATAACAGATTTGAAAGAATACATGTTTAAAATTGAGAGTTACTGTAGCAGTGTGACATGTCCATTTATCAGTTGTTTAATAAGGCATGTAAATTACATGACCATAGTGACACTTCTGGTAATTTAAAAATGAATGTACTGATACTAAATAAGTAACTATTACTAAATAAAAATATGAAAATAGTGATAAGTATATTAATAGATGTTTTAAGTTTATATATTTGTAGGTATCTTCTGTGTTCTGAGAAGTATTCAGTCAGTAAGTGATCTTTAATGTATTCATCTGTCTGAATAAATGAATTGGTTAAGGTATACAGAATACAAATATGATAGAAAACATGGTTGTTTACCTTTGATAAACACTAGTAAACCTCAACCTAAAGAAACTGGTTACCTATGGCTTAAATGAATAATCTTTAAGTATAAATGTTACTCTAAGAGGTCTTAGTTAAAATGGTTATCAGTGTCAGTATAGTCAAAATAATCAGCTTATATATTAAAAAGATAAAACCTATTATTTGAGTGACTTCTCTTTAATGTACTTTTTGAAGTTAGATATGTAAATTGATATGAAAGTTAATTTTGGAATGAAATGAAATTTATTTTGGATATAGACCTTCCTATCTTGCATGTAATACATAATTTTCTAACTGTAAGAAAATAACTTTTAGATGCTTGGGCTATATTTTTATTTGTATATAGGTTACTTCATTTTTAAGAAGAATATTGTATGTAACAATCTACATAATTTGTTGTCATTCTCATTTTCACTAAACATTGTCATCTATCATAAAAACTTTTACTGAAAGAGTTGATCATCATCTGTAGAAGTTTCCTTGTGGAGTTCTTAGGGGCTTTTATCTGTAAAATTAAATTATCTGTAAATAAAGATACTTTGACTTCTTCCTTTCTTATTGGTATCTTTTTGAGCTCATTCTGTTGCCTTATCACTCTGTCTAATACTTCAAGTACTACATTGTATAGGTATGGAGAGAGTAGACATCTTGTCTTGCTCCTGATTTTAGTGGAAATGCTTTGGTTTCTTTCCCTTTAAGGTAATGTTGGGTGTGGGACTGCCACAACTTGCCTTTGTTATGTTGAAGTCTGCCCCTTGTACCCATTGTCTCTCCAGAACTTTTATCATGAAGACATGTTGTACTTTTTAAAGGTCTTTTCTGCATCTAATGAGATGACCATGTTGATTATATCTTAGTCCATTATATGTGGTGGATTGTGTTTATTGATTTGTTGATGTTGAACTATCCTCTGCATCTCTGGGCTGAAGCCTACTTGATAATGGTGGGTAATATTTTTTATGTGTTCTTGGATTCAATTTGCAAGTATTTCATTGAGAAAATGTTAATCTTTGTTTATAAAGGATATTGGTATATAATTTTATTTTTTGTTGGGCCTTTGTGTGTGGTTTTAGTATCGAGGTAATAATGACTTCAAAAAAGAATTAGGAAATGTTCCTTAAGTTTCTATTTTGTGAAATAATTTGAGGCATATTGCCATTAGTTCTCTGAAGGTCTCGTAGAATTATGGGCTGAATTCACCTGGTCTCCTGCTTTTATTGGTTGCAAGATTTTAAATTACGGCTATTTCATTAGAGGTTATATAATTTTGTTTAAATTGTTTACTTCATTTTGATTTATAGGTAGGTTTTTGTATCAAGTAAATTCATCCATTTTTTTTTTAAGATTTTCCAGCTACATGGAGTACAGATTTTTGAAGTATATTCTTATGAGTCTCTGTATTTCCTTGACATATTGTGATATCTACCTTACATCTTTAATATTATTTATCTGAATCTTCTCTCTCCATTTTTTAAATTAATTTGACTAAGGGTTTGTCAACTTCATGTTGATTTTCTTAAAGAATCAATTCTTTTTTCATTCAGTCTTTGTATTGCTTTCTTTTGTATACATCTCATTGATTTTAGCCTGGAGTTTGATTATTCCTTTCCATCTATGCTTCTTAAGTATTATTTCTTGTTGTTGTTCTAGATCTTTCAAGTTTGTTGCTTACTTACTAAATTGAGATTTCTCCAATTTTTTTCTATAGGCACTTAATGCTTTGAATTTGTCTCTTAGAAATGCCTTAATTGTGTCTCATAGCATATTGTGTTTTCATTTTCATTCTATTGTAAATGTCTTAAAATTTCTTCCCTATTTCTGAATTGACTCAATTTTCATTCAGTAGTGAACTGTTGAGTTTGTATACATTCTGCTGCTTCTATTGTTGATATCCACCTTTAATCCATCTTGGTCAGATAGGATGCAGGGTGTTGATACTTGGTTTGTGTCCAAGTATGTGGTCAATTTTGAAGAATGTTCTAATTCCATGAGAAGAATGTGTCTTGTTTTGGGTTTAGATGAAGTATTCAGTAGATATTTGTCATTTAATTTATGATATTATTTAACTCTACCATTTCTCTGTTTAGTATTTTTTTCTGGAAGACTTGTCCATTGAGAGCAACATTATTGACACTATCACTGTATGAGGTTCAATATGTGATTTTAATCATAGTAGTATTTTATGAACTTGGGTGTCCATGTGTTTAGTGCATAAATGTTTAGAGTTGCAGTATTCTCTTGGTGGGGTTTTCCTTTAATGAGTATGTAGTGCCCTTCCTTGTCTAATTAGAAACAGCCAAAATATGGGTTGTTTTGTTGATAACAGTGTATGATGTTCCATTTGTATTATACTTGCTATATTTACCTAAAGCTACATTCTTGTCAGAACAAAGGGTGAAATTACTGATGTTTATTATTTTATTTTTTTCCGTGCATGGATGTTTTACCTGTATACTACATGTGTGGCTGGTGCCTGTTGAAGCTAGAAAATGGCATCAGGTATCCTATAACTGGAGTTACAGATGGTTGTGTGCCACCATGTGGTGCTGGGAACTGAACCTGGTTCCATTGGAAGAGTAGCTGATGCTTTTAACTGCCGAGATAGCAATTCAGTAGTGAAGTTGTTGATTAAACAGCTTTTACAATATTTCTAGAACATTACATTTTATAAGACTGTTTTCCACATGGAGTCTTTCTTTTATTGTTCCTTCTAGTATCATGAATACAAATATACAACATGTACATAAAGTATACTAGGTTGCAAAAATAGTATAGGGAAAAGTACCTGGATACTAAATGACTAGTCTTTAATAAAATTGACTTTGAATTATAAAAGCCTACTTGGGATTGGTATGCAAGAAGTAAAGAAAAAAAAAGACTTCCACAAGAAACAGTGGCTCACTAAAGCATAACTTCTTAAATAGAAAAAGGCAAAATGAGATTTCTATTGGAGGCTAGAGATCATATATACTATTTTTTAAAAATCCCTTAAGTGCCTTTTATCAGAAAAATGTTTTAATTTTGATGTAGCTACATCTTCTCATTTCATTGTTTTATGGCTACTCGGTAATGTTTTCTTGGTTAGGAAAGATTTTTTTCCTTCATGTTCATATGATATGTTCATTTATTTAAATCTTCTTTTATATTTTAATTAAAAATATAATTTAAATAAGGAGTATACTTTTCCCTAAATGTATAGCCAGTTGATCGAGCAGAACTTATAAACTTGTCTTTCAGGGCAGTTTCAAAGGATTGATGTTTAATAGAATATTTGCCATCTGAGCAAGGAGTTTTCCTTCACATTCAGGTTTTGCTTTATCAAGTATATACTAATTATTGGCCATTTTTCCTTTCATATGAATTTTATCTTGTCAAATGTCAGTTTTAAAACCCACAAAGGTTTTAAATGAGATTGAACTGGATTTCTATGTTAACTTAGTAAAAAAAAAAAATAGCTAAATACTTTTGGTTTTCTCATCCAAATTGTGATATATACTTCATTAGTTATTTTGATTTTCTTTACCCAAATAAAGAACTTTGCTACCTTTTAAATTAAAACTATTCTACATTTCTGGGTTTATTTTCATATTGTTTGTTGTTTTTATTAATTTTGAATGAAATTTTTATTTCAGTTTTGACTGACTTTGCTGTCCATAAAGAAGTTATTGTAAACTCCTCTTAAGGAACTTGGTGTTTATTCTATTTTCAGTTAAGTTTCTAATAATAATATTTTTGATAGATTTTTCTCTTATAATATCCATAACACTTATTAATTTTATTTCTTTGCTGCATCTGTTATGACCAAAATGAACAATGGTTTATTGCTAATAATGGTTCTTGACCATTACTAAGACTACTTCTTGAGTTTCATTTTTGATCGTAATGGTTATGAATTGTTTGAACTATACCTTCTTCCTTTGAAAAGGCTTAATTCATTGATATACCAATGCTTACATTTGTAATTTTTTATAAGTAAAAAACTGAGTATCCCTTATTCATGTAACCAAACAGTTAGTTTGGGAACCTTAGTTCAAGTTATCATTGGTAGTTTCTGAGTCTTAAATATTTTTTCAGAATTTTTAGAAAGGAAATTTGTGTAAAGGATAATGTTTTTATATTTAATGAAACTCCATAAATTAGTTTATGGAGTAACTTGTTTTTAGATCTTCTATTAAGATGTAATTTTAGCTTTAGGAACCTTTAATTAATTTTTGAAATCCTATCAGCAATTAACATTTTTATTACCTAACTTTTAGGACAGGTAAGTCTATTCTGACTTTGTTTATAATTTCCTGAAAACAATTGTTGGTATTCTTCTTGAAATTCATAAAGCATACTTGAAAGGACAGGGACTACTAGACAATTAGTAGTGGAGCCAAAAGATATTTTTAATTGAAAACATATTTTCATTTAATATGTTATTTATATTCTCTCTCCCCACCAGATCCTATTCATCTCCATGCCCATTCTTTCTCTCTCACACACACACAAAAAAATCATGAAACTAAGATACCACACATACGCACACACACACACACACACACAATCTAAGATCATAAAATATAAGCAAAAGACCAATTTAAAAAAACAACAAGCCAGGCAGTGGTGGCACACACCTTTAATCCCAGCACTTGGGAGGCAGAGGCAGGCGGATTTCTGAGTTTGAGGCCAGCCTGGTCTACAGAGTGAGTTCCAGGACAGCCAGGGCTACACAGAGAAACCCTGTCTCAAAAAACAACAAAAAAAAAATGTATATTTTCAAGCTGAGCATTTAGCACTGGACAACCAATTGGAATACCTGTCCTTTGCTCAGCTTTCCTCAGTTGCCTATAGTTCTTCATGTAGCATTGTGGTCTTGTGGGCTTTTTCCCATCCACTATGGCATGTTCTTTGGTATCAGTCTTATTCATCTCATGCTTGGGCAGCCATGTTGGTGAGACTTTATAGGTATAGCTTTTGATGTTACTAACAGACACCGTCTCACAGCAAAATTCCTGATCCTCTGGCTCTAACAATCTTTTTGCCCCCTCTTCTACAATGTTCTCTGAGCCTTGATTGTGAGAGTGCTTAACTCTACAATTTAACTGGTTGTAGTTTTCTGTAGTGGTCTTCATCTGTTGCAAAGAGAATTTTCTTAATGAGAGGTTAAGACTATACTTCTGTGTGGGTGTAAGGACAAATGTTTATAAATTGCTATTAGGGATTGTGCTGGTACAGAAAATTAGTGGTTATACATTCTCTTTCAATAATCATGAGTTCACTAGCACTGAGTAGTTTCTTGAGTTTCCAATGTTAGGCATGGAAACCCAATTTGTTGAGATTGTCTTAAGTCTGATTAGAAAGATGTTAGTTACTGCCAAGTTATATGTACCATTACTGTACCCTTAGGGTTGTTGTGCCATACTGGACAGTTTTAGAATTTGTAGGCATCATAGCTTGGCAGGACTGTTGGTTTCTTCCCTTCTTTGCAAAAAACTTCTGGTAAAAATAACATTACATTGACTGAACATATACATTACATATAAAATATATATGTATATATATACATGCATATGTGTGTACACACACACACACATATATATATTTATATATATATATATACATATATATAAATTTAGGGAAAAGGAATTTGTAAAAAAGAGAGAGAGAGAGAGACCATGAATTTTAAGAAGAGCTGAATGGGATATATGGAGGGAGGAAACTGAAGGGAGAAATGTCATATTTATATTATAATCTCAGTAACTGAAAACAAATGATAAAAATGTCTAAAGCCATGTCAGACAAAAAGTATACAAAAATAGCATTGAGCTTGTTTACTTATTTTGTTTTTTGAGATAACATTTCAGTCTGTATCTCTACCTATGTAGACCAGGCTGGCTTTGAATTAATTCATAATGATTTCCCTGCCTCTACCTTCTGAGTGCTAGGATTAAAGGCATGCATCACCATGCCTCACCAAAGGTTACTCTATTAAAGTTCCAGTATTCCTTTGTGTTGCTTTATGTCACACAAAAAAGGGATGGAGTAGATGAATCAGTGTCATATCCCTCTACATCTTAAGAAATCATGATTCAAAAGAGAAATTTGTGATCTTCTTGACATTTTCTAAATATACAAAGAATGTTAATCTTGTCACATAGTCCATATAATATATATATATGTATGTGTATATATATAATTTCTTTAATCATTTTTGTAGTCCAGACTTTATCCCCCTCCCGGTCCACCCTCTGACTGTTCCACATCTCACATCCAGTCCCCAGTCTCCAAGAAGATACCCCCACCCATACCCACCCCACCAGACCTCCCCACTTCCTGGGGCCCCAAGTCTCTCAAGGGTTAGGTGCATCTTCTCTGAGTCCAGATCCAGCAATCCTCTGCTGTATATGTGTTGGGGGCCTCATATCAACTGGTGTATGCTGCCTGGTTGGTGGTCCACTGTCTGAGATATCTCAGGGGTCCAGGTTGAGACTGCTTATCCTCCTACAGGGTCACCCTCCTTCTCAGCTTCTTCCAGCCTTTCCCCTAATTCAATCAGAGGGGTCAGCCCCTTCTGTCCATTGGCTGGGTGTAAGTGTCAGCATCTGACTCTTTCAGCTGCTTGTTGGGCCTCTCCGAGGGCAGTCATGATAGGCTCCTGTCTACAAGCACACCACAGCTTCAGTAACAGTCTCAGGCCCCTGGGGGCCCTCCCCTCAAGCTGGATCCCAGTTTGGGCCTGTCACTGGACCTCCTTTCCCTCAGGCTCTTCTCCATTTTTGTTCCTGCATTATTTCAGTCAAAACAATTCTAGGTCAAAGTTTTTGACTGTGGGATGGCAACCCCCTCCCTCCACTTGATACTCTCTCTTTCTACTGGAGGTGGGCTCTACAAAATCCCTCTCCACCGTTGGGCATTTCATCTAAGGTCCTTCCCTTTGAGTCATGAGAGTCTCTCACCTCCCAGGTCTCTGGTACATTCTGGAGGGTCCCCTCACCTGCCTTCCGAGGTTGCCAGTTTCCATTCTTTCTGCTGGCCCTCAGGGCCTCAGTCCTTTTTCCCCACCCAATACCTGATCATGTTCCCCTTTACCCCTTCTGTCCCCTTTCCTACCCAAGTCCTTCCCTCCCCACTTCCTGTGGTTGCTTTCTTCTCCCTCCCAAGTGGGATTGAGGCATCCTCACTTGGGCCCTTTGGCTTTTTATTTAAAGAAAAATTTTAAAAGACAGTTTTAATTTTTTAAAAAAGGCTAGAAAATGGCATTAGAGACATTAACATAGATACAAACTGGCCATACTTCTTTTCTCAAAATCAAAGATTTTGTTTTATAGACTAAATTTTTCTTAAACTGATTTTTCTTCCTTTCATCTGTTATTCTTTTTCCTTTCTCTCTTCCTTCCTCCATTCTTCTCTTCCTTCCTTACAGTATTCTCATAAAGTTATCAATAACACTGGAACCATCTTTACTTCATGCAGAAATCATTTTGGTTGTTTTTTTCTCCTTTTGAGATTTAAAGTCATCATGAGAAGTATTGAAATCTACACACACACAAATTTTCTAGGAGGACATGACTCAATTTTGAATTTAAAAGCCAGGTTGCACCTTAGAGGATTTACCATTTTTAGTTCATACTACTGAGAGGTCAGGCTTAGAGTGCATTATTCACAACTTGAAAATGTTAACAGGAACTTAAAATTGCCTTAATCATTACTGAATGAATCATATTCCTCTTAAATGGCTTTTAATCTGTGATGCTATAACCATTGGGAACATGTTTCCAGGGTGGCTGCTGACAATAAAAAGTAATTATAGTGTTTTTGCATTGTTATATACTTTAGTACATTTCTTATTTTCTTTCTTGAAATGAAATGGATTCATTCTAAGTTCTTTAGAAATATTTTCTAGTCCTGTAAAAATACCTTGAGTTCATTAGCCTGCCACTTAAAGTTGTCGTAAGGAATGGAAAGACAGTTCAGAAATAGAGCTCATAATTTAGCATGGATAGAGCTCTATTTTCAATTTCTAGCACCACAAAAATTAAAAATTAATATTGAACATCCTTAGTAAATGAGTATTCAATTCAAATATAAAATTAAAAAGCCAATATTGATATAATTTATATTAACTTAAGTATATTTACAGTATTTTCTATACCTTTCACCATGATTGCTTTTTTTGTGTATCAAGTTTTACTTTTACTTGTTATGTTTATAACATCTGAAAGCCAGTATTTTTAAGGACTTGCTTGTAGCTACTCAAGATAATTCTTGGTAAGTTTTTTGTTGCTTTCATGGGTCCATTTACAACTGTTTTGAGTAAAGGCCTCTGTAGAAGGCAGTGGTATTATATCTATATGTATGCAAATCTTATACCCTCAGGATCTTTTCATTAAAATTAACGATGGAAGAATCTGGGATTTGACTGAAATGAAAACTCACAAAAAGATTGTTTGTACAGCTGCTTTCAAGCAAGGACCAAAATCTCATAGGAGCGTGAATGAATACATTGTTGCTGGGCCAAGCTCAGAAATTTCTCTAGTAGTGTTTTCTAAACTATAAAATCATTACATGTGTTGGATCTTTTGCCCTTGCCCTCACCTCCCCACATTCCTTTCACTTTTCTCTTCTTCATAATCTTCTTTTTGAGAAGGGATGATTATTTATTTATATTATTTATTATTTATATTATTTATTTATTAATGTTAATGGAATCGAAAAATATTTTTGTCATCTTGTAAGAGTTAAGTAGGTAAGTAACCTTAGAGTAATATTTTTAGACCATCAGTTTTAGATTATGAAACCCAAGAAAGCATGATGTCCGTGTATCATTCTTTTATAAACTACTGTTTATGAAAGTAGGCTTTATATAGGAATTTAATAAGAATAATTATAGTGCTAAACTCCATTAACTGTTCATTGGCCAACAATAGGAATATTGTATTAAAATATGACTGAGAGCTTTAAATGTCCTATGAAAGTTAATTCTTAAATTCTCAGCAAGCAATTACAATTTATTAAGAAACATTTTACAGAGGTTAATTTGTGTCTGGAGACATAGTGTTTCCTCTAGGAAGCAGTGATCAGTTGTTTCTACAGCACAGTATTAGCTAAGGTACTGCCATTTCATCTGTATTGTTAGGTGTGTCTTCTCCCACTGGGGCCAGACCAGCAGTCATCTGCTGTATATGTATCCAGCTCCTGTAGGCTGCCTGGTTGGTGGCTTAGAGTCTGAGAGATCTCAGGGGTCCAAGTTGGTTGAGACTGCTGGTCTTCCTATGGGTCTCCCTCCTCCTCAGCTTCTTCAATCCTTCCCCTAATTCAACACAAGGATCCGTGACTTCAGTTCATTGGTTGAGTGTAAGTATCTGCTTCTGTCTCAGTCAGCTGCTGGTAGGGCCTCTCAAAGGACAGCCATGCTCAGCTCCTGTTTGTAAGCATACCACAGTATTAGTAATAGTATCAAGCCTTAGAGCCTCTGCTTGAGGTGGATCCCAAGTTGGGCCAGTCATTGGACAACCTTTCCCTCAGTCTCTTCTCCATTTTTATCCCTGTAGTTCTTTTAGACAGGAACAATTCTGGGTCAGAATTTTTAACTGTGGGTTGGCAACCCCATCCCTCTGATTGATATCCTGTCTCTCTACTGGAGTTTCTGATTTGCTGCACCCAGGGCAACAGGTAAGGGACCCTCCCAAATAACCACAGCAGCTGGCACCCCTGAGGAGTCCAGTGGACTTGGGACCCATCCCCTTAGCTTATATGTATCTTCTTTTTAAAAAAGATTTATTGATTTATTTTATGTATATGAGTGTTCTATCTGCATGTTCACCTGTATGCCAGAAGAGGGAATCAGAACTCATAGATCTTTGTAGGCTACTATGTGGTTGCTGACAATTGAACTCAGGACCTCTGGAAGGGCAGCTGAGCCATCTTTCTAGTTCCTATATGTATCTCCTTACAACTGTTTCTTCCTTCGTTTCCTATTTTCAGACAATTATTATTATTACCCACTGAAAAGAACTTGGAGTCCAGAGGGAATGGAAGGAAAGCATTAATTTTTTTTCTGATCAGTTTTTTCTCCTTCCATTCTTCCCAGCTCCTCCCCACCTCCATTCTTCCCATGATTCACTCCCTCTGATCTTGTTTCCTCTTCAGAAAAGAGCAGGCCTCCAAGAAACAATAACCAAACATGACAAAACAATATACAATAAGACAAGGCAAAAGCCCTCGTATTGGCAACCCAACAGGAGGAAAAGAGTCCAAAGAGCAGGCAAAGGAGTCAGAAATATAACAGCTCCCAGTGTTAGGAGGCCTACAAAAACACCAAGCAAACAGCCAGAACATATATACAAAGGACATGGTGCAGATGCATGAAGGCACTGTGCTTGCCCTTTCAGTCTCTGTGAGCCCACGCAGGCCCACTCTAGTTGATTCAGTGGGTCATGCTCTGCTGCTGTTCTTCATCCCCTCTTGACTCCTGCTATTTTTCCCCCTCCTCTTCTGTAGGGTTTCCAGATCTCCAAGGAAAGTATTTAATTTCTAATGACATCTTTCACATTTGGTTCTCCAGTGGACATTGATTATAATAGAATGCTGACATAATAAAAAGAGAACTCTACTGAGGAGAAAGGAATTGTGGGAAATATTGAAAGACCCATATTTTTGGAGCTTTGTCAGAGATGATTGATTAAAAGGAACATGAATTTGTAGCATTTGTTCCTTATTTTCTGTTTTTGAAGACCTTCCACTATAATATTTGTGATGGTAACAGTATTGGGAAAGATGAGATATATTATCTTTTATTTGGGATGGCAAATTTCTCCTCAGGCTTTTAGTGGTTTTCATTTGTTTTTAATATATATACTAAAACTATACAATTAGGAATTTATATAAGTAAGCATAATCACAATTAGTTTGAAGTAGCTTTTTTATCTCCATAGTTTTGTCCTGCTTATAACATGAAAACTGGTTTTTGTAGTCTATACTTTTATAGTAAATATTTATTGATTCTTTTGTGTCATTATATATTTATTCATTGTTTATTTTCAGCCACTTACGATAATTTCTAGGTAGAGACATGACCCTAATTATGTCTAAGAGTTGCATTAATGATTATCATTATCCTACTTGATAATGACATAATTTTTGTTTTACTCCTCACCCCCAAAAGAACAATTCTCTTTTTTCTTTGGACAAGTGACCTTTTTATATTCATTGTTATTTCTAAGTGATAGAAATACAAAATCTCAGACCCCCATCCCAGACAAAATAAACAAGAATCTGGTTTAATCAGATGACCAAACATTTTATATGTATATATTATTTGAAAACAGAGGAAAAATAATTGTTTTGAGTAATCAAAATTATTTTAAAGATATTTCACAAACTTTAGGTGAAGTTAGGCTTTCAAAATATCTTATTTGCGTAATATACTAAAACATCTGGCAACTAATTTAATTATTTGATATTACATATTGATGCTAATACATAAGGTAAAACAAATATAAAATTGAATATTGAATACCACTATTTATATTTTAAATATTCTACCAGAAATAGCTATGGGATTAATGTAGGCTTTTTTCCTAATTATAAGTTCTTACATGTTATAAAATAAATATTTATAGCTCCATTTCAGTTTTAAAGTTCAGTATAACAAATGACTGTTTAAGTGATTATCAACAAAATATATGTTAACTAAAAATTTAAATTGGGCATTATATTTTAGAACCTGCTTCATAGTCATAAAAATGTTGACACCACAGGTTCTTTTCTTTTTGTTGTTTGCTCCATAAGATTATTAAATAGTAATAAGATTGGCACTCATTTGTCATAGTAACAGTTTATGTAGCAGAGGATGTGGCTTCAAACTCTGAAATTATGAATAAGATTTGTTTAATGTTAAAGATCATAGAAGATATACTGAGATTAAGTTTAATAATGGGTGAGACTGTTTCTGCAGTTACTTTATGCCAAGATTATCTATTTCACTCAGAATTAATGAGCCTGAGTTAAGATGATTATTTATAACCTAGAGGTAAAATTTACTTCTATATCAACATACTTCTAGATGTAGCATTTCCAATGAAATTAATACCATTTACCACATTATCTGTTGATTGTGATTTCTTATTGAGGAGAACATGGGTATATTCTGAATAATATATTCTATTTATAGGTATTTTCATTCACTTACCCTACTAGGTAATAGTAAAAAGGATTATTAGTACTGTTGAATCAAACATCTTAAAGACATGTTTAGAAAATATGCATACTGCAGTAAATATGGCTGAAATAGCTGACCCAGTGATGACACCAAGCTGGAAGATTAATTCCTACCAGATTGTCCTCTCTTTAACAAAATGCAACATGGCTACCAATCTATATATTGAAACCGAATAGAGTTTTTCAGAGCATGGGACTGAATAAAATCTTTAGTCATTCTTTCATTTTTTTCATATTTTCCATTCATTTTCTCCACTCTTGGAGCAAGGTCACTCCCCTTCCTACCTACCCTATTTGGGGGATTTGTTAGTGTTGTTTGTATGATTCCAAGATTCATGTGCTTTTCTCTCAATAAAATATTAGCTTCAGAAAGAAAAGGACCATGTCTGATTCTGTTTACCTTATTAACCATACTGCCTAGCACAATTACTAGTTGACAAATAGGCACTTAATAATTGGTTATTGAATGAATAATTAAAAGTTGGTATCAAGATTTGGAAAAGTGGTAAGGTAAGTATCCTGATATGGGAGAAAGGCAAGCAGTTCCAAAGGGGAATCATATAGAAGTGGGTAATGTGGTAAAAATGTAAGATATCAGAAGTAATTTAGAAAGGTGGTTTAAGTCCGAAAAGAAAAAAAATGAGCACACTGGGGAAATGTCATTTTGAGATAAGGTAAGATTTCAATGTTTTTCTAGAACTAGTCCTCCCTGGAGAGCATACTCTTTTTTAGCAATCTGAGATTTCTGATTAATATTTTATAATACTGTTTATTTGAAATTTATCTGAATAGCTTTTCATATTCTTTATAAATCTTAGAATATCTTCATGCTCAATATTGCTTAGACATTAAATAACATATTTATGCTAAGCCTTATCAAGATAAGTCAGGTTATTTTTTGAAACATGAAGAGACAGGATACATCATATTGACATTTCATATAAAATGTTCTGAAATTTGAATACTGTTGCCATTGATAATTTCTTTGTATTTAGTACAAAAAGGAAAGAAAATTGTATTTTTCATTGAAGACATTGTATTCATTTTATCATAAATGTAATCAAATACCTGACCACAATAACTTAAAGTGAGAAAAAAGTAATTTTAGCTTACAGTTTAAGAGGTTTCTGTCTGGGAATGGTTCAGTGGTTAAGGTAACTTGCTCTTTTTGTAGAGGCCCCCTGTTCTATTACCTGCACCCCCATGGTGTCTTAAGACTGTCTGTAATTCCAGTTCCAGGGTAATGATCCCCTCTTCTGGCCTCTATGGGCAACAGGCATGTGTGTGGTACACAGACATATATGCAGACAAAACATCTTTGCAGTTAAAATTTAAAAAACATTTTAAAGAGGTTTCAATCTATAGTGTCTGGCTCTAATGATTATAGGTCATGTTAAGATAGAACATGATTATCAGTAGAAGACAGAGGCGCTTCCTTATAGTGAAAAGGAGGCAGAAAAAAGGACAGAGAAATGACTGACATGAGATCAAGCCACTGAAAATGCATACTACCATTGCTGTTTCCTCCAGCTAAGCCCTACCTTCTAAACTTTCCAAAGTAGGATTCCAAAGACTCTCCCAAAATAGTGCCACCAGCTGGAGACCACACTTTCAATACCTGAATCTTTTAGGGAGCAAATTTAATATCCAAATATAACATACATAAACAAAATAAAAGAGTCAAAGTTAGACTTTATAAACAATGTGTAGGCTCATCTGTGCTTTTATTATGGTATGTATATACATATATATTATATACTTTTTCATTTTAAAATATAACATCGAATGAACTTCTTTTTTTTTTTTTTGCAGTTTTGGGAATCAACACTAGGCAAGTGTTTTACTACTTAGCTATATCCCCAGGCCCAAATATACTGTCATAACCATTCTTAAGTGTGTACTCTCACTAAGTACATTCATGTTTCTGTGTGAGCATCATCATTATCCATCCTCAAAATTATTTTCATTTGCAGAATTGAAATTTTGTACCCATTATACAATTCCCTCTTCTTTTGTCTCCTCAGCTCGTGAAAATCACCATTTTGTTTCTATGAATTTTCCTGTCCCAAATACCCCAAATATGTATAAGTATTTCTCCTCTATGAACATCTTATTTCATTCTCTTTGTATAATATTCTTCTCAGTATTCTCATACATATTGTACCATGTATAACCTTGCCTTTTCTTTTAGTGTTTAAATTGAAATTTTTGTTAGCATTCCATGTTTTTTTGCCCATTTATATACCTGTGTATACTTGGGTTGCATACTCCTTTTTGTCTACTGTAAATAATGTTGCTACAGAATATAGGGATGCAATTATCTTTTCAGGTGTTTACTATCAGTGTTTTGACTATATAGCCATAATTGAATTGCTAGATCTGTTTTTCCAATTCTCTGTTATTTGAAGAACCTCCAAAACCATTTTCTACAGTGGCTGCATCAGTCCATGAGGGTTTCAATGCTCTACAGAGCAATTTTGTTTTCATTTGCTTTGATAATAGCCAAACTGAGAAGTGTAAAATAATGTGCTCCTGTGGTTTAATTTTCATTTTTCTGATACACATTATTTTTATATGTTACTGGCTATCTGTAAATATCCTTTGGAGAAATGCCTGAGTTATCTGTCAATTTTAATCACTTTTTTTGTCATTGAGTCTGGTATTACTTATATATTTTAAAATTAATACCTTGTTAGAGGTATGATTTACAAATAATTTCTTCCTTGTGTGGGTTCCCTTTTTCTGTATTAATAGTATCCTTTGCTACACAAAGGTCTCTAATTTTGATGAAGTAAAAATTATGTGGTTTTACTTTTTTTACCTGTGATTTATATGTCCCACTATAAAAAGTATATTTTCCTTTTGAATAAGCATGTGAATAAGAATATTTATTTGAAATTTTCATTATCTTAAATAAACTTGTAGTGTTTCATACTACAAGTTTGGTTCAAATAGCATTCACCTCTTACCATTTCTCTTATACATGGAATTATAAGTTCTATTGGTGTGTTGTTATATGGAATCAGATATTCTTATGTATGTAGCAACATTAAAAGAAATAAATATAAACATACATTTTCTATATGACAACCCATTATGACTATATGGAGAGCACAATATATATTTCTTTTAAAAAATGCTTTTTTGAGCAGAGCAGAGACTGAAGGAAAGGCCATCCAGAGACTGCCCCACCTAGGGATCCATCCCATCTGCAGACAGCAAACCCAGACACTATTGCTGATGCCAAGAAGTGCTTACTGACAGGAGCCTGGTATGGCTGTTCCCTGAGAGGCTCTGCCAGAGCCTGACCAATACAGATGCGGATGTACACAGCCAACCATTGGAGTGAGCATGGGGTCCTAGGCATGCCCCAGATTTTCCACTTTCTTGCTAGAAAATCAAGAGACTAATACACAATAAGTTTGTTTTAAAGAGTAAATGAGAAAATATTTGTAAAGTACTTAAATAAGTGCTTGGTACACAGTGAACACACAAACAAATATATATAAAATTTGTCCCTCAGCATTAGTTCTTTGGAAATAAAAGAAAGCTATTGAAAGAACAGTCTTTGTCTAAAATAAAATAGGACAGAGTAATTGGGTACAGACCTAGACAAAAGTTGTCCTCTTTTTCTATTATATTTGGTTTTCTTGAGAGACCATGTGAAAATGAATTATATGTTACTTGTTCAGGAGCAACTGTGTTTATGCAGAAGGGCAACTGAATGATGGCATTGACTGAAATAAAGAAGTGTTTGCCAATGACTTGGCTGACACATCTATTGTATTGGCTTCAGAGTTGCCTAAGAACTAGGGACAAAGTTTTCCTTTCTATTCACTTGGATACAGCTTTAGAATGTGTGTCTGTCAGGCCCTTTCCATTTTTTCTCATTTGTTGAAAATATACCAGCATAGAATTTAGCTTCAGTAGTTTTAATTAGCATTGTTTTTACCTGTGTGAAAAAGTATGGTTCAGTTAGCGAATGTTATTTTGTCTCATATAAATAACTATAGTTTCTCTCCCTATTATGGCTGCCCTTTTACAAATATAATCCAATTTATTGGTGGAAGGTTTTTTGTTTTTGTTTTTGTTTTTGTTTTGTTTTGCTTTTATCTTCTATAGTCTGATATAGTCTGATGTAGTCAGAACAAATCCAACCTCAAATCCCCTGGAATCAGTTTTTCTTCCTGATTTTTCTGGTCAGTTACTTACTGTGTATTCTTAGGGAGTTACTTAATCTTGCTCGTTTTTTTTTCCATTGATTTATTTATCCACTTTAAATCCCCATCACTGCCCCACCTCCAAGTCCTCCCCTTACACAGTCCTGCCCCCATTCCTCCCTCTCCTTGCTCTTTTTAACTTCTTAACCTTTAAAACTGATACAGCAATAGTCTCATGACCTTATTTGTTAGTTCCCTATCTACTCTCCATTCTCACCAATATCATATCATCTCCTAGGGGAATATTCTCTTTCCTTTTAATTTCTAAGTTACTCCTCATTCCCCTCACTGTCTGGCTTCTGTATTTATTGTTTTAATACACTTTTGTCTAAAATCACTGATGATTTAGTTGTCAAATACAGGATAGTTTCATTCCTTATATGAATGGATACTGAGTTTGATTTGCTACTTGTCTTCCCTAACTACTTTGTTAATCTGTTCTCTCTAAACTATTTTTTGTTCTCATTATAATGCAGTTTCTGTAGCTATCTTTCAGGTGTCTGGCACATTATATCTTTGACCTCACGTACTTTTCCTAGAACATCCTAACCCTTTATAGTTTTTGCTTCATTCACTAATTTTTTAACACATCAAATTGTAATAATCATTTTGCACACCCATCTCAAACTTTAAAACATACATTTCCTAAGGTCGGTTGTATTTACCTTTCTATTGCTAGCATTCAGGGTTGTGTGTGACTCGTAGTTTTCTCATCTTCCCTCTTTTGATGACATGAACAGTTTCATTTTCAAAATAAAAATCCTGTTTTTCTTTGTGACACTATCACACATTTAGTATAGAATCTTAAGGCACTTAGCATACATTTGTAATGAATAGTACCAATATACATGATTTCTTTTTGCTTTGAGAATTTCTGATGACCCTTCATATATGTTGATACAGTAGTCTTACAGTAATTAGGTGGGAGTCTCTCGTTTTCTTGCACTCATATTCTACCTGCATCTGCACCTACTGTCTCCTTATTTTCTCCATGTCTCTTTTTTAATTCCCTCTATTTCACTAGAGATAAATGGATCTCTTTGACATATAAATATTTTCAAACAACATTTTAACAAAAGAGAACCAAACAGACCCATATTTTCCAGGTATCTATTTCCTTCTCTCTTCTCTTATTATATTCTGCTTTGAAGACTCCTCAGCTCATTCAATGCTGTCTTATTTCACCACAATGAGAACAACACCCATAAAGAGAAACCATAAGCAACATGAGATATTCCCTTAATATAAGTCAAACTTTCTTTAAATAATGAGTTAGTTTGTGGTTTTCCAAAAGTATTTTTTCTTTTTTACTCCACTGCTATGTGCGTATTGGTGAGGGCTAAAATTATTTCACTTGGTTCAGCAAAACAAAGATAATTATATGTTGTCAGGAACCAGACTGCTTTTAGGACTATCTTTTTTTTCCCACATGAGGCTATGTATCTCTGCTATAGGACTTGGTTGTTTGAGTATACATGTCTTAACCATCTCTCTTTTTTCTCTTTTTTGCTTATTATTTTTACTCTCTCATATTTTTGCTAAAATGTAGCTTGTTGTGGAATAGTATTTCCATTTTTCATATAACTAATACCATCTAGTTTGTGATAATTATTTCATTATCTTAATAATCCTTACCTAAAATTCTAGAGACCAAATCATATTATAGCCATTTGTGCCAGTCTATTTCATGGGTGACTGAGCTATAGGACAGTCTATAGCCTGGACAGTCACTTATTAATTGCCATGGGTAATTTGAAAAAAAAAATTTTTTTATTTTTATTTTTTATTAGATATTTTATTTACACTTCAGATGCCATCCCCTTTCCCCATTCCCCCCCCTTAGAAAACCCCTATCCCATGCCCCCTTTTCCTTTTTGCATTTATACATTTTTTTAAAATAATGTTAATCATAAGCGTTATAAGTTTGGAATTGTTCAATCAGAGGTGTAACCCACTGACCAACCTAGATATAACAACTATCTTTGACTGGTGGAGATACATGAATATCTGCCTCCCTGTATCCCTCCTCTTTCTCTTTTTCATCACCTAGCTTCTCCTATCCTTCTTCTTCTCCTCTTCTTACTCCTTTTCTTCCTCTCAGTACTCCTCCTACCTTAGCTCCTCCTACACATCACCCTTCCTGTTAAAATGAAACTTTTCTCTCAAAATACAATTAGAGCATAATTATGCCAATTTGTACCAGTGAGGAACAAGATAGTCCTAATACCCACTCCATCATTTTGTTGACTAACCAGCACCTCTGTCATCTATCCTAACTAAAACATTTACTTCTGAACCTGGCTTTAGGATGACTGTCAGCTGACGACCATCCACTCAAGTCTTTCCTCTTATGGTAAATAGCTATAAGTTTTCAACCCCGTCAGAAATCCAGAATGACTGAGTTAACTATAATTGTGGGAAGCACAAAGCATAACTTCTAAAACTTAGCCAATTTATAGAGACCTCTGAACACCTGAAAAGCCCCTATACTACTGAACGTTGGAGCATCAAGTCTTCAGCCTTCTGGCCCAGAATCATCTGACAGACCTTGGTGATGCAGGATTATTAAGGACTGATTTACTCTGTCTAGGCAGATATAATCAGTCGACTATTCTGCATGTGTGTCCTTTTCTGGACAGTAATTTGTCTGTAGATGGAGAGAGGCAATTCTTGCCTAGTGGCTGTTACCACACAACTGGAGTAACTCCAAGGATGCTCAATTTCTTCTTAGAATCCAAGACAGGAAGCTGTCAGGAGCAGACAGGTCTCTAATCAATATGAACATTAATATATAAATATTTGTAGCATCACTTCTATGGACTTCTGATGTTTTGAAAACCAACTATCCATGTAAGGTAACCTGGACTGTTTTCCGTTAACTCCTCTCAGCTATTTCTAAGTAAAATATGGAAAACACCCTAACAATAAACTCAAAAATATGAATTTGCTATAGTCCCTTAACTCATAGGTTAACCGTCCCAAATCAGTTTAAAAAGTTAAAAAAGGGCTGGGTCTAGGCATTGTATTCCTAAATGTGTTATACAGGCACAATGCCCATGAGTGTATCAATATTCATCTCATTTTTATATTAATAAGAGGCTCGTACCAATGAAAACCTTAAATTTGAGATCAAAGTAAATTTTGTACCATTTAAGAAATTATAAATTCATCTTGATAATAAGTATACAGATTTCTACCAGTAGGTTATGGCTATGCAGTAAGTCCTAGCTAATCCCCCCCTGTTCCAACAAAACCACTACTTGTCCCTAGAAAGACAGACCATTATTAATCACATTAGTCCCCAGCTCAGTGAATAGGGGCGCTGACTCTTCTTTAACTTCTTCAAGCTGATTAAGGGCTTTGAGATTTTAGAAGAGGGGTGGGGGGGAGAGTAAATTGATAAGCCTCTGATGCTGTGTCTTCACTGAATCCAGATGGAATTCCAGGACATCAGAGGTTTGGGCAGGTCTGCTCAGTATGCTTGATGAGTAGATACACCAAGGCTGTGTATTCTAAGATACTGCCTGAGTTCGAGCTCCTGGGATCCCTGCTTCCTCTGGGTTCTTGGATGTTGGGGGCAGAGCTGCCACCCAAGATCTGCTCAGTGTTCTGGCCCAGACCGGAAGGAACCAGTGTCGAAAAAAATATTTTTAAGAGCATGAAATTCAGTGTGATTATATACTTCTGAACTTGAGTTAAATCCAAATGATAATGGATTAGGGAATTCATTCATTGCATCTTTAAAAAATAAAGAAGAAAATACTTAGGCTTAAAAAGGATAACATAAAACATAGGATGAAGGAAATCAAAGTTTTTTTAATCTTTAAGATAGTGGAATTTTAAATATAAAAGGAATCAATGAATAGAAAACTAAATTAGTATTTAGTTTTAAAATTATTGAAGTAGTGCTATAGTGAGAGAAGAAAGAAGTCCAGAGAACAGGAAGACAGATTCATTAGACTTAATGTATAATAAAGGAGACCTCTCCCTCTGAAATGATAGTAAAAGGTTTGATGTACAGAACTCTGAAAGTAGGAGGACCTCTTTATATTTATTATTCTGAATAATTGTCTGAAAGCAAAACTTAAAAGATAAAGGATTTCAATAACTATCAGGAAAGTTAAAATAAAAATAGGAACCTAACAATGAAAATATATCTACAGCCCACATGCAGATTGAGAAGAAATGAATGATTTGACTAGTCCAAAGTCCAAATGGAATCAGGTTATGACATGGTAGAAGTTATTGCTTGCTTTCCATCTGTCCATTGATTGGTTTATTTCAACTGTTTTTCTATTCTGTTCTTTCTAATATTATTTTGTAGGTCTTGATGACTGTTTGCAGCAGTATATTAAGAACTTTGAGAGGGAGAAGATCAGTGGAGACCAGCTGCTACGCATTACACATCAGGAGCTAGAAGATCTGGGAGTCAGCCGTATTGGCCATCAGGAGCTGATCTTGGAGGCAGTTGACCTTCTGTGTGCACTGGTAAGGACAGAAACTGACTGAAAAGGAGACACTTGATGTCTCTCTTCCACTGTACACTTATTTGTCTTTTCCTTTTATAATCTAGATATAGGTGGAAAAAGTTCTCGGTTTTAACTAAGTATAGCATTTGTATACTTCTGTAAATTTATTACATTAATGCTAAATGACAAAGAGGCTTGAAAGTCAGCTAGTAATATTATATTTCACCATGTGAAAAGCAAGTTGGAGCTTAACTAGGGATTTTCTTAAAACTTTTTATTGTTTTTTTTTCTGAATTTAAATTATATACACCAACCTCATCCATCTCCTGATCCCCCTCATACCTGCCCTCCACACTTAAAACCTCCCTGCCTAAGAGACAAAAAAAATCTCATTGTGGAAGCAGTACTGTATCACAGTGTGTCTCACTGGATACCCTTTTGCCCACACATTTTTGCTTGCAAATGTTCATTGCAATGAGTCATTGGCCTGGTTTGAGGCCTCTGGCTTCTGCTATACGATCAATACTGGATCCTCAATGGGATTTCTCTCAGATATCCTCTTGTTGCCCTGGGTCATGGAGATCCTGCAGCTTTGGATCTGTAGGACTGGTACCTTCACATGGCCCAGCAGTTCATAGATGAGGTAGATGTTGGGGTAGGCTAACTCAAAGCCCTGGGTCTAAGCCTGAGAGGTATCCAAGTTGCTCAGCCCACCAGTTCTCCCACTTCCACACCACCCTCATCCAATGCCTGGAATGGACCGAGCCAGCTTTCAGCTAAGGGAAAATTTTAATAGTGGTGCTTTTTATACACAATTATATGTAGTCACTTGTTAAATCCACTTCATATGAAATTTGAAATATTAAGTAATCTTGTTTTTAAAAATGTAAACAAAATTATTTAGATTTTATTTCCACATGCAAATCAGTAAAAATAAACTATAGTACATTATATGGTCACTTTCTTTAGTTAATGAACAATGCATAATAAATCAAGAAAAATCAATATCAAACTAAGCTTTCTCTAAGCTTGTGGTAACATATTAGACATTCTGATATTGGATACAGTCATAATTTTTTCCAGATTAAGAAAGGTAAAACTAACCTGGTTTTAAATTCTTACAATTATTTGCAGGAGAAGGGAACTAGCCATATAAATACAGAGTATGTAATTTTATAACCTGAATTTGAATATTAGCTCAACTGGTTACAGATAAATTCTCAACAAATTATTATACTGTAGCCATAGTTTGTTTAAAGTTCAGTAAATCCTGTCTCCTTGTAGTGGCCTGAGACATACGGAATTAGGTTTGTATAGTGCTTAATTCAGTGTCTAGCACACATTATACCCTCAATGAACAGTAATTATTGAGATGATTAATAAAATCAAGTAGATAATTAAGTACAGATCAACAGAAGTATCAATTTATATACTAGTAATCTTTTAACTGTGACTAAGACAATTTTTGCCCCCCTTGTAAAATATATTTGAGGAGAATGGCAAGTAAATAATCAATATTGTAATGACCAAAATATAGAATATAAGGTAAATGTTACGGGAATACAATACTGAAAAATCACTTTTTACTAAGCTACATGGGTGCATATTGAATAATCAGCCTAATGGAGGATGAGTATGTAGTGTATAAAGGGAGTAAAAAAAATGATATTACACATATATAAAATAATGTATACACAGAGAGAGAGAAACAGACAGACAGACAGAGATTGATTGATGGATTGATTCAGACCAGAATATGGACTCACATTCTATCCAAATCAGGTTGAAGCAGTTATACCTGAAGCAAGAGACCATACTACTGGAAAGGAAAGGGCCCAGTGTTTTAGCACAGTAATCTCCAAATTCATATCTGGGTGGCCCTGAAGTTACTGTAGAAGTAGAGTTACTTTGCTTGTAGAGGGCTGTTGATCTAGCAGTCTCTGAATCTCTTTTTGCCACATTTTACAGTATATATATTTCAGTGTTTCAGAGTTTGAACTTTATATAAAGATGCAAGGGGGTCTGACACCTTCTGAGCTCTACAGACATTGCTCTTAATTGGTACACAGAAATACATACTGGCAACATACCCATACACATCACATAAAATAAAAACAAAACTTTTACATTAAAATTTAACTAATAGAGTGCATCTATTTAAAAAGAAAGTTATTTGGGAAGGAGGAATTTTATGTGAAGACAAGCATAAGAAAACATGGAATGTACATGGGAAAATGAAAACATTGGTTTGCTTTATATTATGTGATGATGTATGTTGAGAAGAAAGGTTACATACATATTCTGTAATATAATTTTAATTTGTTTCTATGGTAGTCTTGTTGGCTCTTGCAAGGAAGATACTCTTGTCTAATTAGTAGCATTTTCTTTAATTTTCTGTGCAATAGTTAGCACGTGCATTGAATTAATATCTTACTGAATAAAACTTCTAGAGAACTTTTTTCCTAACCTACATAGCCTTTTCCACTGAAATTTCCATTCCCAGTATAAAGAAGGCAAAAAAAAAAAAAAAAAATCAAATTGCTTTTGTTTATTTTAAGCTATGCTATAGCTTTGTCTCTCGTTTTAAAGTTACTCCCTGTCTTAGTCAGGGTTTGTATTCCTGCACATAACATGACCAAGAAGCAAGTTGGGGAAGAAAGGGTTTATTCAGCTTACACTTCTACATTGCTGTTCATCACCAAAGGAAGTCAGGACAAGAACTCATATAGGACAGGTACTTGGAGGCAGGAGCTGATGCAGAGGCCATGGAGGGATGTTACTTACTGGCTTGCTTCCCCTGGCTTGCTCAGCTTGCTTTCTTATAGAACACAGGACTACCAACCAGTCCAGGGATGGCACCACCCACAAGGGGCCCTCCTACCCTTGATCACTAATTGAGAAAATGCCTTACAGCTGGATCTCATGGAGGCATTTCCTCAAGGGAGGCTCCTTTCTCTGTGATAACTCCAGCTTGTGTCAAGTTGACACACAAAACCAGCCAGTACAACTGACACCTTGTCAACTTTACACAAACACATCACTTCTAAGACACAACCCTTACTTTCTTATTCATGCCCAGATCTATATAACTTTAAAAGTCTCACAATCTTTACAAATTCTTTTTTTATTTTTATTTTTTATTGGATATTTATTTACATTTCAGATGCCATTCCCTTTCCCCAATTCCCCTCCCTAGAAAACCCCTATCCCATACTCCCTTCTCCTTTTTGCTTTTATATAATTTTTAAAAAAATGTTAGTCAAAGGCTTTATAAGTTTGGTAATGCTCAATCAGAAGTGTAACCCAATACCCAACCTAGATATATCAGCTATCTTTGACTGGTGGAGACACGTGAACATCTGCCTCCAAGTCCCCCTCTCTCTTTCTCTCTCTCTCATCACCTAGCTTCTCCTCTCCTTCTTCTCCTCTCCTTACTCCTCTTCCTCTCGGTACTCCTCCCACCTTAGCTCCTCCTACATATCACCCTTCCTGTTAAAATAAAACTTTTCTCTCAAAATACAATTAGAACATAATTATGCCAATTTGTACCAGTTAGGTACAAGATAGTCCTAATACCCAGTCCATCATTTTGTTGACTAACCAGAACCTCTGTCATCTCTCCTAACTAAAAGACTTAGTTCTGAACCTGGTTTTTTCCTTGGCTTTAGAATGAATGTCAGCTGAAAACCATCCCCTCAATTCTTTTCTCTCAAAGTAAATAGCCAGGATTGGCTATGAGACTATATGTTTTCAACCCCGTCAGAAATCCAGAATGACTGAGTTAACTGAAATTATGGGAAGCACAAAGCATAGCTTCTAAAACTTAGCCAATTTATAGATACCTCTGGACACCTGGACAGTCTCTATACTACAAAACGTTGGAGCATCTGATCTTCAGCCTTCTGGCCCAGGATCATCTGACAGACCTTAGTGCTGCAGAATTATTAGGGGCTGATTACTCTGTCTAGGCAGATATAATCAGTCGACTATTCTGCAAGTGTGTCCTTTTCTGGACAGTAATTTGTCTGTAGATGGAAAGAGGCAATTCTTGCCTAGTGGCTGTCTCACCACAACTGGAGTAACTCCAAAGATGCTCAATTTCTTCTTAGAATCCAAGACAGGAAGCTGTCAGGAGCAGACAGGTCTCTCATCAAAATGAACATTAATACAGAAATGTTTGTAATGTCAATTCTGTGGACTTCTGATGTTTTGAAAACCAACTATCCATGTAAGGTAATCTGGACTTTTGTCTGTTAACTCCTCTCAGCTATTTCTAAATAAAATATAGAAAACACCCTAACAATAAACTCCAAGACATGAATTTGCTATAGGCCCTTAACTCACAGGCTAACCATCTCAAATTAGTTAAAAAAGTTAAAAAAGGACTGGGTCTAAGCCTTGTATTCCTAAATGTGTTATACAGGCACAATGCCTATGAGAGTAACAATATTCATCTCACTTTTATATCAATAAGAAGCTCATACCAATGGAAACTTTAAATTTGAAATCAAAGTAAATTTTGTACCATTTAAGAAATTACAACTTCATCTTGATAACAATTATACAGATTTCTACCACTAGGTTATGGCTACAAATTCTTACATATTAAAATTTCAATCCCTTTAAAATATCCGATCTCTTTTGAAAATCAAAGTCTTTTTACAATTCAAAGTCTCTTAACTGGGGGCTCCACTAAAATAGTTTTTAATACTTCAAGAGGGAAAAATATCAGGGCACAGTCACACGCAAACAAAATCAAACTCTAACTGTCCAATATCTAGGATCTACTTATGATCTTCTGAGCTCCTCCAAGGGCTTGGGTCACTTCTCCAGCTCTGCCCTTTGTATCACACACCTTGTCTTCTAGGCTCCAGCTGCCTGTACTCCACTGCTACTGCTGTTCTTGGTGATCATCTCATGATGCTGACATCTCCAAAACACTGTTGTCTTCCACTACTCTCATAGACTCTCTTCATGGTGCCAAGCCTCAACTCCTTTACATGACCCCTTCAGTCCTGGGCCATCAACTGCAACTGAGGCTGCACCTTCACCAATGACCTTCTATGGCCTCTCACAGTGCCAAGCCTCAGCTGCTCTTCATGACCCCTTCATACCTTCAAAACCAGTACCATCTGGGTGACTCTCACACATTACCTAGTCCAGCTGCAGCACAAGGTACAACCTTGGCTATCTCTGGAACACAGCTTCTTTGTGCTCTCAAAAAACACTTCCCAAAAGATGTCACCTCAGTGATGCTTGTTTCTTCTTAATCACCACTAATTCCTTAGCTCCAGCTAACCAGCACCAATAATCCCAGTAATGCAAAGGTTTCAATTTAGTAGTTCTGGTATCTTGTTAATCTCAGTTGATTCTTCAGCCCCAGCAAACCAAAACTGCAGAATCTTCACAATCAAATCAGCAACAGCCCTGATAAGAGTCTTTAATCTTCCCTCTGAAGTTTCACAAGCCAGGCCTCCATCTTTTGCACTGTTCTCAACATTATCTTCCAAGGTCCTACAGAACATCCCACCAGAGCTCTTAATACCCAATGGTTCTTCTAGCACAAAATTCCAGTGTCCTTCCACAGTCCTCCCCAAGACATGCTCAGGTTATCACAGGAATACCCCATTATGCTGGTACCAATTTTTATTAGTCAGAGTTTGTATTCCTGAACAAAACATTGTGACCAAGAAGCAAGTTGGAGGAGAAGAAAGGGTTTATTCAGCTTACACTTCCACATTGCTGTTCATCACCAAAGGAAGTCAGGATTGGAACTCAAACAGGGTAGGAACTTGTAGGCAGGAGTGGATTCAGAAATCATGGAGGAATGCTGCTTACTGGCTTGCTTCCCCTGGCTTGCTCAGCTTGCTTTTTTACAGAACCCAAGACTACCAGCCCATGGATGGCACCACCCATGATGAGCTAGATCCTCCCTCCTTGATCACTAATTGAAAAACTGCCTTACAGCTAGATTTCATGGAGGCATTTTCTCAAGGGAAGCTCCTTTCTCTTTGGTAATTCCACCTTGTGTCAAGTTGACACACAAAACCAGCCAGTATGGAGAATAATTATTTTAGCTGCTAAAAAAAATCAGAAATTTAGTCATTTTTCTATTCTTGAACAATATTCATTGAACATCATCTATATTATATATACAGTGTTATTCCAAAAAGAAGTAAGGTATTTATGATTTGGAGGCTCGTTATGATGCTATATCATTCTTTTTTTTTTTTTTTTTTTTTTTGGTTTTTTGAGACAGGGTTTCTCTGTATAGCCTTGGCTGACCTGGAACTCACTCTGTAGACCAGGCTGACCTCGAACTCAGAAATCCGCCTGCCTCTGCCTCCCAAGTGCTGGGATTAAAGGCATGCGCCACCACCGCCCAGCTATATCATTCTTAAATAAAAGCATAAATAGTATCTAAAATTATAAAACCATAAATAAAGTATGAGTATTTATTTTATAGCCCTTAGTGTGTGTTCTGACATTATATTTTATTGGCAATCATAAGTGAATTGTTTATGATTAATAATCACAATTATCAGGATACAAATTATTTTCATTTCTTTTTACATATACTTTTCATATAATAGGTATTCTGTATGAGAAATCCAATGTCTGGAGTTGATGAGGTGTGTTTCTTTAAACCATAATTGCTTAAATTATTCAAAATTATCTGCTTTCTAAAACTTCATTAAAGCAAGTCTTTTACAACTCACCAATATTTACAAAGGAAAGTATTGTAAATCTAAGTACCTGCTGTATGGTGCATTCAACTTGAAATAATGTTGAATTTTTCAGTAGATGAGAATTTGTCACTAGTGTGGTATAGGCAACTTGATTTCCTTCATTTCTTTCATTCATATCATTTCATATGCAAATAATTAAAATAGAAGACTTGCATGAATGGAGTGGTAATCCATTAAGGCTATACTTTCTGTATTGTGTTAGTTCTAAACCATGATGGGTTCCTGGCCCATGCTAGTAGCCAAATATATGAACAATAAATAAAATAGGACAAATAAAGCAGTTAAGTATAGCTCATAAACAAGCTTTTTTTTTTTTTTTTTTTTTTTTTTTTTTAAAGAAATCCTTTCGATAACACCTACCGTGGTTAGGATTTCTATTGCTGAGATGAAACACTGACTAAAAGTAACTTAGGGAGGAAAGGGTTGTTATTTTGTTTTTTTGCTTTCTTTGAAAGAGTTCAGGGCAGGAACTCAAGTAGGGAGGAGACCTGGAAATAAGCTGATGCAGAGGCCATGAAGGAGTCTTGTTTACTAGCTTGTTCTTCATGGCTTGCTTAGACTAGTGTTTTAAATAGCATCCAGGACCACTGGCAAAGGGGTGGCACCACTTACAATGGGCTAGGTTTTCCCATATTGATCACTAATCAATGAAATGTCATCCTACAGACTTCCCTGCATATACCCAGATATTATGGAAGCGTTTTCTCAATTGAAGTTTACTCCTCTCAAATGACCAGCTTGTGTTAAGCTGACACAAAAACTAGCTCCTAACAGTAAGAGAGGAAGTGTCTCTGATTTTTTTTTTTTTTTTTTTTTTTGCCTGCTCTTGGGACTCTTTTCCTCCTATTGGGTTACCTCATCTGTCATCGATAGGAAGCTTTGTGACTTGTTTTATTACATCTTGTTATGCAATGTTCAGCTGATATCACTGGGAAGCCTGCTGTTTTCTGAAGAGAATTGGAAGAGGAGTGGATCTCGGGGAGAGTGGAAGTGGATGGGGTGGGGGTGCAGTAACTGGAAGCAGTGGGGAGAGATAGAGGGGGCTGTAGTTGGGATGTAATATATGAGAGAAGAATAAAAATTATAAATTGGATCAAACACTGTATTAAACATGAAACATGAAAATAAAACCTAGCTAGCACATCTTTATAATAATTTTTCCCCTGATATCACCACAAACAGGCATTTGACTGTGGGATCCACTGTCAGGGATCTATCTTATTCATTTGTAAGTTTAACATTGTCCCTCTGCTATCATGTAGGACAAAGAAAAGTTTTTAATGAATAAAGGAAATACTGACGTTAGATGTATTTTTCTCTTTTATTATCCAGAATTATGGCTTAGAAACAGAAAATCTAAAAACTCTTTCTCACAAGCTGAATGCATCTGCCAAAAATCTTCAGAACTTCATAACAGGAAGGAGAAGGAGCGGCCATTATGATGGGAGGACCAGCAGAAAATTACCAAATGACTTTCTGACCTCAGTTGTGGATCTGATTGGAGCAGCCAAGAGTCTTCTTGCTTGGTTGGACAGGTACACTCTTCACCATGTTTCATAAGTAACCCCTCTTATACAACAGTTTGTACCATAGCATTATTTCCTATGTTCTCATGAAAATATTAGGCAGACCAAAAAGCAAAAGGAATAAATTGTTACTTTATTAATAAATCATAATATTTTATTATGATTCATAATAGTTTTGTGTCAGTATCATGTAGATATGAATATTTTATGAAATTTTATATTGAGGTAAACATACAATCACTAATTTATCTCTGTCAAACGCTAAATACTTTTGCTGTTTTATAAGCAAAATTACTCTTTGCCTGTTGTAACAAAATGAGCAGTTTCTCCTGAATTTCTTTCTTTATTTGTTAATGATCTTATTTAAAGAAGTAAGGAGTAAGTAGATGCTGCTACTTTTTTTTACCATGTGTAGATCATCTCCCTACCCTGGTTTTGCACATTTGTCTTGTGATATGTGACATAGCATAAAATTTATAATATGAAATGGAAATATTTCACTTTTATATTTGGTTGAATAGTGCCATGAAATTGGGTCACAATTAAAAAGAAACTAAATGAGCACTCTGTTTTCATAGTTCATGGTGTTGTCCTGTGTTATGGTTGAATAATCCATAAGAATTTCTGATAATTTAGTCTTGCCAAAATGTCTCCTTCAAGGAATGTTAGAAAGATACAAATTGGCCTTTTAAAAACTAAGACCTTACATATTAAATAAAGGTTTTATACATTTATTTGTTTGTTTGTTTTTGGTTTTGCTTTTGTTCTTTGAGACAAAATAAATAAATAAAAATATATTATAATATACAATAACATTATGAAATTCTAATTATAACAATGTCAACTACATTGATCATTTGTTTAAAGTAATTGCATTTTTAAATATTTTTGAGAATTTCATATATTAAAACTGTACTTATATAAGTTCTAACCCACACTCTTTCAACTGCCCTTCTCAATTTTAATTATTTATTCTTCTTTAATTATTGTTAAACACACTCACACAAGTTGCTGAGTCCATTTGATGTTGCTCAGTGTGTATGTGTTTGGAGATGGCCACTTGAGGTTTGCTAACCTACCAGGTTATTTTAAAATACATACTGTTACGATATTTTTAATTAGTGAAGCAATAATAAGAAAAGAATAATGTTTAAATTGTTTGGGTACATAAATAAGGCCTAGGGACAAGCCAGAACCGAAAGGTCATCTAATGGGGGATATTTGTTTAAGTTAGGCCCTGGTTCTTCCTCCTAACCTTATGTTCCCAGAAATAAGACTCAGACTCAAATATATTTACAGATATCTTGTACATATAGCTAGACTCTTCTCTAACTAGGTCATAACTTACTATAACCCATTCACTCTAACCTACATTCTGCCATGTGGCTGGTTACCTGTGCTCAGGCACCATGTATCCCTCTCTTCACAACTTCCTGGGTAATCTCCCCACTTCCTTCTCTCCCAGAATTCTTTCTCCTCCCAATGTCCCACCTTCTATTTTGTGCCTAAGCCATAGGCCATACGCTTTCTAGTTAACAGGTAATGTATCCATACAATATACAAGAAGTTCTCTCTACAGATGTTTGTGATGAATAAGATTGTCTGACTTCGCTGATTAAATGAATAATCAAAATAGGCAAATCCACTATTGAATAGGAGATGGAAGGAAAATATTAGAATATATTTTGATTGTCCCACTCGATTTTTTAAAATACTTAGACCTTTGTACCATGTTATGTGATTTTAATTATGAACTAGGCCTATTGCTCTTATTAACTGTTCTTTACATGCTAGGTAGTTCAAGACAGCAAAGATTTTTCTTATACTTTGCTCACTGATACCACAATTATTCAGAAGATGTTCCAGCCTGTATTTATATTTTATAGAGAGATTTTCAAGGGTACAGAAATATATGGGTTAAGAAATGATCCCTGTGGACCAACAACAATTGGAAAATGGATAGAAGTTCAGCTCATGCCAGGCAGTTGTGGTGCACGCCTTTGACCCCAGGACTTGGGAGGCAGAGGGAGGTGGATTTCTGAGATTGAGGCCAACCTGGGCTGCAGAGAAAGTTCCAGGATACCCATGGTTATACAGATGAACCCTGTTTCAAAAAATGAAAGTTTGGCTCATAAAAAAATATGAAAGTATAACTAGAATAAAAGGAATTTATGTGAATGTAGTACCATGGAAGCAAAAGGAACAAAGAATTTGAAGAAAAAAAGATAGTTATTAATAGGATAAGGTGTTGTGGAGATATTAAGTAGGATAAAGTATAAAGAAAAATCAAAATCAAGATATTTGTGACTGGGCTCTAGACACAGACTTCTGGGTAGACGTGCTTCTACACTCAGTCTGTGACTTAGACAGGTCACTAAACATTTACCTGCCTTCATTTTCCTTCTTTTATAAGAGTTACTGTGAATATTAAATTAGTATGTATACCACAATTAGATTAGTAATTTAAATATAGTAAATTATTAGTTTATTAATAGTGATAGCTTTAATTATGAGTATTTCAAGTAAATATCATATATAAGATAATAGCTTTCTTTGGAAAGTAAATACTAAAATATTGCTTTTCTTTTCTGCTATTTTGTATTCAGTGTAGTTAAGAGGCCTTGAAAAAAGTATCAAAGAACGAAATATAAAGAAATTTACAAAGAAAACTTTGATAGAAAGAAAATATTATATTTCTAAAATTTAATTCTTCTAATTTCACTCATTTTATTTAAATGAGTTCCAAATATTATGTTTTATCAAGATATAAGCTTAAGAACAATTCATTTAATTACTGTTCAAAATAGTATGTTACACTATTTTATTTTGGTGATTTTTTAAAAGCTGTTTTTACTAATCACAGCCTTACTTTTCCCTTTGTAGGTCACCATTTGCTGCTGTGACAGACTATTCAGTCACACGAAATAACGTCATACAGCTCTGCTTGGAATTAACAACAATTGTCCAACAGGTATTAACTGACAAGATTTTCCTTTGTTAAATTTCTAACTATTGTATATTTTTAAAATGGGCAAATGGTTCTTTAATTTTTAACCTTCATTTTTATTTTATTGTTACGTTTATGGATGTTTTGCCTGTGTATATATTTGTATACCATGTGCATGCTTGATGCCTCTAGAGGCCAGAAGATTGGACCTCATCTGTAACTAGAGTTATAGATGCTTGTGAGCCACCATGTGGATGCTGGGAATTGAACCTAGGTTCTCTGTAAGAGCAACTCATGTTCTTAACTGATGACCCATTTCTCTAGGCTCTAGCAAATGGTTCTTTAAAAGCAAATAATCTATTGTAAAAGTATGCATGTATCATAAGTTTTGTTTATCAGAAGATGTAAAATTAATTGGAATGCCTAAGTTCATTATTTTTATATCATGTCTATCAGTCTCATCTTCAATGTAATGTCTAAACTATACCACTTTCACAAAATTAAATCACTCTCAATTCAGATAATAATTTTAGATTTTTGCTCTGATATTAATAGTTTCACTTTGTGTGTACAAATAAACAAATAAATATATCTGACAGCTTTTTAATAATGATCTAATTGCCTGAGCAATTTTTCACTGAAAACAAAGCCAGAGATACCAAAATCAAATGCCTTCAGGAGTTCAACTACTAGTATAAATGTTTGAATCAATTATTTTATAAAACAATGAGAAATGACAGAGACTGAAGTAAATTTACTAGTAGATCTATGGAGATGTATTAAAATCAAATAAAGTATGTCTTGGAGGTCTGATGTGTATATAGCTACAACTCTCCATAAGTCTCATGACATCCTATTGCCACTGCTTCTTTCTCAGGGTACCATTATCCAGTGGTTCAAGTGGGAGGAGAGGGGTAATGTATAATGATGCAAAAATGATTGGATAAACTAGAAAAATTGTGATCTAATTTATCCTTGTGCCACCTGTCCTTGATTATCTCCCATAGCTCTCAGGTTGTTATATTGTTTATAATTCCTCAAAGAAATAGGATATTTTATTAATATAGATTTATTAACTTTATACACTATTGTTCTATCATGTAGATATTTTTGCATCATATATCTCACAATGTAGGTTTTTAATATTTTCACTTATGGCTTAGTGAGTTATATTGTGACTCATCTTCATACTTTATCTAAGACATACCCTTTCTCATGTTGCCCTCAAAGATTTGTTGGTATTCTCAATAGAAATTTTCAGTAGCTTAACTGTTTTGCTCAACAACTCTTGAAATATCTTATTATAAGACAGTGATGGGTTTAAGTTTTGCTACTGAGAGGTCAGGAAACATTAAGTAGACTAGAGAAGAGATTAATTCATAGGCTGAACTTTAAGTACATTCTGTCTTGACTAAACATAAAATTACTGAACTACTCCAAATGTCCTTAGAACATAGGAGGACTGTCTGTACCTTCCACCCACCATATATTCTTTGTTTAAAGGATGATGGTGTGCCCTCTTAGGACATTTTGCTCATACTTTAGCTACTTCTGTATTTTAAAATTCAGTAACTCATGACATTTGTCTCAACTACTTTTTCCTGATTCTCATTTTCCCATCACATGTCCTGTTTGATGTGTCATCCTTATTTTAGAACAATTGATCTTGTGTTCTTGCTTATTTTCTTGCCCTAATTTGTACTTAGCTTGGTTACTCCTTAAAGGAAACATAAAATTCAAACTCATATTAATAAATAATAATATGATGTCTTATTTTAGTCTATCTATAAGTATAGAATTGATCACCTTTGAATTAGTTATTACAAATCTAAGCTAATTTTATTATTTGCAAATGAATTACTAACTTCCTTCTGTGGGCTTCAAAGGAGATAACATGCTGTTCCAGCATAACTTCTACTTCATCTTCAAGAACTCCCATTATATTAACTGTATTCTAACTCACGCAGATAAGTTATCACTAGTAAAACAGAATGTAGTTTAGCCATTTGTCTTATGATGCCTCTGTATAATATGCCCTATACATCTTTGATCTCTGGCTTATTAAAATCATACCCTATCCTTCAAGGTATTTGAGAAATGCTACTTCATTTATGAAGTTTTTCTGATTTCCCACAGGTGTTTGTGTCTTCTCTGTATATTGAATCTTTATTGTTATTTTGTTCCTGATATAGTTAAAATTAAATGTAACATGTTGCTCTTGGTCTTCTGGCTTCCCACATATCTGTTGTTTTCTTTTTCCTGTAAAATATTAGACTAGTTAATTATATTATTCTCTTTTGTCCCCTTTCTGATGCATATTCATTGTTGTGTGAGCAGAGGTAGAGTTTCGATCTTCCTGTGCATAGCATTTCACATATCTGCTGGGGCAGTTAAATCCTTGTGTGAACAACAATTATCTTAGTTTCAATAGATGAGCAAGTCCTTGAACATAAGAACAGTATCTATCTTATTTTCTATATACTATTTGTTAAAAATAAATTGACTGAGCAGAATTATTCTCTGTAGCCAGCTTATGCTCATTTGTATTTTGATAATGAAAAAATAAAAGGGAATTAGCATTACTCATATTTGTTTACTGTCCTTTGAGAAAGTTTCCATTCTGTTCCTGTTACTCATATTTTAAAAAATTCAAAGACTTTTTATCACTTTAAATCTCTCTTCATTAGTTAAAATAAGATTGTTGGGATTAATGACAGAGGTCAGTGATAGAGCACTTGTGTGTGGATATGGCACTACTTCAATGCTCAGTGCTACAAAAAATAAAACTAAAAGATTATTTTATCCTCATAACCAACCATATTCTAGGCTAGCATAAAAACTTTTCTGAAGCACCATGCAGATTCCTATTGCTAACAAGATGTCTCTTTTAGCAGTGCTTCATTACCTGTGGGTTGTCAGGCATCTGTTAAATCAGATGTTTACATTATAATACTTAACAGTAGCAAAATTACAGTTATAAAGTAGCAACAAAGCCGGGCGGTGGTGGCGCACGCCTTTAATCCCAGCACTTGGGAGGCAGAGGCAGGTGGATTTCTGAGTTCGAGGCCAGCCTGGTCTACAGAGTGAGTTCCAGGATAGCCAGGGCTACACAGAGAAACCCTGTCTCGAAAAACCAAAATAATAATAATAATAATAATAATAATAATAATAATAATAATAAAGTAGAAACAAAATAATTCTATGGCTGGGAGTCACCACAACATGAGAAACTGTATTAATGGGTCACAGCATTAGGAAGGTTAAGAACCACTGTTTTAGAGAAGATTTGTATATTAATAGAGAAAAATTATCTTTGAAATACTCCATTGTTTGTCTACTGTGATTCCATCTAATGTTTTTTGAGCTCTATGTCCTATTATTGTCCATAGTAGCAATAGGAATGAGAACTGATAGGTAAAATCATGAAATAAAATAGTTAATAGTTTGTTTTGTGATAGTGAATCTATATGCAGACTTTACTTTTCTATGTTTTACAAATTCCAAAAGTGGATTTAAGATATCAGAAAAGAAGGAATTTTTCCACACTGAAGGAATATTAAAGTTTGACAAAGAAACCTATCATAAGCAAACACTGAAGTTACATTTTAAAATAAATTTCATATAGTTAACATCTAACAAATTGTCTAATTCAGCTATTATATATGTATATTGTATGTATGTATGTATGTATATTAATCAAAATTTTATTTGGAGTTATATGAAATACAAAAATATAGGAATTAAACTTTAGCTGCCACTTTTAAAAGGCCAATTTGAATAAGTAAGATATAGACTTTAAAAAATATCTAGGGCATGCATTTATTACCAGACTTTCAAGAAATCTCATCTGAACAGTTTTATGCTTTGAAATATGCTATGCTTAAAATTGTTTTTCACTCAAGTTTAATTATTTTTATTCCCTTTGCAGCAAGATGAGATGATCAATATCTAAAAATAAAGTGTCACAAATGGCTTTTCTCACTTTAACACAAAGGGGTGGTACTAGGGAGTAAGTGGAAAATTCTTATTGATGTTGGACACTTCTATATCAAATAATGTTAAAATTAGGGAGAAAAAGCACTGTAAATGTTTTTCTTTTGGAAGACTCCATTTGGAGTGTTTACTTAGTCTAATATAATCTATGCCATTTTTTACATATTCTGTGTTTAGATGAGTTGGGATGTTTGAAGCTTTTAAAGGTATTTTCCCCAATATAAAATTTGTTATAAAAACACTCAAGAAAATGGGGAGAACTTAGTTTAAAAAAATCTTAACTGTAAAGCATTTTCAGAAAGAACTAAAGCTTCTTTCAGAGTCCTGTCAGCAACTGAATCCGAAAAATGAGACAGGTACCCACGCATTTCTTGTCAGAACTGAAATAATTGCCATGATGCCTGTCTTCGTGGGTATCAGCATAACCTAAAATAATTCTACTGTACCATTTTAATATTCCCTTCTTCAGACACAAAAACTGAGATTGTCACTAATTAAGAAATGAGCACAGAAGTGTCATTTTGAAAGGTAAAGCTTTGATGAGGTTGAAAATACCTGGGATGAGGGACAAAGATGAAAGCAGTTTATCAGGGGGAATATAACCCAGCTCTGTTAAAAGTCACTGGATAATTTCTACACTGGATAAATCATGTCATGGCTGCTACAATTTGTAATCATAAGTGATAATATCTAGCTCAAAGTTAACAGAAGGATCAAAAGAAATGAGACTTTAAAATGGACCATAGGCGTCCAGTGAAAAACAAGAGGAACTTATGAGGGGGTTGGACAAGAGAGATAAAAGAATTGCACTTAAAATCATACATTTACAAGTATTTTTCTCCTATTCATGTTTGTTAGTTTTCTTGGCAAACATTTACACATATATTTGATTTATATGCTGAGAGAGTAGTTTCAAGTGTTCATTGTCAGTTGTTAGTTTTGGAGTCAAAACTTTCTTTTAAAATTCAATTTTCTGGCAATATGATTTTACTTAGAATTGTTTTCTAATATTTTTATTTGCATAATTATTTCACCTCATTATAAATACATATTAAAAAATAAAATATAAATACATATTTAAGAATAGAAAAGGGTGTTATCTTATTGATACCCTTTAAATATTCATATTGAACAATGTTCTTATTTTGCCAAGCAATCTCACTTAAATTATATATTTGTGCTTTCTAGATATTTTGTTAACTTTACATTACCTTTTATATAAAAAATGAAATTAAAAATTTGTGTTTACTATTGTACAATTGTGATTTTGAAAGTAAAATTATAAACAAACATGTCAAGTATACATCTTTTTAAAGTATTCCTACTGGAATTTAACTACTTTTATTTACTTAATTTTGGGTTTTTGCTCAAGCTTGTGAGAAGATTTTAACTTTTATGGCAGTGAATTATAATGTATTATTTACATTTTTAGAGCACCCATGTTAAAATACTTAAAGAACATTGCAAAATTTGTTAAATATTGTAGCTAGGAATTGATTTCAAAATTTCTATCAATGATTTATTCAGGGAAAATGCCTATAAAATTATTAACAATATTTGTCATAGTCTACTTACTTAATCATAGTCCATGTACATGACTATCATCACCTTTATATTCTTAATGAACACTTTCTATAACTTACCTCCCATATTTTATAATAGGATTTGACTTGAAATAAGATCTGAGCTTAATTGTCCTAAATATGTTTTTGAAGAATGATATGTACACTTGGAATAAATTACCTCTGATCTCAGATGTTATTTGTCTGTAAAACTGTTTCATTAACTATCTTGTTAGTTTATTACAGAGCTTTATGTGAACATTCAAACATTTCATAGCAACTTAATAAATGGCTATTAGAATTATAAAACAAAAGAAACTTTGAAAACATGTAAAGTGAGCTAATTTCTTGCTGCATCAGAAGCTCAAAAGACTGGTACTTTGCTTAATTTTGCTGTTGAATAGTCATGACATTTTAAAAAATCATTTCTAAAAATGAGTGATTTAAAAAATAATTGGAAGCCAGGTATAGTGTCACATGCCTTTAATACCACCAGAGGCAGGTGGATAGCTGTGAGTTTGAGGCCAGCCCTGGTCTACATAGTGAATTTCACTATAACCACAGCTACATAGTCTTTAAGACCCTGTCTTGGAAAATAAATTAAAATAATTTGATTTAGTTTAGGACGTCTTTATATTTTAATGTAAATATACATAATTAGTATTCTGGAATATTTCTTAAAGCAATCGCATTTAAATGTAATGCAGAAATTAATGTTTGTCATATATGAACTTGGCACAAGTGCATTTATAAATCACCTAGATTTGAACACGTACATTAATTTTAAAGATATATTTATAATAGTCATACAAAATTTGTGTTTTAAAGGTGGTAGTAAAAAAATCAAACTTTAAATCCATACATGAAAAAATGGTGATCTAAGTTGTGCTTGACTAGGCAGAATATAATCTTTAGTTCATATAGTGTTATGGCATGAAAGGCTAAGCCAGAGTAGTCTCATAGTCATTTCAGACACAGCTTTAAATACTTTTCCTGTATGCTCAGGGTTAGTGTTTAAGCCTTTGTGAATCAGACATTCTAGGTGACCTGAAAATTGAATTGGAGCTCTTGGTATAGAAACTGGGGCATTTCAGACTAAAATCCAGGGCAAGTCTTATATATCATTTTTAAGCAGTATGAATTATACTAATTTAGCAAACTCAGTGAAGATGGTATGAAAGTTGGTTCTATTTTCCTTTCTATTTAAACTAATAGTTTTAATTCATTTCATCTAACATCTATCCTTTAAATTTTCTCCAGCTGCTTTAATAATTAAGAAGCACTATTTATATCTTTTCAGTTTATCCTAATCAAAAGTCTAATAATATTATCTGATCAAAAGTCAGATTATAGAAGTATTAGATACAGTAGTAAAAATAACTTGAAGATTTTATCTGGATACACATATAAAGATGGAATTTGCAAAGTTGATAGTATGTTAAATATATGTACAATTCTATCTTTCAAAGGCTTATGTGTAAGGAGAAGGTTAGAATACATAGGAATACACAGGCATAAGAAAGTTTTATTATCTTTAATCATTAAGAGCTGAATATTTTTTCATTAATTTATTCATTCACTTTGCATCCTGATTGCAGCCTCCTCTCTCCTCCCAGTCCCACCTCATATGGTCTCACTCTCACCCCCTCCCCTTCACCTCTGAGAAGGAGCAAGTTCCCCCATGGGTATCACTTCACCCTGTCACATCAAGTCACTGCAGGACTAGGCACATCCTCTCCCACTGAGGCCAGACAAGGCAGTCCAGTTATGGGAACAGAATCCACAGGCAGGCAACAGATTCAGGGACAGCCCCTGCTCCAGGTGTTGGGGAACCCGCACGAAGACCAAGCTGCACATCTGCTACAAATGTGCAAGGGGCCTAGGTCCAGCTCTTGTGCTGCATATTTTCTAAGGCTTTGGATGAGAGGATGAGTGAATAAATTTTGCATGCTAGGAATTTCTCAAAGTCATTATGCCAAAAGACTTTTAAAGGTATAGATTATAGTATTATCTGTACCAAAATGAATAGATGGTTTATACTGTACTAGTTAAGTTCTCTTGTGGGGAGGGGGAAATGACAGTGTACTAGACATCAACCTTATGTAATATATTATAGTTAAATTTTGTATTATAGTGTTATGCAATATTCCATATATATAGAAGAGTATATGTAACATGTTTGTTATAGAGCATAACAATAAATATCACATAAATCTATCTTGTAAATTTAATAGAGTGCTAATAGCATTTTAATTATTGAGCTACTCCTGCATCTTGTATGCCTATCCTCTTTCATGAGTTTTGTCATATTTGATTTGTATCTTTAAATATTCATATATAATACTTCACTAAAAGCATTTAATGATTCTTTAAGCTTTAGGAAAATTTTATCACTAAGCATCTGGTATTTTTTCACTGATATGTTCCTAAATTTTGATGTGACTTGTAGCCGTAGTTTATGTAACTGAATATAATATTGTGTTCTGTTCATAATCACTAATACATTTATTCTCCTGATGATTAACATTTGATTGTGTTTAAGTTTACAACAAATCACATATATTAAGTTATATAGTTTATGATACATTGTATCATTTTCTCAAAATATTTTCTTGCTTATTACATTTGTACTTCCAGTTTTATTCAACCCCTAAACTTATTTGTTACATATTTTATTAGATAATTCACCTTTTTAAAAGCTTTTAAATTTTTCTCAAAAGTCATAAGAAGTAAGTTTAAACATTATGCTTATGTTATGTGTAAAGGAACAGATGCAGAATTTTAGGCATAAGTGAACAGATGTAGAAAAGTATGTTAATGGATAATGACCCTCATGGGGAATAAAATAAGCCTCAGAAGATATTCCCTTGTGTGCTACCATTTGCAACATATGGTGATTACTCTTTCTAAAATTTCAAGCCAAAAGTAATACCAACACATTTTTAAAAGGTTTTTTATGACAGACCTAGTGAAAGTAAAAGGCCCCAACATAGCTAGTACAAGGCACATAAGTGTTTGCTGAAAAAATACATACCTTTTCTCTTAAAAATTCACCAAAAGAAGGTTATAGAAATTTAAGTTAGATTTAGTAACTACTCTGATACTAACAAAGACCTGAAAGGGAACTAAAAAGAAAATACTAGTTTTACATTCCATTTATGTAGTAGTTATGACACATACAATGTTAGTTGTACATATTCTTCCTTTTCTATATTCTCACAATTTTATTTATTGATCTTGGTCAATTTAACGGCACATGATAAAATCTCAAAGTAGTTTTAATGCATTTCACTCATTGCAAAGGATTTGTACATTTTTATATTTCTTCGTTGTTTGTGTTTTATCTTTCCTGTTTAGATTGCACCTGTATTTTTTTACCTCATTGACAAAACAGGTTGCAATAGTACTAGGTGAAACTTCTATTGTGGCTAGACAAGGCAGCCCAATTAGGGGAAAGAGATCGAAAGACCGGCAATAGAGTGAGAGACAGCCCCTGATCCTGATGTCAGGGGTCCCATGTGAAGAGTGAGATGCACAACTGTTACATATGTGCTAGGACCTAGCTAGGTCCATCTCACATATGCTCTCTGGTGATTCAGCCTCTGGGGGCCCTTATGGGCCCAGGTTAGTTGATCTTGTAGGTTTTCTTGTGGTGTCCATGTCCTCTCTGGCTCTTTCTATCCTCCCTCACTCTCTTCAGTAGGATTCCCCAAGATCAGCTTAATGTTTGGCTTAATGTTTGGCTGTGGGTATCTGAATCTGTTTCCATCAGTTGCTGGGTAAAGCCTCTTAGAAGACAGTTAATGCTAGGTTTCTGTCTACATTTATAGCAATATTCTTAACAGAGTCAGGGATGGGCTCCCTATTATGGATGTCATAGGTCTAAAGCTGGGACAGTCAGTCATTGGTTGGCCATTACCTCTATTTCTGCTCCATCTTTATCCTTGCTCATCTTGTAGACAGGAAAAAACTGTGGGTCTGCAGCTTTGTGGCTGGGTTGGTGTCCCAATCGCTCCATTGGAAGTCTTTTCTGATTACAGGAGACGGCCAACTTTCAGGTTCCACATCCCCCAGTGCTAGGAGTCTTAGCTAGGGTCACCCTTATAGATTCCTGGGAGTTATCATTGTTCTAGGTTTCTAGCTCATCCCAGAGATGCCATCCCCCATTGATTCTCTCTGACCTCCCCTGACTTGATCCTTCTTGTTCCCCTCCAACACTGCCACCCAGTTCTCTCCCTCCATCTGCCCATGATGTCTGTTCTATTTTCCGTTCTGAATGAGATTCAAGTGACTGAATTGGGCCCTCCTGGTTACTTAGCCTCTTTAGGTCTGTGGATTGTAACATGCAACATTACCTGTACATTGTGGCTAATATCCACTTACAAATGAGTACATAACATATGTTTCCTTCTGGGTCGGGCGTACCTCATTCAGGATGGTATTTTCTAGCTCCATCCATTTGTCTGCAAAATTCGTGATGTCTTCATTTTTAATAGCTGGATAGTATTCCATTGTGTAAATATACCATGTTTTCTGTATCCATTGTTAGATTGAGGGACAGCTTCTGGCTATTACAAATAAGGCTGCTGTGAATTTAGTGGAGCATGTGTCTTTGTGCTATGGTGGAGCATCTTTTGGGTATATGCTTAGGAATTACATAGCTGGGTCTTGAGGTAGTACATATTTTAAAGTAACTTGTTCCTATTCCATTACTCTCAGTCTTTGTGCCTTTAGGGACAAGGATTGCAACACCATGACTGCAACATCAGCATCCTTCATAGTGATTTGAGGATGCGAACAAGATAGGAATTACTGGGAATAGACCAAAGGTTCAGGGAAGACACTTGATTTGGAGTTATGGAAAATTTTTCTCATAATACCTATTTTATCTACTTCTTTTTTCCCTTTTCAAATACATATGTGTATTCCTGATATCACTTAGAATCATTTTACAGCTTAAAAGCAACAATTTTGATCTGGAAATCTGAGTCTTAAATATGAAATATAATGTCCCTCAACAATGCTACATATAATGAGATTTAAAAGAAACTAGATGGAAGATCAAAGGATCAATAACTATCTTTATTGGTTCTGAATCTTGCATAGCTAACTCTGTATTGGATCTAGTTCACACACGTATTAAACTGTGATGCTATTCAGGAATTACCAACATTACAACTATTAAGTTCCTTTTTAGTTCCTTACTGTTTTCTACTCCCCCTTTCAACTCATTGACTATTCAGTACATGCTGTGGTTCTTTTCACCTAAATTGTGTACATAAATAAATGCTCCACTTCTGGGCAGTTCCCAGACTTTCTACTAGGAGTGATTTTTTTTCTCCTTGGCACTTTTTAATATATTTTTAATCTCTCTCTCATATCCTGTCATCTGGGAAAATCCTATTCCTCCTTATTTTCTTGTTATCAATCACTGCCATGGAAAGGACTACATATAGTTTAATATGTAGGCTATAACATTTCAATTTTGAAGGTAGCATGGTGTTTTCACAACGTTATAACATGTTTTTCCCAACAGTCAAGTTAAGGAGATAGACCAAGTATCATTATCTCATTGTTTGAGACAGGGTCTCAGAAGGTCCACGTTGCCCTAAAATTCATAATCTTCCTTCCCCAGATTCCCAAATACTAGGATTATACACATACACATTTACACTTAGTTACTGCCAATTGTAACTTTAATTCTTTTTAAATCTTATTTTTAATGATGATTCTTAAATACTTTAACCTTTCTTGTAACCCACCACCCACCAGAGGTAATAGAAAAGAAAGGATATGAGGAAAGTGGACCTGTTTAGAAAGGTTCTTTGGAGCAACTCCCCTCTGTGTTGTGTGGAAATTAGCAGTTTAATTTACAAGTTAGCAGGCAGTGACAGCTCAATCCACTTGCAAATACAGTTTAGTTTGGTAGAGTCCAATTAGCAACAGCGGTGACACAACCTAGCAGAGACAGCCAGGCCTCAGCCTCGGTTTGAGTCAGCATAGGGACCTGGAGGGCCATCAAGAAGTTCTCAGCTGTGCCTCTCTCAGGGAAGTGAAGATCAGCAAAGATTCAAAACAGACCCACAAGCATTGTACAGCTAGCTGTACCAGCAAGGCAAGCTCTGTCTCTATCACTCCATATAGTCCTGTTTATACCCTCCAAAAATCACGTGTCCTCCACATGCCTTGCCTCAGCACAGCTCTTGCTTGAAGAGGTACATCCAATCAGCCCAAGTACAAGTAAGTGACAAAAAACTGCAGCACATCACCACAATTTTTTTGATGCACTTCTCTCTATGTATTCCTGACAAGTGCAACTCAACTATGCAATGTAAGGTGGACCAATACATGCCTGTTGTTAGCAAATAATCTTTCATCATGTGTCCTTCCATGTTCTTGCTTTAGCAAAACATTTTTTCTCCTTTGTCTGCTTCAGGGAAATCTTCCTTCACGAGCCTGCCTTATCATTTCACACCCATGTCCACTTTAAAGAAACACTCCTTCACATGTTTACCCCAACAAAACACCATCCAACCAACTTTCCAAAGAACCCTTGCGTTACCACATCAGTCAATTTTATAAGTAAGGAAATTCAAAGTTATGGATGTGACATATGTGTGACATGGTTCAGGGCTTTAATCTGTGTGCTTATTACTTCTCAAGTTTAACTTTATCTTAGAATTTTAAAAAATGAGCTTTTACAAATACCAATGCTTGGGCTACCATCCAAGACTTATTAAATCAGACTGTGTTGTAGGACTTAACATTAGTATTTATTAAATGATGTCACAAATAATTCTAATATAGACCCAATTGAGATAATCACTGTACTATTCTTATACTTAAGCAGAAAATGAGTATGGAGTTGGAAGAAAATGTATAGGATCAAAAACAGTGTTTACCAAAGGTTGGTCCATGATTACTGTGGGTGAAGCATGTTAAACATGCAGATTCTGCTTGCTTTACTAAAGACTAAAAAAATTGAGATGTGTGGGCCCTAAGATTCGGTTATCAGTAGGGGATATCAGCTGAGAGCCTGGATGATGTTTAGAATTTATAACTAAAAATGGCTCATATGCCGGGTATGGCGGCACACATCCATAATCCCTGCACTTGGAAAGTAAAGGCAAGAGAATCACTGCAATCTCAAAGCTAGCCTTGTCTACCCAATAAAGACCATGCTAGCCAAGGCTACATTATGAGACCTTGTCTCAAACACACACACACACACACATACACACACACATTCATGGCTCACGGCCTCTGCAGTAAATATGTCTAAAAGGATTAGATTTATTCTCTGAAACATTAGATATGTTATTTTAATTATAACTTCTATTAAAGTTTTTGCATAACAGCTTCAAAAAGCGATACATACATATGCATACATATGTATATGGTGCTCTGATTACTGTCACCTGCCACCCTCTCTTAGAACCTCCCCACTACTCCTTTTTACCTTTCCTTCCTCCTTTTAAGTCTCTTTCTGCTATTCATTTTTGTTTGTTTGTTTTATTTTTTAACTCGCTAAGTATAACCAGGGTCATCTGTGTTACCATGTATCTAGAGCTATCCAGTAGAACATCTATACTCATTGGTGGGTCCATAACTGTAGATAAGGTCTGTTCTTCCCTCTGAATCCATCCATAGCCAGTAGCTCACTAGGAAGGATTAGGGCCCCATGAGATACACCTCAATCCATGATTGAATATTGATAGGCCCAGTTTTGTTTAGGCTCAAGGCAGGCAGGTAGTGCTTCTGCTATAAAATCCTAATTCATATGGACTGTATCAAGATAGCATTTCATAGGCCTTCTCCACATTTTTCAGCTAGTACCTTCCTTCAGTCCTTTCCTGAATGTTTCCTTGGCCTTAAGTGGGATGGTACAGATGTCGTGGTTAGTAATCCAACATTCAAACATCACTTACACTCAGGATGTAGTGCATCCATTAGTCTCTACTTTCTTTTTTTTTTTAATTTTTTTTTATTGGATATTTTGTTTACATTTCAGATGTTATCCCCTTTACTCATTTCCCCCACCACCCAGGAACCCCCTATTCCATCCCTCTCCTGCTGCTTTTATGAGGATGTGCCTCCACCCACCCACCCACTCCCACCTCCCCACCCTGGAATTCCCCCACACTGGGGCATCCAGCCTTCACAGGACCAAGGACATCCTCTTCCACAAATGCCCCACAAGGTCATCCTCCCCTACATATACAGCTGGAGCCATGGGTCCCTCCCTATGTGCTCCCAGGCTGGTGGTTTAGACCCTGGGAGCTCTGGTTGGTTGGTATTGTTGCTCTCCCCATGGGGCCACCAACCCTTTCAGCTCCTTTAGTCTTCTCTCTCACTCCTCCATTGGGAACCCCTTGATCAGTTCAATGGTTAATTGTGAGTATCCACTTCTGTATATGTTAAGCTCTGGCAGACCTCTAAGGAGGCAGCTATATCAGGCTCCTGTCAGCATGCACTTCCTGGCATCTACATCAGCATCTGCCTTTGGTGACTGCACATGGGATGGATACCCAGGTGAAGCAGTCTCTGGATGGCCCCTCCTTCAGTTTCTGTCCCACACTTTGTCTCCATATTTGCTCCCTTGAGTATTTTGTTACTCCTTCTAAGTAGGACTGGGGCATCCACACTTGGTCTTCCTTCTTCATGAGCTTCATGTGGTCTGTGAGTTGTATCTTGGGTATTGTGAGCTTATGGGCTAATATCCAATTATCAGTGAGTGAATACCATTTGTGTTCTTTTGTGATTGGGTTACCTCACTCAGGATGATATTTTCTAGTTCCATCCACTTACCTAAGAATTTCTCAAATTCATTGTTGTTAATAGCTGAGTAATACTCCATTGTGTAAATGTACCACATTTTCTGTATCCATTCCTCTGTTGAAGGACATCTGAGTTCTTTCCAGCTTCTGGCTATTATAAATAAGGCTTCTATGAACATAGTGGAGCATGTGTCCTTGTTACATGTTGGAGCATCTTCTGGGTATATGCCCAGGAGTGGTATAGCTGGGTCCTCAGGTAATACTATGTCCAATTTTCTGAGGAACCATCAGACTGATTTCCAGAATGGATGTACTAGCTTACAATCCCTCCAACAATGGAGGTGTATTTCTCTTTCTCCACATCCTCACCAGCATCTACTATCACTTGAGTTTTTGATCTTAGCTATTCTGACTGGTGTGAGGTGGTATCTCAGGGTTGTTTTGATTTGCATTTCCCTGATGACTAAGGATGCTGAACATTTCTTTAGGTGCTTTTCAGCCATTCAAGTTTCCTCAGTTGAGAATTCTTTGTTTAGCTCTGTACCCCATTTTAATAGGGTTATTTGGTTGTCTGGAGTCTAACTTCTTGAGTTTGTATATATTGGATATTAGCCCTCTATCGGATATAGGATTGATAAAGATCTTTTCCCAATCTGTTGGTAGCTGTTTTGTCCTATCACTTTTTTTCTTTTTTCTTTTTTTTTCCTCTTTTTCTTGGCAAAGAATTTCACTTAAGGATAAGAGTAGCATCAAATATATTACTATGCACTTGTAATTAATAGAGAGCCAATGCTAGTCTCCATTGTGGCAGAAACAGACAAGGATAGGAACTAACTGGATAAACAAGGATCACTAATGATATTTTAATAATTGACTATGTGTCAGACTATACCTGAATCATGTTATGATTGCATATTAGTCATCATATGGGTTGTATGAAATAGATTTTTCATACTTATATAAGATGAAATCAGCAAACTAAAAAAAAATATAGAGTTAAAGGAATGTTTTTTAATAACACAGTGCCTTAGGTTGAGTCAGAATTATCACCAACATCAACTAGGTAATTCAAGTGAAATTAGGTTTTAATGAGTAAAATAATTGAAATTATCACTAATGGTATCAGCCTAAATAACTGATAAGAATTCATTAATTAGAAGAAGTGAACTTGAATCAAACTTATAAAAATGAGATTAAACTGTTAATGAACACAAAATGGCAAAAATGCCACCTATAATGAAGGTGGCAGTAATCTGAGCCTGATGCTGTATTACACTGTGAAGGATGACAAAGTACCTCTGAAAACAATTGCACCCATATTTCCTGAAATGAGAAAATAGCCTAAAAATTTAATGACATAATTTTTTATTAACTGCATTTGTTGTATATTCATATGCATATCTATCTTATTTTACCCTTGCATTTGATGGGGGATTATATCATTCAAGATAAGATAGATTATGCTTCAGTAGCAATCTTAAAATGTTAGTGGCTTATAGAGTTTCTCCTATTCCACATCCACTCTGAACTATTAGCTCTACTATATAATTTATTCACTTCAGATCTAGGTGTTAGGGGGCAGCCTCTTCTACAATATTGCTGGCCATGATGGGAGGTAAGATAGAACATAGTGAACTGTGTTTTTTCATAGAGCTTCTATATGAAGATAAGACATTATAATCAACTCACAGTTTATTGGCCACAACATATTATGTGTGCGTGACTAAATTCAGTCACTCTAGAACATTTTCTTCTGTTTAAAAAAAAACAGTACATATTCAGACATATCTCAGTGTGATATATTAGGAGAAAATAAAAAGTGTATTAAATTTTGCAAAAGTATTACATCCAACCTCATTATCATTCATTGTATTAAGAAACTTGTGTATAGAATATTTCTTAGAAGGCATACCAAGTTAAACCTATAATTTAGGCTTCTGTTATTGCTCAGATTTATTGGGACTTAACTATTCTGTCTTCATTGTCATAAATCTAGAATATTATTGGAGTACCTGAAAAAACAGTACTTTTAAAATACTGCAGTTACTGAAAATAAACGGTTTTACTTTGGGAATATACAATTTAAATAGATAAAAGATATATGGGTTAATGAGTTTTTAATTTTTTTCTACAATAACATGAGATTTAATGGTAATATAATAATAATAACCAGTGTACTGGGATTCCCTCGCACGCAGGCAAGAGGAGCCCCAAGCTAAAGCTATGAGCAATTTTTATACAGTTTAAGGAGTGGACTAGAGAAACAGTGAGTAGGCACAATATGATTGACAGAGCAGTGTGACTTTTAAACTGATTGGTCTTTAGGGAATGAGGTGGTAAGGATCTCCCTTGTCTGTAAGTGTCAAGGGTTGGTCCATTTTGCAGAATGTGTCTACCTGCTCTGGGCCTTCCTCACCTGCAGGTGGGTTCCCTTCCCTGTGGTCTGAGGAATGTTAATCCAGCAGGTGTCCTTGGAGTTTTTAAAATACTAATAGTAGGAATTTACTTGAATACATTCTAATATCAGTTTTCTTCCAATCAGGTGGCAAATTTTAAAGAATTAATATTTAATGTATATCTTTATTTGTGATAGTGTATGGTGTTTATTTTTGCTTGAACTATTTAGTTAAAACTGTCACAAGGGAAAAATCTTCTGTTCTGCTAAGCTATGGATTTTCTTTTCCTTAGGATACATTAGATTATCTTTATAATAAGTAACTTGAACATCTGGAAGCTAGAAATGCTTTGTATTACAAAAATAATACCTTCATTGTGTGAATATAAACATCTTGACATCTCTTATGTAATACAAAACTTCATGAAGAGAAAGGCTCAATTATTTTTGTTATAAATGTCTGCTGAGATCATGCACATAATGTTTTAAATCAAAATCACGTTCAGAATGTTTTTAAAGCTGTGAAACTCAATAGTTTTGTGTAAAATGGAAGTGTGAAGAAACTAAATGTACAGTGAGTTTGGTGAGTACATATTTTTTTCAAATGATGATTCTGAAAGTTATATTTTTATACTTCATCTGTAAAATATTTATTATAGAAAGTGAACATTGAGAATCAGCATAATGAAATATCTGTAAGGTGAATTAACTTCATAGAACAAATGGGACACCTAGAGAAATTAAAGGGACAAGGTAGTTTTCTATATGGTTCCCTTTTGAAATTATTGATAGTTTAATAGAAAAGATTAAGAATTGACTCAACACATGCAGAATAAACAAATATAATTAATTATGGAAATTAATTCACTGCTTCCTGAGACTAGCCAAAAAAAGATACTACAATTACAGAAATTATGGTCTTAATATAATCAATTTTCTAGTCATTTCAGTTACATCTTGAAAATTTGAAATCCTTTGGAGTTTGGGGAATCTGATTAGTTTTCTAAATAATTAGCCTTTTTCTCTACACCCCATAATCTTCATATGTTAAAGGGTTTGTTTATCCACCCATCCAACTTTGTAATATTAGTCTTTTATTTTCAATAAAAAAAATGTAAACTGGTCACAGCTACATTTGGCTTCATTTTAGGTGGTATTATTAGACTGAAATGGAGTTGACTATTACAAATTAATATCATATAAGGTATGAAAGAATTTAGCATATTCACTTCCAGAAAAAGTTTTCAGCCTTCTGATTACTTCAGGATTATTTCTTTGTGGAATCCATTGCCTCAAAAGATTCGAAGACTGTATTTGTGTAATTAATTTTTATATTTTAAAGTAATTCAGAGCCTGCAACTGACAATCAGTGAGAGCCTGCCAATGTTACAGTTAATATAAAATACCATTTCTGGTGCTCTCTTTGAAATGCCCATATTAGATTTTGTGTTCTTGCCCTTTCACTCCTGCCTCCATATCCTACACTGGAAAATATAGGTGATGCTGTTTTCCTATTTTGTTGTAGAACTTTTTTTTTTTTTTTTTTTTTTTGGTTTTTTGAGACAGGGTTTCTCTGTGTAGCCTTGGCTGTCCTGGAACTCACTCTGTAGACCAGGCTGGCCTTGAACTTAGAAATCTGCCTGCCTCTGCCTTCCAAGTGCTGGGATTAAAGGTGTGCACCACAACTGCCCCACTTGTTGTAGAACTTTAAACACATGAAATGGCAGAAAGAAGTGGAGCATAGCTCAGCCAGCAGGCACACATGGCCCAGCACTTCACATTGACACCTTGAAATTTTGTCTTATTTTATAAAAATCCTTATAAACGTCCCATTTCTGCTCAGAGTTCTTTCCCAAAGACACAGATTAGCATTATCATACATCTTATAGTCCATGTTTATGAAATTTTCTAGATGTATAAATATTATTTGTAAACATTTACATTATGCTTCTTAATTCTGGTTAACCAAAAAATAGGATGGAATCTTATCAGACAGCCTGTTAGGTGACCTTTTTGTACGTAAACATATGGGCCTGTTAATATTTATGAATACAAGAAAATACAGTTGTTTCTGACATTGACAATATTTTTGACATCTGATAATTGCCAACATAACAGTCGGACTACTGATAAACCTCATTTTTATTAAGAATCCATGTTGATTCATAATATTGGCCATTTGTGTCTGTTTTAGAAAAACTGTCTACTGAGGTCCTGTGCTCAATTTTCATTGGATTATTTGGATTTTATGTTTTATGGAATTTTAGTCATTTAGTATGCAAGTTTCTTGTGTATTTTAGGTGACAATTTCTTATGGATATTTTATTTGCAAATATTTTCTGTCTCCTAATCCAGTTTTTATTGGTTATTTAATTTATTTACATTTTAAATGTTATCCCCCTTCCTGGTTTCCCCTCCACAAACCTTCCCTGACCCCTCCCGTCCCCCTGCTTCTATGAGGGTGCTCCTCCCACCCATCTAACCACTCCCCTAGTATTCCCCTTCACTGGGGCCTCATTGAGCCTTCACAGGACCAAGGGCCTCCCCTACTCCAGTTTTTAATTTGTTCAGGGAGTTCTAAGTTCAATGTTTCATTGATAATATTTTGTTATGCAGAAACTTACATTGATGTAGTTCCACTTGGTATTTTTGCTTTTGTTTTCTGTAGCCATCATTTTTATGCATACTTGTATAAGTTTTCTTTCTTGCATTATATCTTCTTCCATTTCAAATTGTGTTGGCTCCATTTCACCTTTCCATTTCTTGGATGGTCTGTGCATTTAATTCTTTAGAATACTTAGTAATATATGGCTTAGTCTAATCACTCAATGTGTTTGTAAGTATTTAGTGATCATGAAATGTGGTAAAAATTTGGCATTCCAGTACTTAATACAAGTAAGAGACACTGATACTGTTAAATACCCGTTCTTAATGTGTCATGGTATTACTGATTGATGTGTTTTAGCCATCTAAACAGATAATATATTGTAAAAGTAGTTACAATCCAAATATCTGGATATAGTGTATCACTGTGTGCAGTAGAGAGAAAATGACTATATATGAAGAAAAAAAAAAAACCAAAAACCAAAAACAAAACAAAACACACACACACACACAAAAATCACAGAAACGGGCCATTTGTTAAATAGAAAAGAATTTTAGGGAGTCATCTAATTTCATCTGCTTCCATTTTAGTCTATGGATAATGATGACTGCTAACATTTACATATTTTATAATTTACCAACATTTCCATGTCACTTGATGTTCATAGGCAAACAGTTGTTATTATGATATTCATAGCAACTCTATAAGGTAACTATAAACATTGCCATTATTTTTTTATCTACTAATTACAGATGTCTGGCTGAAAGAAAATATTTTCTTTTGCCATGTATTATAGAGTACAGCTGATTGTAAAAACTAGAGGCATTAAGTATAATAGCACAAAGATCCAGTAATAACTACATTGAAAGACAGATATTTCATAGTTACAGCTTTATTGCCAAGTAGCTGTCTACTTATAAGAGTCATTTACTTACTTTTTGTTTCTGTTTTTTTCTCTGTGAAGCCATGATAGCTGTCTACTATGGTTATGCCACCCACATATTCCTTTTGCTTTTGTATTCTTGTCTCTATTACAACTCATAGCCCCATATAAACAAATGAAAATGTTAGGAAATTGTGAGAATAACTGGGCACTTTTCAATTAAATAGCTAACCAATCTCTTTCTCAAAATAATGATGGCAGGAACAAAAACAAGACTGTGGTAACTGAGCTGTTCAAAATGGTGGATAGTATGCAGAAAAACCTGTGCGCAATCTAGACAGACCAAATACCAACTTAGAGTGCCTGAAGGCCAATGTGTAAACCTACCAGTAGCCACGGGGCTATTAGTAATTGATGGCTGCTGGGAAAGGGAGAGTTGGGGACGTTTTAATGATGTGACTTCTGGTAGTCTAACCACATAACAGCACAAGTCTTAATCCCAAGAATAGTTGTGCAACAAACTAGACTTGATGGCAAAACAAGTAATCTCAAAATTGTGTAGGAAGGGATAGAAGGATTGAGTGGGTGGTAAGGAAAGGAGCTGAGGGTGAATATATTCAAAGAATTTTAAATGGTAGATATGTTGTTGAGGAAAAGATTTTTTTCTAAAAGTCACCTAGGATAAAATTCTGAAGAGTGAAACTGTAGCTCTTGGTAAGGCCTATGTATTAACCCATGGTCATTTTTTCTTTGCACTAAGAAAAGTCAGTCTGCTTTGGTCTTTAAAAGTATTGAACTTTAAAACCATTGAACTGATCATAGGGTTCCCAATGGAGGAGTTAAAGAGAAGACTGAAGGAGCTGAAAGGGCTTGCAGCCCCATGGGGAGAGCAACAATACCAACCAACCAGAGCTCCCAGGGTCTAAACCACCAGCCTGGGAGCACATAGGGAGGGACTCATGGCTCCATCTGTATATGTAGGGGAGGATGACCTTGTGGGGCATAGGTGGGAGAGGAGATCCTTGGTCCTGTGAAGGCTGGATGCCCCAGTGTGGGGGAATTCGAGGGTGGGGAGGTGGAAGTAGGGGGTAGGTGGGTAGGGGCAAATCCTCATAGAAGCAGGAGGAGGGAGGATGGGATAGGGGGTTCCTGAGTGGGGAGAAAAGGGGATAACATCTGAAATGTAAATAAAATATCCAATAAAAAATAGAGAAAAAAGTAAAGCTACAGTTATTTTGTCCTCCTCTTAGATTTAGCTACACACATAAAATCTCATCAACATAACCCTCTAAATTTGAGCTGAATAAGGAAGGTACCAATAGATGTGCTAACATGGTCTCAACCCTACACAAAGAACAACAAACAGCTAAGGAATGCTGAGAGGGAAACAGTCTTTTGAAGGGAACCAATTAATTATCTGGTACCAAGTGGTCAGCTCTGAAAACATAAATACAAGAAAGAAGTAACAAATATATATATATATATATATATATATATATATATATATATATATATTTATCTATATATATATGGATGGCCATAAATTTGAAAAATAATGAGTAAGGATATGAAAGGGTTTGGAGGAAGGAAAAGGAAAGGAAAAGGATATAATCTTAAAACAAATGAAATAGTTTACCTTTTGTCATTTTGGATATTTTACTACAGTAATATTAAAGTTTAAAGCCACTTTCTCAGTTTCTGAATGACTAATACTTTCTCTGTCTGACTCCTAAATAAGTGTTTGAGATTTTTGTCCAAAGCTGTCTTTCTATCATATATACTATTTTTGATAAAACTGTTGGTTCCTTGTGGCTTTATCTTTCACTTCAGTGTAAATATCTAAAAATATGGCTATATTTCAATATCAGTTCAGCCTTTTTAGCTACTTGCTAGACAATTTTATGTAACATGTTCTATCCTTATGCCATTTCCAATTTCACACACCCAAAATAAAACTATTTTCACCTCCTCAAACTCTCTTCCATATCTACTGTGCTTTTTATCCTTTTGCTTAGGAACCAGCCCTTGACATATAATGTAACTATTTATTCCCCATTGCCCTTTGACTGTGATCAGTTTTTGGCTACCTATGTCTTCTCCACCTATTCTCATCTCCCTTTCAGTCATACACTCAGAGCAAGCCCCTATTACAGAATATTTTATTTAAAATCTTGATATTTTTCTCCTTTTGAAACCCATAACCTCTTCCCCAGGACCTAAATGTAACCAAGTGCTTTTCGTATTCATGTATGTAAACACTCCTGTTTTATTAAAAGTAAAGTTCACACCACTAGTATCCCCAAAGATAAAATGCCTCCCTGGTGTGTCTGCAACTTTATATGAATTCCTATATTTGAGATATGGCACCAAAATTACATTTGTGCCTTAAAATCACAAGAAACAGGGAAAAGGATAAAAAAAAAAGAACAAGAAAAATGCCTTATTTCACTTCTACACTTTGTACCATGCATGCTTGCTCATGACTTTACTATTTAAGTAGGCTGCTTCATTTTCAACATTTCCCCAAAGAAACTGAAGAAAATGTATCTATTAGTTGTTAAAGTTTTGCCCCCTTGGTTGGGAGGAGCCTTGAAATAAATAAAATCTCTATTCTCTTTTAAACACAAAAATTTCTAACAGCTTAAGCCTTTAAATATTTTCATAAAATAACTCCACATTGCTACTTCTACCTTCATTTCCACTGTATTCTCTGCATACACTTTATACTCTAGCCAAATAAGTCTCCATATTTCTTACTGATATTTTTATTTTATATTTTAATGCGACTGATTTAATTTTTATTTTTCCATTATCTCATATCCATCAAATGAGGTTTTTAAGTAGATTTAAAAGATGCATTTCATGTTTCTTTTTTGTCTTTTTTTTATTTTATTTTATATTTTATTTACATTTCAGATACCATCCCCTTTCCCCATTTCCCCTCCCTAGAAAACCCCTGTCCCATGCCCCCCCTTTCCTTTTTGCTTTTATACAATTTTTTAAAATGTTAATCAAAGGATTTATAAGTTTGGTAATGCTCAATCAGAAGCGTAAACCAATACCCAACCCAGACATAAAAACTATCTTTGACTGGTGGAGACATGTGAACATCTGCCTCCATGCCCCCTCTCTCTTTCTCTCTCTCATCACCTAGCTTCTCCTCTCCTTCATCTTCTCTCCTTACTCCATCTCTTCCTCTCAGTACTCCTTCCCACTTAGCTCCTCCTACATATCACTCTTCCTGTTAAAGTAGAACTTTTCTCTCAAAATACAATTAGAGCATACTTATTCCTAATTGTACCAGTGAGGTACAAGATAGTCCTAATAACCAGTCCATCATTTTGTTGACTAACCAGAACCTCTGTCATCTCTCCTAACTAAAACACTTACCTTTGATCCTGGGTTTGTTTTTTTTTGTTGTTGTTGTTGTTTTGTTTTGTTTTGTTTTGTTTTTTGGCTTTAGAATGAATGTCAGCTGAAAACTATCTACTCAGATCTTTTCTCTCAAAGTAAATAGCCAGGATTGGCTATGAGACTATAGGTCTTCAACCCCGTCAGAAATCCAGAATGACTGAGTTAACTGAAGTTATGGGAAGCACTAAACATAGCTTCTAAAACTTAGCCAATTTATAGAGACCTCTGAACACCTGGAAAGGCCCTATACTACCGAACGTTCGAGCATCAAATCTTCAGCCTTCTGGCCCAGAGTCATCTGACAGAACTTAGAAATGCAGGATTATTAAGGGCTGATTACTCTGTCTAGGCAGATATAATCACTTACTGATTTTTCTATTATTCATTTTTTTAATATACGGCCTGAAATGTTATTTTGCCCTGATTTCCCAGTTTTCTGATTCAAGTCCACTTAGGCCAGTTAAATATAACATGTCTTCTCCCAGAAAGATAAATCAGAATTACCAATCATAATCTATTTCCTTTTGATGAACCTTTTCATTAACATTATGCCATCTTCATTTTATTATTATTTTCCTTCCAATAAATAAGGAAATTGAAGGATGAAGTTTAACATATCATTAATGACTCAAAGATGCCTGATATCACATTTCAATAATACCAAAAAGCATGATGTATGGCAAACTGTGACTTCAATGGAGGGATTTGTCAACAGAGGAAAGAGAGAACTTGTTGCTTGAATTACTAACACATATATAAAAGACATTTCAATACCTTAATGACAGAATTATGTAAAAAAATATGTAGTATGAATATACTATATTCAAAGGCTTATATTGGTGGATCATTAAACTTACTTCTAATATTATTATTTATAAAAATATGGTATTAACACTAAATTTAGAGTGATGAAAATCTATGGCATTTATAAAAATGTAATTCCTTGAAGTACAGTCATATACCATACTAGAGACCTATACTATTTCTTTTTACCATTTAGTAACCAATTTATTGTGCTTATGATTATAATACACATATATGTTAATGAGAAGTACTAGTTATTCATATTGTTATGACCCTTTGGTGCTTAAAACTTGTTGAAGTTATATAGTATAACATCAGTAGTGCATGGGAATAGAATTCACTTTGTATATTCTGTGCTCAGTATAGCAAAGACATCATTTTTTAACTGAATGGATGATTGACTATAATCTATGATACAGTTATAATCTATGATAAGATGGCAATTTTGTGTATTTGCTTTTTGAAACAAGAAGCAATTGAAATTGAAAGAAAAATTCCTCACTTTTATAAATGCTTTCTTATTAGGAATTAGGTGCATAAAATTTGAATCACAAGGTTTACAGAAGCATTGTATGGGGAAGGATAAAAAACAATTGCAAATTCTATTTTACATGTACAGTAAAAGGTTTTGAAAAAGTACAGCTTTGGTTTTGAAAAGTATTCATGGAAATATATATTGTTCTAAATCCAATTTTTTTTAAAACTAAATTTAACTCTAACATGAAAATAAGTGGAACATAAGAGATGTATCCTTCTGTAGCATTGACATCCTCATAAGGATTTAGATTTTTCTATATGCAATAATATTTTCTTTTTAAAACTTGAGATATTTTTATTAGGAAAGGATTTGGCCCAAAGTTTTAATAAAACCTACACTTTGAAAAGCCAGTATTTAACATTCTATTTGGATAGAAGTAAAATAACTTACTATTAGAATTAATCATCCAAAGTACCTATGGCTGCTTATTTATCATGATAAAACTAATTAAATAAAATTAATGTTTAACAAAATATCATATTATCATTTATTTTTATTTTCCCTGATAGCAGGTTCATCTTCACTGACTCTGCTCCTATGGTTTGTTATTTAGTTATTAATATGCTCTGGCCTTGTCCTTGATAATAGCCTCTGTCTTTCAATAAGAAACAAGCCAATCTAGGTCAATGAAGGTAGATATATAAACAAATATATGGAGCTATTCAAGACAGTGAGCTGTTAAATTAGGTTAGTGGATAAAAAAACAACTGATCAATTGTGTGGATGTGAAACTGCATCACATGGTTCTGTGGAATAAAGGGCTGTTTTGAGCAAGCCAGCAACAATATTTTAAATCAGTTTACCAAGCTGTGAATTCTGTACATTTAATAATTTTTACTTTGGTTAGTTGTTCCTCTATCATTTAGTACTCTTTAAAAATAAACTTTTTCTAAAACTATGATATTAATCAAAATCATCTTAGCACTCTCCATCTGAGAGCCCAGTGAATCTATATTATGGGGCATGAAATCTGAGACTGAATTTTAATTTTATCTCTGAGTACTTCTTATATGGAAAGCTGAAATTTGAAAATAGTTATATTGGCTTAAATGTGTTTGGTTGCAAATACATTGCTTTTGCATCTCTAGGACATGCCAGAGACCTGGGATGGGGGAGGCTCCAGGGAATCTATGAGGGTCACTGTAGCTAAGACTCCTAGCAGTGGGTGATATGAATGAAGCCTGAAGTGGCCACCTCCTGTAACCAGGCAGGACTCCCAGTATAGAGATAAGGATGCTGACCCACAAAACCTTCTACCCAAAATTTGTCCTGTTTACAAGAAGTTCAGAGACAAACATGGAGCAGAGACTGAGGGAATGGACAACCAATGACTGGCGCATATTGAGACCCATCCATGGGCAAGATCCAATCCCTAACACTATTAATGATACTCTGTTAAGCATGCAGAAAGAAGCCTAGCATAACTGTCCTCTGAAAGTCTCCACCCAGCAGCCAATGAAAATAGATGCAGAGACCCATAGTGAAACATTGGATGGAGTTCAGAGAGTCTTGTGGAAGAGTTGGGGGGAAGGATTGTGGGACATGGAGAAGATAGAAATTCCACAAGAAGACCAACAGAATCAACTAACCTGGATCATTGGAGGCTTCCAGAGACTGAGCCTCTAACCAGAGTATATGTGGGCTGGACCTAGTACCACATCCACAAACATATGTAGAAAATATGCAGCTTGGTCTTCGTGCAGACCACCCAGCAACTGGAGTTGGATGCCCCTGACTCTGTTGACTGCCTGTGTATCCTGTTTCCCTAACTTGGTTTTCTTGTTGGGCCTCAGTGGGAAAGGATGTGCTTAGTCCTACAGTAACTTGATTTACCTGAAGTGTTGGTATCCAGAGGGTGCTTCTCCCCTTATCAGAGGAGAATGGGATGGGGAATGGGGGTAGAGGCTAAGTAAGGTGGGGACTGGGAAGGAGGGGGCAATGGTCAGGATATAAAATAAATTAATAAAAAAGAAAATTCATTTTTTAAAAATTTCACTTAAAATCATTTAACTATACTTATTTTAATTGGTAATCTTAATTCTAACATTTGTGTGTTTTTTATTCTGGTTGAACATTTTAACTACATTGGTCACCTGATGTATCTATTTCTTTAGACTTCTACTTTAAAGATTATATTAGATTCACTAAGCATGTATCATTAGTTTATTATTCAAAGATGCCTAGATCTATAAATATAAATGTAATAATTCAGACACTGAACCACAGCTGACATAAAGTTTTACAAGGAATACTATAATCCAGTTGTATTGAATGTTATAAGAAAAGTATTAACTTTTAAAGATAAATAATTATCCTTTTACATAATTTGTGACATATATGCTTCTAAAGACATTAAACTTTAAATGTTGTGAAAATATGAATTTCCTGTGTAGTTTTGGCACATCTGTGCAAATACTACATTGTTTGGTTCATTTCTGATACTGTAATAAAATACCCTAACATGAAGCAATGTAAGGAAGAAGGGGGCTTGTTTCATTTAATAGTTACAACTACAGTCTATCATTGTAAGGAAGTCAAGGCAGGATATTCAATGAACTGGCCATATCAAATTCACAATCAAGAGTAGAGAAATGAATATATACATCTTTGCTTGCTTGTTTGTGCTCACCTTGATTTTTCTGTTCTTATATTGTTCAGGACCCTTGCCTAAAACATGGCACCAGCCACAACAAGCTGAATCTTTCTGTATTACCTTAAGACAATAATCCCCTGGCCCTGGACTCAGGCCAACCAAATATAGGGAATCTGTCATTGAGATTCTTTTCCCAGTAATTCTAGGTTATGAGGAGTTGACAATTTAACCATTATACACGATATTTTACTTATTTTTGTGTGCCTAGCACAATAGATTAATAGTTGCTCATTCAAGAGGAAAAGACATCTATATGGTTCAATCAGTTTAGCATATATAATGTCACTAAACTAATTTTTTTGGTTTTTGTTTATGTTTTTTATTGGATATTTTATTTATTTACATTTTGGATGTCATCCCCTTCCCCATTTCCCCTCCCTAGAACCCCTATCTCATCCCCACTCCTCCTTTTTGCTTTTATACCATTTTAATTACATGCAGGTATTAAGGTCAGGTCTAGGTTGAGGAATTAGCAATACAATAGATGCAAATATTCATGGAACAAGCAAGACATTAAACAAAGTCCCATGATCATTCCTGTGATCACTGTTTCTAATGGCTTATCAGAATGACAAAAATATCTGAGCCTACTTCCCTGTCCTAGCCCAAAGTCATTTTCATGTCTGAAGTCTACTTCCTTGTTCTAACCTAATATTTAGATTTCTGTCTGAAATCACTTCTTTATTCTAGCCTAATATTTAGATTCCTGCCTGAAATTACTTCTTTGTTCTAACCTACGATTTAGATTCTATTTTATTACATATATATTCTATCTACTAATACTTTGTAAATTTCATATTAAAGCATTAGACACATTCATGTAATTAGTATTCCACAGTATTTAGTGTGTGTCTATCCACTGTACTATCTTCTTATGTGCTCAGATTAGTTTCTTCAGAAGTAGGAATTTCCTCATGTTGACTTCTAGCTCAATACTATTCATCTTAGATAGTTTCATTCTATCTTAAATCAAAATACAGTCTAGTCTTTTCTTGTATATTTCTAATTTGACTTGGAATTAGCCATTTTCCAAGACTGCCTGGGGAATGGTATAACAAGACCACAATACTAAAAAATTATTACTAAAGTAATCTTTGTTCCTATCCCTTTTCAATGAGGAGAGGCAATATTTATGTATATTCATGCATATATAAATACATACATACATACTACACACATATATACATAAAGCACAAAGCAGGTTTTTTTGCTTTTTAGGAATATTTATGTATCTGTTTTTTCCATTGAAAAAAATAATATTTATTAATGACACAGGTATATCAACATTACATGACATTTGTTCTTTTGGATTACAAAGCATATAGACCAGATTTAGTACACTAATCCTACAAACAACAAGCAGTGGCTGTTAATAATAGTTTTAAGATTGTGCAATTTGTTAAAAAATAATTTTTGTAAAATTAAATTCTAACAAGTTAAGATATTATTATAATGCATTTCCATAAATACGTTATCCTTACCTTGGCTTTTTTGTATACATAATTTACAGCTAGTAATTAAGAGTTGACTTTGTTTTAAAGATACACAGACACAGAAATGACTATACTGGTAGACATTTTTTCCCTTTTAGCACATGAGAAAATCCTAAGTATTAGGCTTAGATTCTGATATAAACATGGCCTAACTTTTCCTCATAAAACTTTGTCCTAATCTAACAGGTATGGTGACTTATGCCTTTAATTATAGCCACTAAGAAAAATGAGGGAGACAAGTACACGTTTAAGGCCAGCCTGGGCAATATATGCCTCTGCTATGAATATGTATCTGAAGATTATTGAAAAAAGTATTGTGTTTAAATAGTATTATAAAAATAATTATTGCTTGTGGAGCTATTGGCGTTCTGTTCAATATACAGAAATCCATCAGTGTTATCTACCATATAAGCAAACTTAAAGACAAAAACAGCATGGTCATCTCAAAAAGATGCTGAAAAAGCCTTTGACAAAATCCAACAACCCAGCCGAGCGGTGGTGGCGCACGCCTTTAATCCCAGCACTTGGGAGGCAGAGGCAGGTGGATTTCTGAGTTCGAGGCCAGCCTGGTCTACAGAGTGAGTTCCAGGACAGCCAGGGCTACACAGAGAAACCCTGTCTCGGAAAAAAAAAAATCCAACAACCCTTCATGTGAAAAGTCTTGGAAACCACAGAGATACAAGGCACATACCTAAACATAAGAACAATAAGACCAGTGTGACAAGAGCTTCAAGTCTCTGAAGAAGAAAACTGAGGAAAACATCAGAAAGTGGAAAGATCTCCCATGCTCATGGATTGGTAGAATTAACAATGGAGAAAAGAAAGCATCTTCAATAAATGGTATTGGTCTAACTAGATGTCCTAAAGTAATCTTAATGTTCATTGGTCTTTGTCACATGTGCTTAAAGCTAGTCAAATTACAAAATATACTTCAGGAAAAATAACTGACCATCTACCATTACCATTCTTACTACCTGGGTAAAGAAAGTAAAAATTCCAGATTTTCCCACTCTTAGTATTTACTTGAAATGTGAAGACTTTTTTTTAGTACAATTCCGAAAAGAATAGTTTAACATAGATTATTAATTTTTAACATAATATTTGGATTTTTTTCAGGATTGCACTGTATATGAAACTGAAAATAAAATTCTTCATGTGGTAAGTAGACTTTGATATATTTTTTATCTCCATTAGACAATATTTACTTAGCAATTAAAAAGCTATGGTTTACAAAAAGTAATCCATAACAAACAGACTATTAACCTACATTAGTTAATTGTATTTTTACATTTTAAGAAACCTATAAAAGGATTAAAACACATTAGTTATCGTTATATTATACTCAGTGAAAAGGTATAATTTTATTGTTAGTGAACAGATCGCTTCTCCTGTTGCTCTTGCTGCTGCTGCTGTTTCTTCTTCTTCTTCTTCTTCTTCTTCTTCTTCTTCTTCTTCTTCTTCTTCTTCTTCTTCTTCTTCTCCTTCTCCTTCTCCTTCTCCTTCTCCTTCTCCTTCTCCTTCTCCTTCTCCTTCTCCTTCTCCTTCTCCTTCTCCTTCTCCTTCTCCTTCTCCTTCTCCTTCTCCTTCTCCTTCTCCTTCTCCTTTCTTTCATTCTCCTCCTCCTCCCCCTCCCCATCCCCATCCCCATCCCCCTGCCCCGCCTCTCTCTCTCCAGCTCCACATCCCCCTCTCTCCTTCTCCCTTTCTCTCCTCCTCCTTTTTCTTTTCCTTCTTCTTGTTGTTATCCTCCTCCTCCTCCTCCTCCTCTTCTTCTTCCTCCTCTTCCTTCTCCTGGCAAATCTGCTTCCAAATGAATGTTCCCCTGATCAAATACTTCCCTCACTTCTCCTGAGAGAACATGGGACTTCTGCAATTATTAAGTACTAGTTAGTTACAATCCATGTGTCATGCCATTTTTTCTTCTTTATTTATAGCTTTGGGATTCATTGATTATTTGAATACAAGTGTCATTTTGTATCTCAGGAGTTAGTTAAAATATCTTCCTAAGTATATGGGGAGGAAACATGAACTCAGAATGGCAGCAATACTGAGTTAACGTTCTTCCCCTCATTGTGGAGCAGTGATGACTTTTGGTCTCAGAAAAGAATAATTCATGTATACTTCTTCTGTTTCATCTAGGAAGGGAAAATAACTACCCTTAACTCTTTTTAGGTCCCTGGAGAACAGAAAGGAAATAATTTACATATATATTTAGAGCATTAGTTTAAATTCTATAAGCATATTATAGATTGAGTAGTAATCCTGAAGCTCATTCAAAATATAAAACTGTTTTGTACTTATTTATTTATTGTTTATATATGAACACATGCATATAACACTACACACATGTGTCCTTCAGAGGAAATTTGTGGGAGTGGCCTCTCACCTACAACATGAGTTCTAGAGATTAAACTTGGGGCATCAGGTTTGGCAGCAGATGTTTTATCCCCACTGAGCCACCTCACCAGCTCCAAATCTAAGAAACTTTGACCACATATGTGAAGCCACTGATACTGTAAGTGGACAATTCCATACCTCATCTCATATGATGGGGCTCATTTAAAATTCAGGCTCATATCACAACTGTGTCAGCATTGCCAAGGAAAAGATGATTCTTTGAGACCTCACCAAAAGTTGTGAAAAATCTGTTTTCATGTATCTAATGTAAGAATTCCTGCAAAGGGTAATGAAATGAGGTGTGCATTGGCCAACTCCAAATTCTTCATAAGACCTATGTCTCATTACTTACTGTGGTTTGTTTATTTATTTATTCATTTATTTATTTATTGCATATTCCATCTGTAATAAAAAAGATATTGCTAAAAAAACCCCAAAATTTATCTAAACTATGCATGCCATAGTGAAAAACGAGAAAGATGAGTTGATCTGCATTGCAAAAGTGAACTATTGAAGAGATTGGACAAGGATTGTAAGTATGAAACTTCTTAAAGAAGAGTATGGTATTGGAAAGCCACTATGCATGTCCTAAAGAAACAAAATCAACTGTTGAAATACTATGCTAAAATGCTCAACAAAATCCCACATAAATTGAAAAGTAAAAAATCCCATTGCATTATAATTAACACCTTCCATTCAATATGCTGATCAAGATGAAAGAACAGATCCACCTTAGTAAATTGAAACTTAAAAGGGACCATGAGTATTTTGTAAGCTAGTTGCAGAAGTTTAAGACAAGACTTAGCCTGAAAGTTTTAAAGATGTGTTATTATAAAGGTGATGTAAAAATGAAAATATGCATTGAAGTAGATATCTAAGAAGGTTATGTCATCATTGAGACTATAGGTTTTCATTCATTGGCTGGTGGTAAAATAGTCAAAATGGTTCTGAATCTAGATGATCGTGATAATAGTTACAATGAAGATGGAATTTTTTAATGGCAGGGGAATTGCCTATTGTTGACACAGTGAAAATAGAGTTTATTGGGGAATAGAGAAATGTTCATTTATAACGTAACAAGAAATCATAATAGTATATGATCAAGGAGAGACTTCTGAGACAAAAATCTGTTTTTAATGAGATAGAGACTCTGGAAGAAACATTTTTAAATGCATCTAACATAGTGCTTCCTTATCACTAGGAGACCTTGTCCTTGAACCCTTAAGGGCTTTTAACAGTCTCAACCTGTGGGATGCAACTCCTTTGGGGAGCAAATGACCCTTTCAAATGGGGTCACATATCAGATATCTTGCATATAAGAATTACACTGTGATTTTACATTATGATTCATAACAATAGCAAAATTACAGTTTGATTAAACACAAGAATAGATCCAGTAGGGGAACATGCATATTTTAAAACAACATTCCAATGTTTACAAAGTAATTAAATACAAAATAATAATTGATAGAGGGCCATGAAAATATGAAACGTTATTTGGGAAAAAATCAGATGTCATCTTATGACAGGATGACAGAAATGAATTAACTTTTATTTTTTATTAAAAAGTTTTTTCATACTATATATTTGATCATGCTTTCCTCCCCCTCAATTCCTCCCAAATTCCTCCCATCTCCCCACTTTCCCAAACAGAAATGAATTTAAACAATAAAAGAATATTGCAAGATTTCTCTTCTATGAGATCACCTAAGTCTAATTTTAGTTAGTTTTGCTTAAGGAAATAAGATGCTTCAGACTATAAAATAATGCTTGGAGTTTTATTTAAAACTAAAATAAATAATAATTATTTATATTTTAAAATAACTATTTCTTAAGTGAATTTGTAATGATTAATGTACACCATTACTAAATTGAACTTATATTAATAGTAGATTTTACTCACTTCTCTTTTCATATGCCAAATTCTGAGTTATTTGCTATTGCAAATGAGTGACAAAATTAATACTTTAAAACTTTCAGAATGAATACAGTGTGTGTACTCAGCAAAACTCTATACCCCAGCCAGTTGGAAGTTTAACATCCTGTTTGGTAATGGTGGAGACACTACTAGCATTAGTCAGTCAGTTGAGCTCAGAAAATGATTCTTTGCCATGAGATTCTTCTTCTCATTCTAGGTTCCTAATCACAGACACCCCAGCCTCCACTAAGCAAATGTTAAATAACAGAACACTTGAAACTTTTATTATACTTTAGTAAGAAGTCACAAGTCTCTGAATGGAAATTCAGGTTTTACAGTATTTTGGATCACATAAAATATTCTTATATGATTAAAACCAAGATTTAGATAAGTAGAGCTGGACATGGTGGCTTATGCCATTTTTCTCTCAGCACTTGGAAAGCAGAGGCAAGCTTAAGTCTGTGAATTCATGCCTAGCCTGGTCTGCATAGTTAATTCCCAGACAAGCCAGGAGTGAGATCCTCTCTTGAAAGATGAAAGGAAAGAAGGAAGGAAGGAAGGAAAGAAGGAAGGAAGGAAGGAAGGAAAAGATTAGTGAAGTTAAAAACAAATTTCAAATGGCACATATAGTGTTATAATTGTGAATATATTTATACTGAAGAAAATTAGTTGAAGATGTTTGTAATAGATTAGATCTTCATTTTGTCTAGAAGGGATGGAGTCATTTGTCAAAAGGAAGGAAATGATCGCGCATGGAAAGCTACTACAGCTTAGGAATTCCATAAAGAAATACAAATATCATTTCACTTCTTAACACCTGGGAAAACTTAGCTGAGGAAAGTTATAAATTGTGTCTTTTCTTAAATTAGTTCAACATGTAGATATTAGATTTTTAAAAAGAAACAGAAAAGGAAATATCGTTTAATACACTACACGAATAAATTAATCCTGCCTCATGAAATGGGCTTATGAAGTATATTTAATGTCCACAGTAAGAGCTAAAATAACACTGCCTATTTTTAAAAAATGATATCATATTATAAAGAAGGTACATCTACTATAAACTAAGACCAAATGAGCTAAGAAAATGGTTGTATTAAAAACAACAAAACAGAAATAGAAGACCACAATAAAATCATTAAAATAAAGATTGGATATTAAAGAAAATTTGATATTTTCATAAAACTGAACTTTAATAATACAGTACTAAAATTTTTATATATTCAGGAAATGGCACATATGAGAGAAAATAAAGGCTTTAGTGGATAGGTTTTGGTTCACTCATCAACAGCTCTTTCTGAGAATGCAATAATAAAGTTATAAGAGAATAATTTTAGAAAAGAAATTTGTATACCAAATTTAGAAAATATATTGGCTCTGACAGAGCCTCTAAGGAGATAGCTATATCAGGCTCCTATACAGAGCGGATGCTCACAGCTAACCATTGTACTGATCAAGGGTTCCCAATGGAGGAGTTAGAGAGAAGACTGAAGGAGCTGAAAGTGTTTGCAGCCCCATGAGGAGAGCAACAATACCAACCAACCAGAGCTCCCCAGGGTCTAAACCACCAGCCTGGGAGCACATAGGGAGGGACCCATGGCCCCAGCTATATATGTGCTGTATATGTGGAATTTGGTGGGTGGGAGCACATCCTCATAGAAGCAGGAGGAGGGGGGTGAGATAGGGGGTTTCTGGGTATGGGGCAATGGGGAATGGGGATAACATCTGAAATGTAAATAAAATATCCAATAAAAATAATTTCAAAAAATATATTGGAAGGATAATTATTTCAAGATATTATCATAGTAATATTTTATCAGCATAATGTTAAGAAGTAATCCTGCATTCATTCATCTAAAGGGACTACAAAAAAAGAAGTTATGTCTGCAATCCAGCACTTGAGAAATTAAGACAGGAGACTCACGAGCTCCAAGTCAACCTTGGCTACATATTGATATTCTTTCTCAAATATGAGAGAGGACAGAAAAAGAGGGGAAGAGGGGGAGAGAAAGAAGGAGAAAGAATGAGAATGAATATTAATGAATATTTCCAAAAGACAGTGGATCAAAAACTGCAAATATTTCAAAGAAAACCAATGGCCAAAGCTCATACACAGAAAAAAATACCCACCCACATACACATTTTTAGATTAACAAGTTTACTAAAGTACTTTCTTGATAAATGTATTAGAGTAAGATTATAAAATAAGTGAAACAAAATCAAATTTCAAAATAGAAAAGTACAGAATGACCAAGAATACATGATAAACAAACATAGATGAGATGGTTAAGAACAAGAAAGAACATAGAAGTGCCAATTATTTTTAAATAAAAGTTTTAACAGACTATCAAAAGATAAATCCTATTTTAAATAATAACAGCTACTAGTACTCATCAGAAGCAATTATCCTCAGATAACAAGGGATTTTTAGAAAGCAATAATAAATTATATTTTTGTCTATTTACACACATACTTTTTAAAACACTCAGGTGCTGATAATAACCTTCATGAAAATAGGATGGACATAATTTATTGCTATACCTGTTAGTGCCGTATCCTTTTAGGAAAACAAATTTGACATACTTTTCAAGTCTCAGAAACAGTAATTCTAACATTTACATGATATTTTGCAATTTGAGCACTGTATACATTCTAATGCATTTTAGTTCTCAGGAAAAATATTACCATCATCTCTATTTTATAGATGTATAAATTTAAGCATAGAATTGTTATGTTAAGTTTTACAAAATGACAGAAATGATTTATATCAGTTAAGAAGTCCTAAGATTCAGGAAAAAATCATAGGAGGGTGGAAAGATTTTCAGAAGCCAGTGGACCAGGATGCTTGCTGCTGTTCACCTCTAGACAGGGTGGGGAAAGTGGACTTATGAAATCTCAACAGTATGATAACTTAGCATACTTGAAGAATGGCAGCACCATTTGACATGTCAATGTAGACGGAGGAAATTTCACTAGAAGAACCATGGGCACTCAGTTGCTGCTCAGAGAATAAAAATCAATTTTCTCCATGGACAAGATCCCTGATAGGTTATCCAGTCTCAAGTGATCATCCACAAAGACATGTACATAAATGCAATAAAATGTTTCTATTAAGTTAGATCAGAGCTCATATGGAATTGATTGAATATGTGAGAAGGAGAGATGGAAATGATGAAATACAGTACTCATTTATGAAATTCTCAAATAAAAGAAAAGAAAAAAAACTTTTGTAGTCTGACTCCAGAGTTCATCATAGTTCTATACTTTCCTGATCGTGGAATCTAGAATAAATTGTGGAACACAGTAACATATTCTACAGGAAATGTTCAAAGAAGCATAGTATATAATAATGAAAAATAAGAAATAGAGTAATACTGTAGTTAGCTATGGTATATTTACAGTATATAATAATTTACAATTCATGATTACTGTCTGAAAATGTTCATGGATATATAATTTATGAATAAAATATATTAATATCTCAAAATATTCATTGAGCAGTATTAAAATAAAGATTCTAAATTATAATGCTAAGTAAAGCATAAGCACAGAGTAAATTACTACCACTAAAATGAATATTCCACTATAGAAATATTTATTATATTTGCTTGTTAGAAAGTAGCTGACTTTTTAACTTCAAGTACATTCCCTATTGACATTTTGAACCAAATGGATTTAGCAGATATCCGATACAAGAAGATTGAAATAATCCCATGCATCCTATCAGTTCACCACAGACTTAGGCTGGTCTTCAGTAACAACAAAAACCATAGAAAACCCACATACAAGTGAAAGCTGAACAACTTGGTCAAGGAAGAAATAAAGAAATTAAAGACTTCCTGGAATTTAATGAAAATGTTGACACATCATACCCAAACTTATAGGACACAGTGAAAGCAGTGCTAAGAGGAAAATTCATAGCACTAAGTGCCTTGGTAAAGAAACTGGAGAGAGCATATGCTAGCAACTCAACAGCACACCTGAGAGCTCTAGAACAAAAAGAAGCAAACTCACCCAAGAGGAGTGGACTGCAGGAAATAGTCAAAGTCAGGGCCAAAATCAACCAAGTTGAAACAAAGAGAACAATACAAAGAATTAACAAAACCAAGAGCTGGTTCTTTGAATCAACAAGATAGATAAATCCCTAGCCAAACTAACTAAAGGGCCCAGAGGCAGTATCCAAATTAACAAAATCAGAAATGAAGAGACAGAATAACAGAAATGCAGGAAATTCAAAAAAGGCTTCAGATGCTACTATAAAAGCCTATACTCAACAAAACTGGAAAATCTGGATGAAATGGAGGGTTTTAAATTAATTTATGATGTGCTTATAACGAAAATAAAATTGTTTATCTTATTCTGCTGTAGTCATACTTTTGACAGTTTTTATAATAAATTTCATATTCGTACAGATAAAATAGTCAAAACTGGCTTGAATAATGTCAACTTTGACATTTCACTTTTTCATCTTTAAAATCAGAGAAATCTATGAAAAAGTGTAGTGGAAGGGGAATTTGCATGTAGTGCTGAACAGGGCTGTGTATTAATGTAAAATGTGACAATGAAAGAAAAGAGACTGAACAGCCTGGTTGTCCGATCTGGGGGTGGGGGGACGAGATGCCATTGGATTCAGTTGTCAAAACTGAGTGAGACCGTGGAACACACTGCAGATAATTAATGTCCTATATACTAGAATTATCATTTACTAAATTTAATTAATGACAAAATGACAGAAATGATTTATATCAGTTAAGAAGTCCTAAGATTCAGGAAAAAATCATAGGAGGGTGGAAAGATTTCCTCAAATTAGTAAGTCTGAAGTTTCCATCAACTAGGGCTTGCCCTTCTGTATTACATGTTTGTGGGCATGTTGGGGATCCTATTTTGTTCTGCTAACATCCTTGTTTTATATGGTAAAATAGCTAAAGAGAATCTGGAACTTTCTTCAGTTACATGCTTTTTTGCCTCACTCCCACCTTTCACTGCAGTCTTTCTGTTTGGAAAAACTACAGCATGCCTTGCGCTTTAGCAAGCTTACTGTGCTTGCTACAAGCCTGCTGTTCTCATTTGTAGGCCTGAAGGACTTGTCAACTTTGATAAACTCTTAAAAGATCCCATGAGAGCACGTAGGGAGGGACCCATGGCTCCAGCTGTATATGTATGGGAGGATGGCCTTGTCAGGCCTAGGTGGGAGACAAGATCCTTGTCCCTTGAAGGCTGAACACCGAGTGGGGGGCAATTTGAGGACAGGGAGGTGGGAGTAGGGAGGTAGGTGGGAGAAGACTCATAGAAGCAGGAGGAGGGGGATGGAATAGGGGTTTCTGGGGGGGGAATGGGGAAAGGGGATTATATCTGAAATGTAAATAAAATATCCAATTAAAAAGTCAAAAAAAAAAAAAGATCCCAGGCCATGGTCATTGATTAAAGTCATACTGTTTAAATCCAATTATCTGATACCAAATAACATATTTTACCTTACCCAACAGTGTAGTCTTTGTAAACAGAATGGGAAGAATAATATGCACTTTCCTTTTTATTTTAGTGTTAAAGAGATTTCTTAGTTATGAAGTGCTTTACCATTCAAACATGTGCTTCTTCTTTTCTTCCTCCTTTACTTTCTCCATGCCCTCTTCCCCTCTTCCCCCTCCCAGTTCCCTCTCCCTCTCTGCCTCCCTCTCTTTCTTTCCATTTTGTCTCCTTTCTCCCAACCCATTATTCTTCATGTACTTGACTTTGTAGTCAACCTAAAGATATATGCTAAGACTATTACTGAGCCAGAAATTGGTTTTTTTTTTTGAGTGTAGTGTTGAATTTTGACACTTTAGTGGTTATTAATATAAGAAACTATCTTAACTATAAATAAATCTCTGGGATGGAGAGATGTCTTAACAGTAAAGAGCATTTGCTACTCTTGCAGGGGATCTTGGTTCAGTTCCCAGCACCTACATTGTAGTTTGGTTCCCAGCACCTACACTGTAAAGCATCTGTAATCTAAGTTCCAGGGGATTCACCAACCTCTTCTGGGCTTCTCCGGCACCAGGCATACAAGTATGTGGAAACATACACACCCACACACACACACACCCACACACACACCCACTGCCCATACTCACACATACATTCATATACATAAAATAAAAATGAATAAATCTCTTAAAAATTGACTCCTCTAAAATTGTGATTCATGCAAAAAAGACAAAGGAGAAATATAAATATAATATGATGGAAGTAGAAAATGTTTGCCTTTCCTAGGACAAAAGGAGAAACCTGTATTCTTAAAATTAATAATAATTGAGACTGCCTCAATTAACCTGGACCCCGAGATCTCTCAAACACTGGACCACCAACCAGGCAGCATACACCAAATGATATGAGGCCCCCAACACATATACAGCAGAGGACTGCCAGGTCTGGGTTTAGTCAGAGAAGATGCACCTAGCCCTGAAGATACTGGAGGCCCTAGGGAGTGGGGTTGTCTGGTGGTATGGGGGTGGGGGTGGGGACATCGTGAAGACAGGGGGCGAGGGGGAAGTATGGGATGTGGAACAGTCGGAAGGTAGACTAGGAGGGGAATAAAATCTGGAGTATAAATAAATAAAGAAATGATTTTTTAAAAAAATAATACAACCCAAATAAACTCATTTTTCTGTTTATTCTATGATAGTTCTAGACAGTGTATGACACAGTAGTGTGTTTATGTGTTCCTGGTGATATTATATTTGCTGAACATATTCTACATTGCAGAATGCTCAGTTTAGACCAACTCTGAGGGCACAATCATTGTCTTCATAAAGTATTTGTTTATAGTAACTACTAACATACTGTAGAAGAAAGGGCATTGCTGAGAGTTTAAAAAATTGGTGTCCTGACTTCAGTTTGACACTTACTATTTGTGAACAAGCTTAAATTAGCCTTTCTAATTAAGTTGAGGAATTGGGCTAGCTGTAATTTCTTAGGTATAAATGCTTCAGTTTTTTTATGATAAACTCGCCAAAATCATAAGAAAGCATAGTTGCCACATAAAGTGATAAACTTGAGGACAGTATTTATCAGGTACCAGTCTGTATGTGATTAAAGACCCTAGATTTTTAAAAGTACAGCCAAGTTGCCATAATATTAATGTCCAATGTACTTGAATCAGAATAGAGACGGAAAGTACACAGTAACTTAAAGAAGAGAACTTTGGTACATATAATTATTAGCCTATATTAGAATAATATCTGTTGTGATATAAAAGGAATACTAAAGCATCCCAGAAGACTAAGAGAAATGAGTATCCAGGAAAAGATAACTTACATAGGCAGAACATTCACCCCTGAGCTTAGAAAGTATGGTTGCAGCCTCATAGGATTACCTAGATAAGAACTGGCCATTACTTGCAAGACCAGGAGAGAGAGAGAGAACATTTCATAATGCAGGCAACTGAAGATGGTTTAAGATCTTATAGCAAGAGTTTGGGTGCTGCTATAGTAAGGGTTCAAGATAGCCTCAAGATGACAGAGTCTGAGCCTAGACAAGGCTGCAAAGTTGCTGAGAGGTTTGAATAAATGGTCTAAATATGTGGTTGGAGCAGGACATTACCTGGTCTCCTTAAAAAAAATGGGTATCATGAATAGACCCTAAATTAGATACAAATAAATTTAATATGTAATCCATGAGAACCCAGAGAGAAGCCTTCTTTATCCCTGCAGTGTCACTGCAGTGCCCTCTACTGACAAAAAATATAACATTGTAGCCAATGTAAAGGAAATGCATAAGCACACAGTCCATTACTATATATAGAAAAGGCACTAAAGGGTAAATTTAGAGCTGAGAATTAATAAGTTCCTAACCATCACAATATGGGTAGCATTTACCTCTGCAAAACCATACATGCCATCTTTAAATTTCTGGAGTATATGTGTAAACATTGATCAGAGGTTTCAGCTCTTTGGTCCCTATTTTCCTAAAAAGAATCTGTATATATGAAAAGATGAAGTAGCCTCTAAGTTATTGAGCCCACCCATCTCATTTACTCTATGAGAATCTAGTGCTCAAAGCTTAAGTAACCTTCTTAATAGCCTTATCTTGAGTCACTGCTACATCTAAAGTGTTATCATCGTTGAGCATAGAAAGTAGCATATCTTCTCTTAAGTCTGTCATCTGCTTTGGGTACCCACCACAAAGCTTTATGTCACTGTTTCCTGATACAGCAGGCAAATAGAATAGACCTAGTTCTGAATTCTAGCTTATGCTATGTCCCCATCCTAATGCAGAAAAGTAGTTACTGTCTTTTTAAAAAATCAAAATTGTGTGACAGAACTTTGACACTTGGAAGAATTAAGAATTTTTCTCAATGTCATGCAGCTAGTGAGCTGTGAGTTGGCATTCATTCCCAACTTCTTTATCACTCTCATATGGACACCCTTCTATGAGAACAAAAATCTAATTCTGTGGTTCAGAAATGTATGGTTATTATCTCAGTGACATTCTGTAAATAGTTTTCCATTCACTTCTGTGGTGGGTAAGATTCCAAGATGGCTGCCAAGGTCCAGGCTTCTGGATGTAACTGGCAATTCTTGAATGTAATTAAGATCAGAATATACAATGAATTCCACTTCCACATGGCTAGGTTTTGTTGTATGACAAAAGCAAAGGAATTTTTTTCAGATATTCTTAAAATAATTTATCATTTGACATGGATATCATAGAAAAAAGAGAAATTATGTTTGATAAACTTAGCCTTTGTAAGACCTTGTTAAATGTCTAAAAGAAGACAAGAAATCTTATCTTGGCCTTGCAAAAGCCATCCACCTTGTTATAATGTGTCCTATGTAGTATCCCCACATAGACAAAACCTGAGGGCAACTCTTGGGAGCTAAGAATAATCCCTGGATGATAGACAGAAAGAAAATGAAACCCAAATAATATAGCCTCAATGAAATTAATTCTACCAATTACTTAAATTAACATGAAAGCAGATTTTTCTCCCTTCTAAAGCCTCTCTTTTGGAAATTTGGCCCTGCTGGAACCTGACAGGCTTATAAAACCATAATCTGGAGAATAGAACTGGGTCTAGTATCTAGATTCCTGGCTCACAGAAACTGGGAAATAATAAGTGCATTATTTTAAGTCACTGGGTTTGTGGTTATTTGTATCAATCCCAAGTACATGATCAAATTAAGTTTAGATCCAGACCAAACAAAACAACTTGGAAATTTTTAAATAAACTATAAAGCAACTAATAACCAAGAGAGAATAATTACAGAAACATTTCTTTTGATCATTTAAATATAAATATAAACATAAATATAAAATGCTATATTTATACCTCTAACTTGTTCTTTTGTGGGTGTTGGCATGTCACTGGAGAACAAATGCTTTATTGAGCATCAAGATTTGTGGAGTTTTGCTTTGACTATGCCTTTAACTCTGTCAGCTTATATAGGTTGTTTGGCCTCTCAGGATACCCATGTGCCATTTAGGAAAATTGAAGAAAAAGTTTCAGTTATGGTCATTGAAACTCTATAACTATGAGTATTTTAGCAATTAGAAGCTTTAGTGACAAAAAAAGAAAACATAATAATAAAATTTTTAAAATAAAAAAAATAAATAAAGAAGCTTTAGTGACAAGGTAGATGATATCAATAATTGTCAGGACCTATACATTACGATGTAATAACTTAGAAAATAAGATGTTTTGAGTGCAGTGAGCTTTGAATTAATAATTTTAACTCACAAGAAGGTCTTAGGGGTTATTACTTTTATTACTTTTTCAGGAACCACAAGTGTAACATGGTTTATGTTTGTGACACAAATTAGCAGAAACACAGATAGATTACAAGAGTAATTAGAGATGAATTAGTTTACGTGACTTTTAGTTGCTTGCATCTGTAGTTGATTCCTGAAGATACTTGAAAGTCTTTTCTAGACATTAATCTAATTTTGACATCATATTGAAATTTTATATTCTATTACATTAGTTTTTAAGTTAAAAGTTGTCTTCTGATAATCTTTACTTTTATGAATAAGAAATTCTTCCTGTAATGGAGAATATGTATTTGAAATCACTTTTAAATACCAACTTAAATTTTGTTCCTAAACTGTATTCTTTCAGAGTTATTCATGATTGAGTGTATCTTATATTTTAATAATGATGACAGTAGATAAAATACAGTGAGATGGCTCAGTGGGTAAAGATGGTTGGCAGCAATGCTGACAGATTGAGCTTGATCCCTGGAAGAAGGAAATGACTTCCAAATGTTGTCCTATGGTATCTACATGCATGAATACATGCGTTGACTCTATGGATATTCCCTCCACCCCCCTCTTTCTCTCTTCTTCTCTCCCTCCTCCTGCCCCTCCCCTCTTCTCTCTCACACTCTGGTGTGTGTGTGTGTACTCATATATTCACAGATAAATGTAATAAAGAGGATTTCTAGTTCAATGAAGATAAAATCTATCAAGGAATGAAACACAAAATATTATATTTCCAAGTGAAATTTATCATTTAGAATTCTTTACCACTATTTGAATCAATGTATATTTTATAAAAACAGCATACCTTTTGATTTCCAAAAACAATACAAATTTTATCACAAAATGACACAGAGGTGCAGGTAAGATTTATGCTTAATTATTCTAATATCCCATCCAAATAGTAAAGTAAAAGTGTAGTCTGTAAAAGTGTAGTCTGTACTTTAAACTATTAGAAAATGTTTAACTCAGAAACTAACATTTCCTACAATAAAACTCGTGTATTTCTGTGTAATTGACAATGTTTAACTATGTGTGTATTAAATCCTATATTTTACATGTATGCCATTTGTTGATTTCTTAATTTATCTAAGTTTTGCATTTTATACACTTTAAAATTAGTATTCATGTATAGAAGTAAAAAGTGGAAGTTGCTTTGGGTTAAGCCTTTTGTTTTACCTAGTAAGCCTAGAGGTTTTGTTGTTGTTGTTGTTTTTAAATGAGGTCACATGGATTAGAATTCTCTTTTAGTATATATAAAGATATTTTGATTTACTTGCTCCAATATATTCTGAAGAATAACTGAGCAGTACTACAGTTATTTGTTAGATCACTGATAAATTTCTATTTAAAAATAAATAGGCATAGCTTTAATGTTATCAGATATGTTTAGAGATAATGAAAGAATATTATTATATCTTGTTATTTGTTAATCAAATGAGGTTATTTTGTGACTCCCTAATGTGACTAAAATGTTGCCTTTAAAATCATATTATAGTAAACATACTGTGCCTAGATGTTCCTTTGTCCTTTAGATTTTATATATTAAAATAGACAAGCTGATTCACAAGAATATATCCATGTGTAAGATTATAAAGTATTTATTAATTAATATATGGTATTAATATAGACTACCCCATAGAAAAATAACCTGAAACCATTTATATTTAAATTGTTCTTCATCATAACTAGATTTTCCCACTGTTATTCAGGCATTAATTCTTTGTCAGAATATTAGGTAGCTTATGACAATCCGAAAAGGTAGTCATAATTCTTGTCATCGTATAGTCCCTTTAGATTTTTGAGAAAATGCTGAATCTTAACCACTGAACCATCAGGGAGCATCAGCCTTTCATTTTTTTTTTGACACATAGCTTAAAAAGTTGGTATTCTTTCTTTTTAAAACTAAAGATATGAAATCCTTTGGAGTGAATATTGAAAAAAGAAAAGTGCCCTTTATAAAGTTTTCCCAGTCATCTTCTAGATATAGTAGAATTGCTCTTTTGCTGGTAAAAATTGCCTTAAGGTTTTGAAAGAAGACGTATTCCAAGGAATACTATAACTTGCAAAACATCAATAGAAATGATTTAATTTTATTATACTATCTTTTTTAGTTGTTATCTAACACATCTAATGCAGGCCAAGCAATAAAAAATGAAGTTTATTAAAAACAAGTTAATAATTAATAAAGTAAACCCAATAATTTAGAATTCAGATCGTTCTACCGAAACAGCAACCATGGCTTGGTTTTTAGACTAATTGCTCAGCTGACTATACTAATACCTCCTGCGGGAAGGTAGAATGATAAATGAGAACAAATATGAAGTATTTTTCATCGTGCCAAATATTTGTAAGCACTCTACAAATAATTTCTGCTAGTAATAATATTAAATAAGAATTACAATGTATTACCCTAGTCTATTATTTTTCAAAAATACAATCTGGGGTAGGGTTAATATGACTTTTTAAAATAATGATGTAAGCCTGGTGTGATGGTTCACAAATTTATAACAAGCACTGGGGAGACTGACAAAGAAGAAAGCAGTCATTTTAGCTCACTGTTCCAGGTTACAGTCCATCATTGGGGAGAAAGTCACAGCAGCTAGAGCTTGATGGAGCTGACATTATCACATCCATCATCAGAAACAGCAATGGATACATAAACGCTAGTGACCAACTAGCTTTCTCTATTCTCATACGGTCCAGGATACCCTGCCCAGGGATAGTGCTGCCATAATGGGCAGGTCATCTCAGTTCAATTAATGTAATCAAGATAATCCCAACAAGCATGCCTTGGGCCTGTATCCCAGGTGATTCTAGATGTCCAGTATACAATTACACAAACCATTATTTATGAGTAGAAGTTTATCAAGGTAAACATCTTCATTTAACCCAAATCACCAAGACCTTAAAATCAGAGGGAGATAAGTGAACTGGTCATGATTGTTATGCAGCTAAACTGGCTGCTGTGATTATTATTAATTATAAGACAGTTTTGGAATTAAGTATGGTATGTTAATTCACTTCATGTGTAAGGACTAAGGACTTTATAGGTAAGAATTGTTAATTATCATTGAATAGTAGCTATATTTGGCTCTTTAAAATGTATTATCATATTTAAATTATAAACCTTATAAGGCAATTTTTATTGCATCATATAATTTTCTATCCGAAGAAAACAGCCAAAAGTATAGAACTTGCTTACAGACAAAGTCATTGTCAGTGTGGTAATTACATGCATCTATCCTCATATCAGGGCCATATTTGTTTTCTTTAGTTATTGGTGTTATGAGATTAATGTCTGTCTTTAGGAGCTGATAACTACAATTAAAATGAAGTCTTAAGAAACAAATGGAAAAATCGTGAGTCCCATTATAGAGACAAATTTAGCTTGACAGTTTCTATAGTGGAGGGAAGCTGAGCTTAGAAAGACAAAGAGAATCATCACCTTCAAGGTAGACTAATGCAGTAACCATAGAACAACTAAAATACAGTGGAGGGAGAATATTATACCTTGGTTCCCACAAAATAATACTGACAACATATGTTTACCATAACTTTTATCTTTCACTTCCAGTGTAAAACTCTCTCTGGGGTCTGTGACCACATCATATCCTTGTCGTCCGATCCTCTGGTTTCACAGTCTGCTCACCTGGAAGTGATTCAGCTGGCAAATATCAAACCAAGTGAAGGGCTGGTAAGGAATACCATGTTTATCAAGCCATCATCAGTCAGCATACAGCAAGTGATGTGGGCAAAGAAGCGGCCTCCAAATGTAAACATCTATGAATTTCCACAGAGACTCGTCCTTCTTTTCATTTCCTAGAAAAGTCTAGGTAGTAAGATGGTGTCAAAAAAAAATCACCTTTAAAACACAGATCCATAAAAATAGAGAGAAACAAAAATGGCAATTCCTCAATCATCCTATTTAATTGGGTCATCATTAGTTGCATTCTTTCACCAATTAAAATTTCTTAGCTTAAGAACTTTTAAGAGTTTTATAGTAAGCACAGTGTTACCACCAAGTGGGTATTATTTTTTTGTTTATTTTACTTTGATTTTTTTTTCTGGTTTTAATAGATCTTCTTTTTCATTGGGTAGGTAAAGTCACATTTTTGTGTATGAGTACTTCTGAGGAATATTATAATAATGTGTGTATATGTGTGTCCAAGAAGGCATGACTGTACCTGTATGTGTTGTGGCCAGGTTTTAACATTGAGTGTCCTTCTCAGTTGTTCTCTCTTTTGTTGAGATGAGAGTATCTTACTAAATAAAACTGGAGCTCAACAGACTGACTAGCCAGCAAGCACCCTAATACCTCCTGTTTGTCCCAGCCCTTGATTGCAGTCAAGTTCCACAATGTCTGACATTCTATGTGTGAGCTGGGGATCCAAACTGAGGTCTTTATATTTACTTATCAAGCACTTTACCCACTGAGGCATCTCCCAAGAACCTATAACATTTATGAAATGCATCCATTCCTTTATTCACATGTGTTGTTATAAGAATTGAATAAACAACTGGATATTGCTACCACTAGGCTAACATTTATAAACTATGTTGATAAATTTTTATATTAATCATTTGAGCTTTTTAAATATACCTTTACAAAGGAAGTATATAACATTGATATGTGTGAGGAAGACACAGACACACTAAACAAAAACCAGCTGGAAGCATTTCCCTGCAATGTACTTATTACAAATTAGTTTCATCCTATGGTGTTCTAATTTTTCTCCCCATAAACAGTAGTATTATAGAAAATAGAAATCTTGGAAACAAATATACACTTAATGATCTCTAAGTAAACTTTAATTTTTATGAGTCTTTTTCATATACATGTATGCATGTCTTTATTGACATGTTTGTAATTATCTCAGAGAGGAAAGCCTTTATTGGCCACCAGTGATATTTACTTTGAGGCCATCCATGTATTCTATACAAGGAACTTCTCCTGTTGGTTGGCAAATTGATTCTGGGTGTCGATAGTTCCTAGTACATTTTTGGATTTCATGAGTATTTTCATGAGAAGATGAAAATCAAATATAGCCTTATGATTACATGACATCAGACTAAGTTGTAAGTATTATATCTAATGTTGACTTTTTTGTATACCTATTTCTAATATTTGTAAGCTATATGAAGAAACCTTTATGATTCAGAAGTCTCATTATACCACTTCCCACTCTTATCTGAAGTTTACTTTCTGTGGTTTCAATTAACATGATCAACTGCGGTCCTAAAATATTAAATAGAAATTCCAGACATAAACAATTGTTACATTTGAAATTGCATATCACTCTGAGTAGTGTGATTAAAATCCCTTGACAGTATATATGGGACATGAATAATGCTTATGTCTAGCTTAGTAATACTATATATGATACCCACTCATTGGCTACATAATAGCTATTGATATTATTAAATTGAAAGCCATGATATCAAAAGAGCTTTATTTAATCAAGTCTTATCTAACTTACAATAAATATCCCCGAACTGCATAAACAACAGTGCTAACAAATCAGATATGCTAAGAAGAAGCCATAAAATGTTTTATATAACTGATAAATTAAAAGTATGATACTTTTTGAGAGAAAGAAATTATACTCATATATCCATTATGTCAGTATATTTTCATAATTGTTCTATTTTCTATTAGGAATTTTAATCTTGTTTATAAATGAAAATTCATCATAATTATGGTTATGTAAGTAAAATAATACATATACATAGACATACAGTGTTTGATCTGTCCTTACTTGTAGATATATATTCTTGGCTTTTGGAACACATCTGCATGAAGGGTCAACCTTTACAAAAGTAATTTCATTTTTTAAAATATTTTTTAAAATATAAACACTCTTCAATGCATAATACTGAGTATTTTTCTTTCTTCATCTCCTCTTTAAGTTATTTTCAATGAAAGATGTTTATAGCATAATGTATACAGTGAAAAAATGAGCTAATACAACATTAGATTAGATTAGTTTTGGGGGAATTTGTATAAAATTTTCGTACTATTTTGTACCAGAAGCATGGGAAACAATAGACATATGAATTGAGCCACAACTAATTGACGGACTTTAGGAACAATTTATTTCCTCTATGAATATATTGCCCCTGGAGAGATCTTTTGCTTTTTAACTTAAGGTGGGTTTGTATCGGCTTTTAAGAGTAGACAAACTTAAAATGGTAAGACCCAAACATCAAAATAGTTTGGAAAACAACTTTCAGAGAAAAGGAAAAATAAATTAGAAGTTAATGTGGGTGGTAGGAAGACTTTCCATTTGCCTTGTATTTTCTTTGCAGCCCTGTAGAGTTAGCATTTATTTTCTTAGTCTGCAAGAACAGAACCACGGAATTATATTGTATTAAATAATAACCAGGCAGGAATTTATGAGGTAAATCTAAATAAAATATATCTGGCATTTTTTTAAAAAATTATCTTTTAGGGGGGAGGGAGAAAGGGTTTATTTTAGCTCATTGTCCAAGTTCTTCATGACAGGAGACTGAGGAAGCAGGATATTGAGGCCACTAGTAATATCGCATTCACAATCAAGATGTAAAAACCAATGAGTGCTAGCACTCAATTCATCTTCTCAATGTTTTATATACAGTCAACATTCCAGCGGAGGGAATGATTCCCTGACAGTTAAGATGGGTCTCCTCCAATCACATCACTTAATCTAGTAGAGATAATACCTTACAGACACCCTCAGAGGCTAACCATAGTCTGGATATATCCGCACAGGTGTGCCCAGATGCTTAGCCCCTAAGTGACTCTAGGTCCTTTCACACTGACAAATGACATTAACTCTCCAATCAATCTCTTTCTTTAGATTAAAAAAATCTCCAAATTCTTCTATTTATTTCCCTCTTCTCAATTAATGGTATTAGCTGTTTGGTAGCTGTCTATGATAAGAAAATTTTTTTAAAAATCAGAGACTTCCTTCAATATTTTATATCTAATCATTTCAAAAGCCTTCATCCTAAACAGTTTTACAGTCTATTTCTTCAGGCTTGTCAATACGTTTTAGATCAAGCCTTCATGAAATTTCTCCTGTCTTATTACAGAAAGCTTAACTATTTCTTCAGCCCCATGACATCCTTTCCTATCTCCACTAGACTCATTTCTTGCAGCCTCTGTGGAGGGTGGATCCAAGAATAAAAGTAAAAAGTAGGCCCAATGATGTCAGGGATTCCCAAGTTCTCAACCTAAGAGCACATACAGAGAACATCTCTTATATCCAAATTTGGAATTACTAAAGGTAGGTGTGAGCAGCTTAAAAGGATATTTTTAAATGTGAAGTTGCTTAAAGAGCCTCATATGTGGAGAACAGTGAGCAATACATCAACTGAATTGATATTTTACAGGAGAGAACGAAAAATCTAAAGTGTTCAACATAAATGGAAAGAATTAAAGGTGACTCTTATGATTCATATCAAATTTGCAAAAGGCTAGATGCTTTATATGAGTTATTCAAGATGTTATTTTAAAATGCACTCACTTTTGAATAACCTTCATATGTCACGTTTAAAATAAATCAGTTTGAGAATCAATCAGTAGGTGCTTAAATGTCTAAAAGGCAAAGGCATAGGAAAGACTGCAAACAAGTGTGCTTAGTTGTAATTAAGTCATATGATTTGCTTAAAAATACAATACTTAGAGAATTAAAAGCTGGGGAAATGAGATCTATTAGAATAATTGAAAATTGGATGACAGAAATGAGATAATGAGTTGAACAGAAGGGCCTATAAGTATCATTGGAGACGCTCCTTGGCTTTAGGCTTCTCTTAGTGAGGTGTATGAACTATATCCAAATGTGCCTTATTTTACCATCTTGATTGTGAGGCTTTGACCAGTTATTGCTTAACTGGTATTTGGAGATTAAGTGAAGCAAACATCATTTGAGCAAGCTGAGGAGGGCAGAGGAAGCTGTTCAGAATCAACTCCTAATGGAAAAGAAAAATAAGAGAGATGATTTTAATGAAATTCAAGCCCAGTAGTCATCGCATTTTCAGAAAAACAATGATATTTGAATGACAAGTTTCTTTACCTCTAAACAGGGTCAGTGATAGCTACACCACATAGAATTTCATAAAATAAATGTAAGATACTTAAAACAGCCCATGGCACATTGGAATAAGTATTAGTGATGACTAATGGGTGGATGGATGTATGGATGGATGGATGGATAATTTTGCAGGATGTTGTTGATTTTTTCTAGTCCAAACAATGGTTTGTTGGGGGGTTTACTGCTGTCTCCCACTTTGTTTTCTCACGATCTTTTATTGTAAAAATCTAAAACAAATGTAAAAATCTTGAACAAATATTGTTTTAGCTCTTTTATTGATTTGTTATTCACAATGGTAGAAGTGTTAGCACCAATCATTCTCCTTTATGTTTTTAATATTTTTGCTTTCCAATAAGTAATGAGATAGATATTAACTCAAAAGTGTATATGTCATAAACCGTAACCAGCATAAGGTTGAAGATTGCCATATTGTTATGGCCAAAATTTTCCATGTATACTTTTGTTTGGGTTATTTGTTTATTATATATTAAACTGTGAAATTTCATTTAAGAAACTAGAGTTCACTGGTAAACAACCTTCTTTTAAACTTACATTAATTTCATTTCCCATTTAGAGCTCTATGCTCAACAGTTTTCAGAACTATTAGCTTTTTACATATGACATTTTAAAATGACTTTAAAACTGAAAGAAATACCTGTATTTATTGCTTCATTTTTACTGGTCATGTCTTTTTTCTTAGGGTATGTATATTAAATCCACATATGATGGCCTCCATGTAATTACTGGAACCACAGAAAATGTAAGTATTGAAACACTTCAATTTGTATATGTGTATATTTCACATGATTGAAGTCAAATGTTGACTACAATAGCATATGATCACTGTATCTAAAAATACATAGTAAGTAGATTCTTGATGCATTAAAATTTTCCTCATTTTATTTAGTTTAGAATAGTTACTTAGGGATATTCAGATATTTTCATTTTGAAGCCAGAGAGTTAACTTTGATAAATACTTTCTAGTTCATGACAAGTTATTATGACAACTAAATAATCTACTTCCATTTGTCAAATAGTTTATTTTAAGAAATATAACTGGTATGAGAAATATCAAATTATTCAGGCTTTCTGGATACTTGCAGCATAATTTAGCTTAGTCCAATAGAGGTGTTGATGGATGGTTTTAACATTGAGATTACTGAGCTAGCAGTATCAACCTATTTTGAGAGTTTTGCTAGACATTTAAATTCTCAGGTTCTAACCCAGAATCCTATGTAGCATCTTTCATTAACAAAAAGATTCTAATGGGTATTCTGACTATAAATTGGAAAAAGATTATCAGCAGAACATATCATTCTAGATTGTTTTTAAAATGAAATAAGCAAGTTAAAAATGCCCCACAGAACTATAGCTATGCTCTAAAAATAGAAGTATACATATGTTAAGTCATGTATTAACATAATTAGCATAATATTTCTCCTCTTTACATACGCAGGTGATAATCTTTCAATTTGTTGTTATTTTCTTTTAGAGATTCAGACAAATTGCATATTTATGCTGTGTTCTTTTGGAGAATACTGTCATGGAATTAAGTTACTTTCAATTATCATTGATCTCAGTGGTTTACCAATATTTTCTCCTTTGAAGTCAGCATTTTCAATTAATATTCCTATTAACTAATTAATTATTGATTCAACTTTTCTTGGTTTCTTATTGAAAATTCAGCACTGTAATTGCAATGGTATAGTAATCTCATATTTGATGATAAAAAGGAACATCTAAAATTAGTAAAAATTCATGTTGTGAAATATTTTATAATCTGAAATTTACTAAGACCCTTTTCACTACATTTTTGCCATCATCCTCTAATTTACTTGTGCATCCATTAGATCACTCATAAACTAATGGTCATTTAACAAGCCCCACTCTATCCGCTGTGTTCTAGACAAGATACTGAGCACTGGAAGGATATTAACAATAAGCTAGGTTTTTTTTTCTGTTGAGAAATGGGAAGTATGTAGGGATTCAAGTATGTGAACAGGTATTATGAGTTTCTTGATAAACAAAGAAAAAACTAATAAATACTATCAAGTAAACCAGAAAAAAACACAAAAATGGTGCTTTTGAACTGTATCATGAAGTATTGGTAGGAATGGATGTCTATTACCTGACATTTATGAAAATAACAGTTTACTGTGCTATATACACTGTACTTACTTGGTGAAACTTAGTAAATCCTTACATGATAAGAGAACTATTTGAATCTGGGCATAGTTTTATATATCAATCACATAATCATTGTTCATCATTTGATTCTTCTTTTCTTGATAATATTTTAATATTTTGGGAACCCTACATAATTTGTAATTAGAAGTTCTGAATTGAGTCTTAGTAAAGCTGTTCACTAAAGTGGGTAAGTTATATTTTGCTTTGCTGTGCCCTAGTTCTTTGATTTTTATGTCTGAAATAAGGAATTGGGGGAATGATCTCTGAGATCCAGTTCCACAATGAGAATCTATAACTTGGATTTTTCTTTCCTATGCAAAACATGTTTCCTTCCTTCCCTCTCTCCCTCTCTTCTTTCTTTCCTCCTTTCTTTCTTTCTTTCTTTCTTTCTTTCTTTCTTTCTTTCTTTCCTTCTTTCCTCCTTTCTTTCTTTCTTTCCTCCTTTCTTTCTTTCTTCCTTCCTTTCTTTCTTTCTTTCTTTCCTCCTTTCTTCTTTTCTTTTTTTGCTTTTTAAGTGTGCAGACCATTCTTTTGTACATCCTGACCAGAGGTGTATGCTTGATTTTTTTCCATTCCTCTTAAATAAATCAGTTTTGAGTCAAATTGCACAAGTGACTAGCACTATTAAAGTAGTGATTTATAATCCTTTCAGAATTGTTACATAGTGATGATCTGATATAGTAATATTGCCACTTCCTAAAGATACTTTGAAATATACTGTATTTTTAAAATAAGGTTCATAACTCACATGAATCTTAACAATATTGTTAGTTCATTAAATAATATTATACTTTTTGAAATATTATCTTAGCGTATGGCAAAAAATTTTTGTGGGCTAAAAAAGATTGTTTCAGTAAGGTAGTATTGTTTCAAGTCTGTTTTCAAAATAATTAGAAATTGGAAAAAAAGTCTTTAAAAAGTAACTGACCTGATGATATGCTGGGTTTGTGGTAAGGTACAAAGATGAGGACGTGAATGTGGCTCCTGCTCACACAGAAAAGCCAGGTGCCATAGAGGAAGACATCAGTAACACCAGTGCTGGGAGAGCAGACAGGGAGAACCCTGAGGCTTGCAGGCCACTCAGTATAGCTAGTCCATGAGCTCCAGTTCACTTAGAGAAACTGTCTCAAAAGGCAAGGTGGTGCAGCCACCAAGAGGACTCAGCAGGTACAGGTGTTTACTTCCAGGCCTGACAAGTTAAGTTCATTCACTGTAGCCCGTGCAATAAATAGAAAGCACCTTGAGGTTGCCCACTGAATTCCGCAGGCATGCTAGGACATGTGTATGTAAGATGGATCAGTGGGTAAAGACACTTCCACAGAATATAATCTGATTTCTGTACCTGGAAGCCACACAGTAGAAGAAAATAAGTGGCTCACAAGTTTTGTTCTGATCTCCACACACGGCACCATGACACAAGCTTGCCCACAGACAAATTAAATGAATGAATGAATGAAAAAAATTCCCTGATGTTTTTAAATTATTTTATTTATTTACATTCTAGGCGTTGCCCCGCCCCCCTTCCTGGTCTACCCTGACACAGTTCTTCATCCTAGTCCCCCTCCACTTTGCCTCTGAGAGGTTGTTCCCCTTTCCACCCACTTCAGGCATCCTCCTTTCCTGGCATCTCAAGTCTATACAGGATTAGGCACATCCTCTCCCAATGAGGCCAGACAAGTCAGGCCTCTGCTACATATGTAGCTGGAGCCATGGACCGACTCATGTATACTCTTTAGTTGGTGACTTAGTCTCTGGGAGCTCTGAGGAGTCCAGGTTACTTGATACTGTTATTCTTCCTATGGGGTTGCCATCCCCTTCAGCTCCTTCAGTCCTTCCCCTCACTCTTCCATAGGGGTCTCTGACCTCAGTCTAAAAAGAAAGAATAAATAAGGTGGTGAAACAATTTGAGGAAGATTCCTGACATCAACCTGTAGCCTACACACAGCTGTGAACACATACACACACACACACACACACACACACACACACACCACCACCACCACCACCACCACCACCACCACATAAACATAAAACAAAATAACACAAAAGAACTAGAAATCACTTTTAGAGTACACCCCATTTCTGGATCAAATGCAGTATTTTATTTTCTGGATTCTGTCACCACACTAATTTTCTTTGTTTTTTAATAGATGCTACTGAGTAATATCAGAGCATAAGGAAATGATTTTAATAGATTGTTTCATAAAAATCCATATGAAGAGTCAATGTACAAGAGTTTATTGCCATATAAAGATGCCTAAAATACATATAACTGTTAATCAGTGGTAACTAGAAAAATAAGTCTATAAGATCTATTATAACACCTGGAGAATTAAAAAGTTTCTATTATGAATGTCATTTTAGTTTCTATTATACATTTTAAATTTTATAAATATTAAGTTGTCAAATTGGCTTTATTTTTGTTTTGTATTATGAGACTGAAGTTACGGAATTGTTATGTGCTGTAGCGTTGACATGTTGTTTCACTTACTGTGGTTTGTCAAACAATTATATTACGTAGAACAGCATACTCTTGTAATTAGATACTTAGAGACAATGTTATATAATGCAGACTTCACCTAATTGCTGTTTGTTTTAATTTGCTTTTCTGTATTTTTTAGAATTGGCTTTATTAATAGTGAAATAAATTATTAACTTAATTATCAGGCTTTAAAGTTTAATGCTAATCACATGCATATACTTGAAAATATTGATCAATTTATCTTAATATGAATTATTTATATTAAATGGAAAGGCCTAAGTAAAACTATGAAAGTATTATAAAATATACACATATTTTTACATTTTTATTGCAATATTTTCTTCATACATTACTTCTCACCAACCACTCCAACCCCTCTCCTTGTCTTTCTCTTAGTTCATTTTGTTTGTTGGCTTTGTGTTTATTGTTTTTAATTTGTCTATTTGTGAAAGATACTTTCAAACCTGTTGTCTAGTATAACTTAGCAGGGTGTTCTTGATTAAGTTTGCCGAATTTAGTAGCAATTATTGTCCTTCAATGCTTTCAGAAAGATGTTTTTCTTTTCTAGTGTAAATATCTATGACTTTGCATTTAATTGGTCATTACCTATACACAGAATGCAAGCCATGTGTTTACTATCAGTAAGCATATTCTAATAATTACTTGAAGGTTATAATTAATTTTTAAAAATCTAATTAAAGAGATGGATTTTTGTAATGTTTCCAAAGAAAAGAAAAGGCTGCTAACCTTTATATTATGTCTTTTATGTTAAATTCAGTCACCTGCAGATCGGTGCAAGAAAATCCATGCTGGTGATGAAGTGATTCAAGTTAATCATCAGACTGTGGTATGTATAATTACCTTAAGAGTCAGTGGGAGGAACTAATATAAAGATTTGCTAAAGCTTTAAAATGATACTAGTGAAATTAAACACCAGTATTTCATACAAGATAATTGAAGAACTTTTTAAAAAATGAATAATTAGTCTTCTGAATTGTTTGTTGGAATGTAAGGCATGACTGTTTAAAACATAAGAGAATATTGGTGGTTACAAATTTGACTTTTCTGGATAGGACTTCATTTTCATATTTATAGGTTTGTGAATTAGCTATTAAATATATATATATATACATATATAATTGTGGTAAACATATTCATTTATCTGTTAGAACACTGATTTATTCATTAATTTGTGGAGGATTTGGGCATAATTTAAATGCACATTTTTGTAAAAATTCTACTCTTCAGTAGCTGACTTGGTTCTTGGTTTGCCAAGAGGAACGATTTACTTCTAAAAAATATTATATTAAATAAGTTCAGGAAGCTTTCTTGTCTTACACAGTTCACAAATCTGTTCACAGAACTCTGAATGGCACCCTGTGATAGATGTGATGATGAATTTTCAAAGCTGTAGGAAATGAATGGTGTTCATTTCTGATTATTTCATATGCCACAGATGGTTTGCTTTCTTTCTTCTCTTTGGCAAACATAAAGTCTGATGTTGTAATTTGATATTAAAATAATATGGGATTATCAATATAATAATCTTCATCTTTAGGAGTATGATTTTTTAAAAAAAACAAACATTTTACACTATTTACTAGCTTCAGGGTGAGTGATCATTTCCTGTTCATTCCGTTAAGCTAAATTTGCTTTTGCAAGTCCTAATGAAAATTTGGGAAGACTGGTTTTTCTTCAAGAAAGTTTAGAAAAGTTCCCAGTGCTAATGAAAGTTAAAATATTTCTTCAGTGAGTTCATTGTCTACCTGATATAAAAGTGGATAGAAAATTTTAAATGAGATGTATTGACGTGTGGCTGGTACTGAACAATAAAATACTAATAATATGCAAAGGCTTTCTATCCCATGATAGGCTTGGTGACTGTATTTTCGCACTATAAAAAATTGTTCAAAAAATTGTTCAGTGTGGTTGTCCTTTTGGAAATTTCTGGATCCATAGAGTGAGAATTTGGACCAGGGGATAAAGCACCTATTCTAATACACTGGCAGCTTTTTCCTCTGTTCTGTTCATATTGTTTCCTTCTTGATCAGAGACTTTTACAAGTACACCTTCTCTGGTTTTGTTTCTGTGTGAAATTCTACCTGATACAGTTTAAGATGGAAGTTAGTTTCTAGTTTAAAAAAAAAAGAACATTGTTTAAAGAGTATTCCTTATGGACTAAATCTAACATTCATTAAATGATTATCAAGGTCTAAATATTTACAGATGAACTAATAAAATCTGTATGAATTGGTGACATTTAAATGCTATGATATTTTGCATACACATTTTCATCACAGGGATAATTACACATTTTTTGAAACTATATATAATGACAATTGGGGAAAATAGGTGTACTTTGTGCTCTGAAATTTTCTTATGGTCTTAAGTGATTAATATTGTCAGAGTAGTTTACCTTTCTAGAAATATTAACAATAACTGGAACTTACCTGTAACTGTAAACACAAATATTTTACATTTTGTTTATTCTTCATAATAAATACTGCAGAAAAGCCACTGTGTATGAAAATTGAGACTCAGAAAAAGTATTTAATTCATCAGCATCTCATAACTTTCTTACTCCAATACCCAGACTCTTACTTCAATCTTATTGCAGCTTTATACAATTCAACTTATAAAATTATCAAAGAAAGGAATAAGAATCCTAGTAAGTTAATAATCATGTGAGTAAATCTCAAGATTCAATGAGACCTTTAGTGGGCCATGTATTAGGAAAGAGGAGAGAGAAAATTTACATAAGTGGAGTAGTGAATCAGTCTTCCTGAAATTCGAATTAGGTTTGAAGCTCATCTTTACTGCCATTTCTCACTGAGCTCGCTTCCTTCCAATAGACTGAATAAGTAAAATGCCGATCACAAATGATGAGACACATTAGAGACTTGATAGCAATTGACCTTTCTTCTTCTCTTCTATCCTTTTACCTAATACTGTAGTTGGACCTCTTGGAGTCCTGTTTCATGATAGTCTGCTATTATAGCTAACAAGTGGGTTTTGGATTAAAACAGAAAAAGGAAGCTATATTGAGATTGCGAACCTAGCCTTGTTTAATAATGTGATTACTTACCAGATTTTCTTCTTTGTGCTAAAGTAAAAGGCATATTTGTGCATGAAATTTTTAATTTAATGTAAACTACACTTTCCTCTTTTTTATTGTTGCCTATGTTATATTCTGCATAGTAAGAGTAGAATAAAAATTATCTGAGTTTTTATACTGCTAAAACATGGGTAGGTGGATGAATTATTTGAACTAAGTGTGAATTATTTGTGGTCTGCAATTGCCCTTCTATCCTCTGTAGTCATTAAAATGCAGAGTAGTGCTTGGCTATGATGATGCAGTAAATAGTGTAATAGATTAAAATACATAATATAAATGAATAAATCTATTCATTAATTTACCAGAATCATGATATTATGGGAATTAGCCTATATGATTCCAGATTCAACAATTAGGAAAAGGTGATGCTAAATCTTATTGTTTGGCAAGATACTGTATCAGTAGTTTTCTATCATTTAAAAACCTTACTACTGCAAGTTGTATTGTACGATATAAAAATCTGCTCATATTCTTTATATGAATTTCATTGAAAAACAATTTTAAATATTTCCATGAGGGTCAATGAAAGGTAAATGAATAACAGGGACATTTGAATGCCATTGTGGTTTGTATACTCAATAGCAATTGACTTTCTTACCTCTCTTACCTATTTAGCATGTCCAATTAGATGTGTGTGATTCTCCTATGTCCCTTTATTAAAATATATATTTTGTTACCTGAAACTGAAAGTTGCATGTCCATTTTCATCTTGCTATATTCTTCATTATAAGCCTTTAAGCTTTTCACATCAACATACTTCTGTGCCTGAGAAACTGACTGCCAGATAGGAAGAAGGAAAAAACTCATGAACATCCAGCAAAGCAGAATGATTCCTATTGCATGTCCTCCCTGCTTCTGAAGATCAACTTCTGAAAGGCTGCTGAAAATACCCCAGATTCATTCTGTCTCTATTTCCACTTCTGTCTGCGTGTCTCTGTCTCTCTCCATCTCTCTGTAATTCTCTCTCCCACTTCCTCCTTCTGTTTCTCTATCTCCCTTTCCGTCTTCCTCTCCATCTCACTCTCCTTATCCATCTTCCTCTCCCTCTCCTTACCACCTTGGCATCATTTGAACCAGAAACTCTTCCCTCATGATGGAGTATAAATATGTTTTTTGTTTTGTTCTGTTTTGTTTTGTTTTTGCTAATAATATTGTACTTATTCAAAAACATCTGGCCACATTTCTAATAAATCTACTAAATTACAGGTTAATACTTTTGTTGGTATGAATGTTCTAAGTATTTTGTCCATACTGAAAGCATACACTTTCTTTTTAGGTATATTATTTCAAAGAAGGGGGTATGTATGGTGACTGAATCTGGCATCTGGGAAAGTTCCTTCTATTTTGTGTTAATATTAAAACATATCCATTGCTATTGTGAAAGGTTTTCTTGGCACTTCCTGAATATTTTGGCAAATGTGGTTCAGTATATTTGGTTATACAAGCTACCTAAATGGAATAACCAGGTTGAAATTTCAAGAAGATAGGCTGCACACATAGTATGGCTGATCATCAGTTATTGACAGATGGAAGAAAAACATAAGATAGTGTCATTTTTACTCTCAAGATGGTAAATATTACTGAGTGAGGCTGGTAAATCAAAAAGAAGGAGATTAAAGCAAAGGGAACAGGCTGACTTTTGAATTACCTGGGAACTTCTTTCTAATTGTGGTTGTGCCTGTCTGATTCCCAATTTGCCTTCTCATCTCTGGCTGTGAGCTGATCTTTTTGTTCTTCAGCCCCAGAATAAGAGAACATTGTTGAAATTAGAAGTCAGTATAATGAGAATATATTACTGCTCAAATTCCTTCAGTTCCCCTTTAGCTCTAAACACTTTCCTGGATGTCATTTAGTGGCATATATATCATGGTACCATGTTATAGTAGATGTGCTTTGCCCCTCAGTTTTCTAAGTAATCTTTTTCTTTATAGTTTTAGTTTTCTTCCTATCCCATTTCTTTTTCTTTCCTTCATTATATACTTCTCTTCTCAGTTAACTATTTCTCCTCCATTCTTGTGGTGTTCGATTTTCTCCTTGCCTTTTCTGATTCCCTTTCTCAAAGGAGAAGTTATTTATCTTATAATCCCTTAAGCCCAAAAATATTGAAAACTGAGCTCTCAAATGGCACTATTTCCCATACAATATTCATATAGTCACATATTACTAGACTATAGAGATTAATATATTAGCAAGTTATTTAACATATTCATAAATAAGTGATTCTTATAATAACCTATGAGAACAGTATTGGGATTCTCCAGAAAAGGTATTCTAAAACAAAGTGAATGAAATGCTATAGTTTGGAAGGGTAAAATATACAAGATAAAATTAAACAATGTGTCACACATTTCAGTTATTCAAAGTAATATTTGTTATTTATAATAACATTTGTTATTCATCTTATATAGTAGTCTATGAGATATTAGCTTTTCTTTTAAGTTGAATTTAATCTTCATTAAATTGTGTACAAACTGGTTTTAAAGTGCCACTTATTTGACATAAATTGTATCTTTTATTTTGAATAATCAACTTGTTACTTCATCATCCACCATAATATTTCCTTGTCTTTTTATTATAAAACTAGAATTAATTCTATTAAATTCTCATATAAAAGAAATTATTTGTTATGCCTTAATAAAGATAACTTCCTTTTAACCAATTTTTTTCTTTGCAAACATCTGTTTTGTTACTTTCTTATTTGTACAGTTAGTACTAGCTTCACAGTGAAGAGTATAATTGTTTATTTAAATGGTTGCTGTAACTTCTTTTTATTATCAGAATACAGCTAAGTGCAAATGTACAGTTAAAAATAGTCTAGTTATTACATGAAATTTTAAACTACTTACAACAAGTGATTGTTCTGTATGCTTGAAATATGTCTATTGTCAGATTTTTTTACATACTCTAGGTTCTTAGTTTAAATGTGTATTTCATTTGCAAATTAGCATCAATACTCTCAGCACTTTTCTACCTTGTCAGTCACATTAGCCTCATCTACTCCTTCCCATGAAAAATAGGGTTGGACAATTACTATATAGCATTTCCCTCTCTGTTAAAATTAGTGCATGGAAGAAAAATACTATAGAATATCAGGTCGTAGAAAACTAAAAAGACAATAACATTAATTGGAAAGTATTTTATCATGTGTATCCCCAGTATTCAATATCATGAGTAAATTCTGTTCATCATTGCAGCTAAAATTTCACATATTATCAGCCATTGTTTCTTATTTAAATTTCATCTCACATTGTTTTCTTTCTACATTTTATTATATTCAGATTGGACAGGAAAAGCTATTTTTTAATTGTAATATATGGTGTGTAGAGATGACAGTGGCCAATGGAAAGCTGCCACTTTTGTGTTGGTTGTCAGAATTCTGATAAAAATAAATTTAAAGACAATTTCTGCATTGTGGAAATTTTAAAGTAAAACTTTTACTAATAAATATTTAGAATGGTATTTAGTTAATGAAACATGCACATATCTACACTTGCTTTAGTATCTACTGTATTATACACATATTACAATATTTAGAAGTATTTTTAAATAGTCATAAATTTTGAAGTATTTACTTATAAATGACATTTTAAAATTATTCAAACCAGTTACACATTTTTATGTATGTTAGTTTCTAATACTGAGGTTTGGATTGCTTTTTTATTGCTTTTTGATATTTTGGCTCCTAAACTAAATGTAAGCCTGAGTTTTTTAGAAATGAGTATTTTTTCAAAAATCCATAAATGAAAATTTGAGATTTTGAGATAATGAAGCATTGTTTAATTTCCTAACTTTGGTAATCGGGAATATTATCTTTATTTTTAAATAAATATATTTCCATTCTATTTTTTTTTTAAGAAAAAAACTGAACTATAGGAAGGAGTGGCTGAAACAGAATGACTTCAAATATATGTAGACAAAATATTGTTCTAAATGTTTTAACTCATAAAATATTGTTATAAAAATTTTAAGGTCTGTATTATTGTTTTTCTTTAAAATACACAAGTGTTTTTTAGGACTAAATCTTCTGTTTTATGTAATTAGAGGTTCACCCCAGTTTCATTGTGTACTGTAATGTGATGGCCTCCTTTCTCTTTCCCTAGCAATACTTTTCAGACTCAGTTAATTTTACAATTTAAAGAAATCAAAGGGCATTATGAATGGTAGTAAAATGAAAGTAAATTTTGCTTTGATTTAGTTTTCATTCCATGTATGCACGAATACTATGAAGCCTCCAAAATAAACTTTGGCCTTCAGAGACTACAACATTACCAAATGCCATGTTGAAATGGGAACAGGGAATGACAACAATGTGTACAAGATACTGAACTGTGCCCACAGCTTTGGGATCACCTTACCAACGCAGAGATACTAGTGACACAAAGGGTACACCTAATATAAGTGATAGTTTATAGAAATGCATGAAAGATTCATTAAAGGGAAAAAACACAATTGCTATTTTCTTCACCCAAATTTCAAATTGCATAATCAAGATGCAAGCCCAGAACGTCTAGATAACTGATGAGCAGATTCTAAGGGGCAGGGATGGGGGAGTTATAACTTTTTAGAGTGCTTATATTGGCTTGCTTTATTTTCTTCCTCTATCTTCACAATAAGAAATTGTTATGTTTTGAAAATTCCCCTGTTAAGTACTGAACCTCAGATCTAAACACACATTATATATACACATAGTTTATATACAAGACTTTAAAAGTCATGTGAAAATATTAAGTATTAAATATATATGCATTTAAATTATGTGTAACTTAATATGGTCTAAGTTTTACATTGAAATTAAGCCACATGGAAACAAAGGCACTTTTAAAAAATAACTACATATGTTGTAGTAGAGAATTGACCTTTTAGCATCATGGAGGAGTAAAGTGAAGAGTTACTCAATAAACATAAAATTGTGGAGATGTTTCCTATGAAAATGAAATATTTAATTCCCATATTCATCTTTTCAATATTTGTTTATTTTATCCCAAGGCTATCTTTTCTAAATATCTGTATAAACTATTAATACTAAAGTTTTATTTAGAATAGATAAAACTTAGAATGTCTCAGACTGCTCCTCTCACTTACCTTTAAAAGTTACCTCATGGTAGAACTTAAAATCACTTATTTAAATATATTTTGTTAACTCGGTGTATATACATTAGTTTATCTTTGAATCATCAATAATTCCTTACTTATATCTAAAGATTACAGTATCTCCAAATGCTTGAAAAATGTGGGATTTTCATTCACACTTTGTGAAAATGTGAGTGAAGGTGAGTTGGGCAGATTCATCCTTCAGACTTACTAGTTCTAGGTTCTCTGAAAGATAAAGTAAATAGGTCAGAGTTAAACACTTCCAAAATGTTTGTTACTATGACATTTCCTCTAGGAGCTTGTTTTGCTAAAATAAATGGAAGTCACTAGCACAAAGTATTCATTCATTAGATACTTCGGTAATTTTTAGTAACTCTAAGAAACAGTACTATAATAAACACACCAGTACAAAAATTGTTGGCAAAAATTAAGAGTCATTAGTCACCATGTGATCATTTGTATGGAGTCTGGTCTCCCCGGTGTTTTTTAAAAGATAGGGAGATATCTGAGTGTAGAATAACTCCTAACATCACATATTTATATAGTTTATTTGGAATTTCTTTGAGAAAAGATAACATTTATACTTTACCATTGGGGAGGTAAGAATGGGACTGTACACAAGCATATATAAATGTTGATAATGAAACTTTTTTTTCTTTTTGAAGGCTAATATTTTTTAAGTATTTAAAGAAATAATCCTATAAAGATGATCTCTATAACTCCACAGGCAACCATGAAAAAGAAAAATCTCTAGATTGATATGATAGTCTTAAATTTTTAAATTTATGAATATTTGTAAGTTTTGCTACTTGGTCCAAAGAATAATATCTGTCATTTTATAATTTGGTTAAATAATTCACCATGCGTTTGGAAAACTAATAGGCCAGGGAATATTCTAAAGCCCACTTCTTCTCTCTGTGCCCATAGGAATCAAAACCTCTAGTCTTTACAGCACCACAAACATTTGTATTCTCAGTGCACACAACCATTTTGTCAGAACCTCCCCATGAATACCTGCTGACTGCTTCAGCCTGGCAAATTCACTTAAAAGTCTCCCTCTACAAAAAAAACAAACAAACAAAACAAAACAAAACAAAAACAAAAAAAACCCACAACTTCTGGCTTCTGATACTCAGAATCTCATTGACTTTGGGAAATTTTAATCTTGTTTGTGTGGTACATAAAATATACCTTGAAGTATGTGTTAGAGGTTAGTTACAAATCAGGGAGATAAGGTTAGCCACTCCCCATAACTTATCCAATGAGATGGAGGGCATTAGTTCAACATATGTGAATATTATCTATAGTTAATAATGAGACAGACACACTGTGTAAAACAAATACGATAATTTTAAAAGGCTATTCTAGTTATAAAATATTATAAGACAAGTAAAATTTTATCCACTATTCTATTATTTATTGTAACCCTTACAATGGATGTAATTCTAGAATATTTAATATAAAATAATGTTTCAAATGTTTATTTATGAGGAAAATTCTATTGCTTCTTTGAGGGTAAATATTATCTATAATTGGTTGGTATCATGTATATTACTTTTTCTAGCTGGAAGGTCACTTAAACTTTTATTTTATATAACAAATTTTAAGTGTATTATATCTAATAATTTTAATGCTACATCTTGGGTTTATAATAATACTAAGCCCTTTTTGGAGTTTCGGAGCATTTTGTTGTCATTGAAACATTTAGTTCTCATATTACCATATCATTTCAACAATCAACTTAACATGCTGATTGTCTAATTTTTTGTCAAGCATATTATTTATTGAAGGGTATATCTAAACATGATACTCTGCTTTTTATTCAAAAGTCATTCTTGTGACAGTAAATGGAGAAAGATAGTAAGTCAAAAATTTCACTAGTGAGATACAGTATTGCAAGCTTCACATGAAGAAAATAGTGCTTTAGTTGTAAGAAGAGACATCTTATGATGGGTTTTGTAAGAAGATGAGCATTTATTAATAGGTAAGATTTTAGAAGTGACATAAAAAGTACAAACAAAGGGTCAAATGCTTTTACAAAAACACAGCTAAAAGGAAATCATGATGTTTGAGGCACACATATTTACATAATTGTTCACTTTTAAAATCCTCTAATAGTAATCCACTTCTTTCTACTCCCTCTCTTTTTCTTGTTCTGTCATCAACGCTCATAAAACTCTTGAAAGTTGCTCAAACTTGTAATAACTAGTTGCACAGATTGTTTCACCCACTGAATTTCTGTGTATTGTTCACTGAATGATAAGATTTCAGGTTAGACTAATAAGAAACTTCCCCCACCAACCTCTAAGGATAAGCTGGGTTGTGTTGCCCTTTTTTGAAATGTTGTACTTGTTGTAAGGAAGAATTTCCTTCATGTTATTCTAAATATTTGTTCATGTGTTCATTTCTTCCTCTGATCATTGTGCTTTTTAACACTCCACAGAGCATGCTACACCATTAAAATCATACTCTAAGGTACTCAGAGTAATACTGATTTCAGCTGTTATGACTGGTCTTAAAATCATATAAAGCATTCTAGGCATTGGCAAGTCACCACCTTCATGGAACTCAACATTGATTATAGCAGGTTTCAAAGTATGATTCCCATACAAAGAGTAAAGTGTGTTATCATCATATGGAAACTTGGATTTAGAAAGCAAATTGTTAAGCTACAGCCTCAGAACTACAGGGTCAGAATCTCTGGAGTGAAATTCAGCAGTCATGTTACTTGAAGCTACCTTTGTAGTAGATTTTAATATAAACTCATCTTTGAGAGCCATATTTAGGAGAAGAACAGCAATAACTTGAAAAAACTTTAAAACGTTGAAAGGAGGAAAACATTTGCACATAGTAGTACTGTGGGGATGTAAAAGACTAGAAGAAGAAAGGTAGGTTATGACTCTGCTTTAAGTCTAGCAAGTAAGTACCCTGTCTAGAACTAAAACAATCCAAAGAAAGGTTAATTGTTAAGATTTTTTTTATGATGCAAAAAAAAAAAATGGATTAGACGGGGGACATATCTTTAGGTGACTCCAAACTTCAAAGAATTGTTTTGGAATTGTTGGTAGTGGTGATGAATAATTAAAAAAAGCAGATAATAAAGTTGTATTTTAGAATACCGATTTTACTTGAGATGCCAGAAGATATCTGAATGAAGGTACTCTTGAACAGATTCAAATCTAAATTCTGTCTTTGCCATTTAGTATTTTTGTAAATTGTGTCCCCAACCCATCAATTTTTATTTTCATTTCTTTTCATGTAAAATTTTCTAAATGCTTGCTTCATTTAGCTGTTGTAATAAGGAAAATTAAAATAAAATAATTTCATATGAATGTTTAGGATCTACCTCAGTCAAGTATTGGTATTTTATTATTTAGTGGGCATTAGCACCACTGTTACAGAGTATGCGACTGAAGCCCTCAATAGGAACCAGAAATTGTTAGACTTTAGAGTACTATTCAAGAAGTTGCGAATAGAAACTATTGACAGAGAAGAGATTAGTGTAACAAGAAAGCATGAAATATTAGCTCATACAGACACTGAGAAGAAAGAAGACAAGGAGGCAGAGATGTAGCAGGACAATATACATCTACCCAAGTTAATTTGTCATTATCATCTTCCATACTGTAGGTATGGAAATTCTGTAATTGTTTGAACTGTGCAAAATGATTGGAACAGCTCTTGATGTTGAGCTGTCTTTCTCAAAGTCAAACAATCTCTTATATAGCTTGAGTTTTTAGTGTATTTTTCCATGTTTATTCAGAGTATAGTATCTCTCAACTTTATACTTTAATTCCTTCCCATATTGGTGGCTCATGTTGTTGATAAAATTTTAGCCATAGAGATGTCTTCCTTCACGTCTTTGGGCTCCCTCTGTCTCTTAGTACATGAAAACTTAGAAGCCAGAGAAAAGGATGTCATCATTGCCCCCTTCACTTCTTCAACCACTCTCTGTCTCTTACTACATGAAAATGTAGAAACCAGTGGAAGTATGCTGTCATTTTTCCATGTTACTCTTAAGGATTTACATCACTTAAGTCCTTCATACTTGACATATTAAAGCTAGCCAGAAACATAAATGAGAAAATGGAAAATTAATCTTGAAAAATTATTATCTTCAATGTGTTTATTTTATCTATTTTGACATTTTTACACATATATTTACAACATTCTTAGAAATATATGCTCTAATATGCTTCACTTTATCACACCTTTTATCCATGTTCTCCTACTGTCTGTCACCTATAAGTATCTCAATAAGGTAAAGGATAATAAATCTATTTCAATAATTCTTTGTACCTCATTATATGACTGCAAGAATGTGGTCATACCACAGAACCATATATAGGAATCATTTTGCCTGAAGTTTTACAAACACATCACATTTGCTGATACAATGAAGACAAGTTTTAAATATGACAACATAAAATGAGAGGTACTAAAGATAGGGAATAATTTGAAATTATCTCAAGACATTCAAAAGACTAAGGAAAGAGACATTCAAATGACAAACCCATCATAACCAGTTACAATTAAGCTGTATGCAAGTATAAATGGAGAATTGATATAGCTAAAACCTACCTTTCTTACTAAGAGAAAAAGTTGAGGCATGGATGTAATTACACTTCAGAGTTCAAACCCATTTCAGCATTTCCAGAATTATTGTGTGAAACGGACCTAATACTTGACTGCTGAGTCTACTCAAAATTAGTCATGGAATTAAAAAAATCAATCTAGTTCTTATTGAACACACCTGTTTAATAAATTTGTAATTGCTTTCACTAGCCATTTAAAACTGCAATATACTTTTCTCCTTAATGCAGTGATCATTAATGATATTGCATCTCATTCTGCCTCCATGTCTATATCCATTTTAACAAAAAAATAAGTTATTTTTGCCACTGTAGTAATTACTTTGTTCCACATATAATTATATATTCCTTCATAGTGAACATTTACACAATTTACAGTATTGGTATAATTCTAATGTTACAATTTGTCCTGTCATTTAATTATAGTATTGAAAATAGAATGTGAAAGCCAAACATATTTACTAAATGTGGTCCTTGATAAATGTTTGTTTGCTTTTGTTGAAAGTGTTGGTGACATTATGTTAAATGATAGTAAGCAGGTTGGTTAGAACATAGTTAAGTTATATATCCAGATACTCTCATATTAAATAACATTCAGGGGTAAAATTAAAGTATATTTGAGTTTATTTTATTTTTGGTTATTTGCCTAAAAAAAGATATACAGAAAAGGACAAATTAAGTTGAACTAAACATTTCACAAGAAAACATGCTACTTTAAAAGTCTTCAACTTAAACCCAGCATGGTCACATGAGAGGCAAAGGCAAAAAAAAAAAAAATCATCAAAAGTTCATAAGTTTAAGCCTACCCAGAACTACATAGCAGCACATGCATCAAAAATGAATAAGTAAATAAATGTATTAAATTATTTATAGTTATATTATAAATGTGCAATTAATTGTTGAAAATTCAGTTCTTCATTGATTGTTTTAATTGCTAATTTAATAATTTAGGTATGGTTATCATTGATAGGTTATTCATAAATTTTGTATAAAGAAAATGCCTTCCTTCAAATTTGTAATTCAATAATATGTTTCATTTAGGACAAGAATATGAATATCCAAATTCATATTCACTTTGTTACCTCTTAGCTTGTACAAATTGCCATCAGGATATTACTTAGCTACCAGAGGGGTTAGAGTAGATATAAGATATATAATAACCCCCTCTTAGATAAAATAGGAGGCATTTGGCCTATAATTACAGTTGATCTGCATTAATGTTCTTTTTCAAAAGAAGCATCCTCTTATTTATGTTATCCAAGTATTATTTTGATCATTTTGATTCATAGCCAAGATATTCATGATTTGGTGAATCATAGTACCTTGGCCCCACATTTTTATCTTGTTTTATTTGTCTTTACTGAATTCATCAGCAGTTGATTTTATCAGCAAGAGAATGTTCAACAAATATACCAAAAATCTGTCATTAAAGTTTAATGGATCTATTCCAGATTACTTCTTCACAGTCTCCTAAGATCTTGGCTTCATTTGGTGGAATTGCTTATTCTCTCCAGCTTGAGTAATATACTCTAGGCAAAAACATGATGAGGAACACACAAAAGACATCTGTTCTCTTTACCTTATACATAACTAAAACATAACTCCATCACTATTTAGAACATTTGCTAAATTATTTTTGCAATCCAACTTAAATTTTGACCCACTATATTTTTATATGGCTTCATTAGACTTCAGATAAAAGTTTTTCTGTTTTAATATTAACATGAACACATTAATATAAAATATACTTTTAAAACAAATAATAAATGATTTTTAATGTTTCCTTTAAACTATCAGTTTTACCTAGCCAGTAACCAACCTTAGTTACCTGATACTACACCACTAATCCATTTTAAAAGCAAACAAAAGTTCTGTGTTTAAATATTTTTAAAGATGATTAGTGAAATAATTTATCATGAGTATTCATTGAGCCAGTTGTTTTGAGCAGATATTCAATAAAATGGCTTAGTTAAATTTAGCATACAATATATTAAGTTTATAGGGTTATTTGGAATGTATTTCCAATGGATGCTGCACTGGAATAACATTGCCACGTCATCTTTAAATTTATCTTTATAACATGATAAAAGGTTTATTTCACTGATGCTGCTGTCCTTGCATCAGAATGTTTCCTTGGTGTGTCAGTACCTGCTATTGGTAGCACAATGTCAGTCTAATTAAAGACACGTGTGACCACCTATCTCTAAAAGATGGTGATGATAAAGCATATGGTGTGGTTTGTTAGGTCAGGGCATTGCCAACTCTGTTTTCTGGCATGTGGACTTTTAAATTGTACTTATGAAGGGAGCTTGGACCTAAGCAGTATTAATGGTGATATAATTTTTTTACATTCCAAATCACTTGAATGACAAGATATGTTTTAGTCTCCGCTTTGATGTGGTAAATGTCCATTATGTTGTCTCATAATTTCATGGACTCTAATGCAATAATATGGTTAATCAACAAATATAAAACTTTTTCTTCAATATATTTCTCCTGAAAATAGGTAGGATGATACACCAATTATGTGATTTCTTTTTTAACTAATCTTATTAAAGGGGGAGAACATTAAATCTTTGAGTACTGTACCTCAATTTTATTGTAATGATTTTGCTGGTTACCAGGTGGGGTGGCAGTTGAAAAATTTGGTGAATGCACTACGAGAGGACCCGAGTGGTGTTATCTTAACTTTGAAAAAGCGACCTCAGAGCATGCTTACCTCAGCACCAGCTTTACTGAAAAATATGAGATGGAAGCCCCTTGCTCTGCAGGTAATGAAGCTTAATCATAAGTCATACACCATCATTTTAGCCATAGATTATCTCAGTAATGCTTCTTTTTGTGCCTCATCTCAGCAGCATATGAATCAATCTTGTATGCTTTTGAAAATTTGTTTGTGAAATTATCTCTTCACCTCTTATCCTTATAGACTTAATTGTGATGAAATCTGAGCCAATAACTAAAACCCAAAGGATAACACTAATTTCATTTTTAAAACTTAAAGCCTAATTTTAAAAACTCACAAGTTATTCCATGTCAAAATACGGAGAAGAAAGTAAGAGGTTTATTTTTTGTGTTATAATCTTACACTTTATAAGTTATAATCACATACACTTCTGGAAGAATGTAGTAGATAGTTTTTTAAAACTACTTTAAATTAGAATATAAACTTGTAATTTATAAAGAGTGGGAACTTAATTTTCAAATTGGCAATTAAAATTTAATTAGTCTATTTTTCAGAATATCTCATTTTTCACTTGTCCACCATGTATGGTAGTAAAACCAGGGGAAGTGTTACATTAGTTTTTTATTTTTCTTTATTATGAGACTTCACTATAAAATAATAATTGGGATGGCAATAAAGTATATGAAGGTAAGATATCAAATTTTATGGTTGGACAAAGATTTAAAAAATAGTGCATTTTATTTCAATCAGGATAGAATCCTGAAACAACATTGAAGTTTTTTTCGCAAATCTTCTGTTTTTAAGTCAACCTTTTTGTAGGAGTCCAGTTGTTTGGTTGTTTTTAAATAATTGCTCAGTGGACTTAGAATACTGACCATTTTTCAGATTTAAGAAGAAAAGCTTCAATATTTCCTCTTCTATGTAAGATTTGGTAACCTATTAAAGCTTTTTACAAGCCACAGGTTTTTTCCAGTAAGTTCTCCATTAAACTGGTCTTATGAATTATGATTTTTTATTGTTTAAAACTTGACCATTTATCAGTCCCAAAGTTGGCATTATATTTCAATAATATTAAAGTACGTAAAATGTTTCAGTGTTAAGAACTTTATATATTTAATGTGAAGCTTTTTGTATTTTTTTCAATAGACTATATTAATATGTCTAAATGCAGTTGACTTACAGTATCTATTTATGCAAAAATATCTGATGATTGCTAAAGTTCAGAGGCTATTGCCTTATTAGGTCATATGTCATCAGATCAAAATTTTCTATCACATAATTTTTTTCTTACTGCATTATAAATTGCTTTGTTCTACTCTGGAATTACCAATTGACACCTCTATGTCAAAGATCCTTTTTCAAAGTTTTAAAGGAATGGGAACATAGAAGAAGAGCCCCCATGCTTTCAGTTATTAGATGGTTCTCTTTAAATATGTGTACATTTCTTCCTTTTCTATAGCCCTTCATAAAGGAACTTCAACACCAAAAAGATTCTAGTTTTTGTTGATCCATATACTCTAAAATAGTATGTCTAGAAAATCAAATGATTATTTATTTCATTGTTAGATCTTTTGCCCAGTAGTATAAGCTAAAGTCAAAAAATAATGTTAAAGCAATTAAAAGTCACTTACATAAATAAAAGTAATCCAGACACTAGTATTACTTATGCTATAAAAACACTTGATATTTATGCAAAGTTAGAGCAGAAATACCTTTTAAAAGTTAACTCCATCAATCCTTACAATATAATTATAAACTTAAAGGTACTATTTTAGGTCCATTCTTTAAAAAATCTATAATTATTATCAAATTATTAATTATTTATTTCTTATTACTTACTAATTTATGCTGAATATTTTATAAATTTATGATTTCATAGTACTATAATCTGGAGGAAAAGAAAATAATTTAAATAAGTACATGTGTGTATATCAACACATTTGTAAATTTGCTATTTCAACTAAATTTGGGTAACCTAAAATGTGTTGTCTGACATTCACCATCTCTAGATAAGCAAGGCTGTTAGGGAAAACAGAACTATTTTTAACATCTTTGAAAATTGCTTCAAACTTAACTTTAACACAGCAAAAGAGAAAAACTTGGTTTTAATTAAATTATTTCTAACAGTGCTAAAACTAATTCTTAAGAGTAAGAGTGGATGTGTTCTATAATTTTACAACTGCACCATCACCACAACATGTTTTTATAAACTATTTTGAGGAGAACTGGAAATTATATCATTATAGAGTTCTTTATTGATTTTAAGGATTTAGCCAGTGCTAAAACCCAGACAACCTGAAGTTTAATGGAAACTATTAGAATTTTTATAGAATACAAATTACGTTCAAGTAAATGTGGAACCCCCTAAGATTTCAAACTTGAAAATTTGAATGCAGGCTATTTCAGAGAGGACATGTCAAATAGCAGGGTGAGGTTTGATGACAGTTGTGGATTGTTACATGGCTTTGTCGGAGGTCATATTTTCTGAGAACCAGCCTCATATGTGAAGTACAAAAACTAATGTAACAACAGTCCTCTGTGTAGATACAAGTGGCATTATTATTGTTTTCTTAATTCTGATATCCATACAAATCAGCTAGAACCAGAATGCCTATTAAATCATAGGTATTAAACATATATCATCAATTAAAACTTGAAGTTTGAATCATGTTGGTTCTTTTTCTAAGGTATAAGAGTAATCAAATAGGAATTAATTTAATTAGAAGCTATACAAAGAATTTGTTGTATTTATTTAAATCAGCATGTGTATTTTATTTTTTTAATACCAGGCTCAACCTATCTGCTAACTTTTTTAAATAAAAATATCAATTGCTTGAACATAGAGGCCAAAAATAGTGTATACATCATTCTCATACCTAATGATTTTAAACAAATATGGTAATAATTTTATTTATACAAATAAAGTATATGTATCCTAAGGTGGAGTATTTTGTTTCTAAACTGATTTAAATGATAGGACCATTTAGTATTAATTAACTGCACTGGTAGATTTTGATTTGGAATTTCTTTGGAACTCATACCCAAATAAGCAAAAGCATACAATTCAACTTCATGCTTACAGAGCAATTTCATCAGCACATTTCATGAAACTTTTGCAGTTCTTTTGATAAAATTCTATTTTCTCAAACATTTGATGATAGAACTGAAGGACTTAAAGATCCCTTAGACACAATGACCAATTTTAATTTCATCTGAAACTTTGAATTCTGTTGTCATCTGTATACATTCATAACTAGCAAAGATGTCTGTCTATGAGATACAGTCTTTTATTCTAAGAAGGTAAACAGGGGTGTCTTGCCTCCTAAGAGTTCAAAACATCTCCTTAGTGACACTCTGCTTATTTCCAGGATGTGGGTAAGCATGGTGATGAATATGGTCACATTCTTTTATTAGTAAAATGAATTCCAGGGAGTGCTGGATAGACCACAAGTAGATGATTAGAAGTTTGCTGTACTAAATGCAATTGATCAATTGATGCATTGCAACAAGAACATGTGAGCAATCATTTTCTTACAATAATAGATGTATGGAAGAAATAACTGGACACTGCCAAGAAATTTCCTTAAATCAGCACTGGGAATCAATGATTATTTAAAACACTTGAAGAACCCAGCTTTTGGTGGAGAAATACACCTCAGATAACTAATCGGTAGATTTAGATATTATTCAACACATTTTATATAAATTAGCATTAATCTATATGATTATCATTATATTTCTAAACTATTTCTACCCCATAAATCTCTTATATTGATACCATAGTGTTGATTTGTGATTTTGTACTTAAATTTTATTGATGGCAGTTTACACTTTACACTACTGTAATGACTGAGTAGAAATGAAATAGAAAATTATCAACAGCAGTCAGTTTTGTATATCAACTGGTATAACAACAATAGAACTGTGAGCACATTAAATTTAAAATAATACACTTAAAAATGATTAAAGTCATCATGTAAAAGACAAAACAAGAGCAATAAATTTTGTTTCAATATTCAAGATGCAATTAGATACAATTTAATGTTATTAAATGAACATTAGTGAAAGTTTGTACATTTTAGAGAGTCTTGTTTTAAAAGCATATTATGAGGAAAGCCTTTTATTTGAAGTATCATTTTTGAGGTATAATTTTATGTAAAAATGTAATTATGCTGTCTGGGCAACAGTGGCATTTTTATGTTTGGCATGCTCAAATTAGGAAATGACTGAAAGCAACTATCATATCACATTGAAGTTCATCAGTGTTAAAGCAATCAAGTAAAGAATCTAAGTAACATTTGTGGGTTAGAGCCAAATGTTTTTACATTTTTAACACTTACTATGAATAATAACATATGGTGTTAGCCATTGCTAAACAGTTGATTAAGTTAAGCTTATGTTTTTCAGAAATCTTAAATATAAAGTGTTTCAAGTAAAACCTTAACTTCCCACAATTTCTTCTGTTAATATCTCAGATAATGTTAACTATATTTTGTGACTTCAAATTTAATATTGCCATTTAATTATGCACATAAGATCAAACAGCACAAAATTACATACACTAGTCTTATTATCAATACAATGTGATTTGGTGGGACTAGCTATTTTGTAATATGACTCCAAATGTTATATAGAATATTGTGTAATAGCATACATATATTATGTCCATATATCTGTGCTTTTTAAATTCAAGAATCTAGGGTCTCCTGATCATATCCATGGTCTGAAAAAAGCTTGTTTTCTTTATAGTCTAGTAAGAACAACAGAAAATTTACATGCTTATAGAAGAAAACATTTTTTTATTTATAATTTTGTATTATAATAGAAGCTGAGAAACTGAGGGAAAGCTTTCTAAACACAATTATTTTGCTTAAATTCTTCTCAAATAATTTATCACATAGAAAAGGCATGACCAGGTAAAAATGTGGGCATCATTTTTTAATTATAGCTAGCATTTTCTATGTTGTCAAGAAATATATAAGATTGTATGCAGATTCTTGTTTCCAAACCCAGAATACAATTTCTCTGGACCATTTGTTGAGATGATCAAGGAAATAATTGTTAATATAAAGCACTATTCTGGTACTAAGTGATACCAGTATTGGGAATTTAATGAAAATGTGCCTGAACTGTATAAGGACTTAAATACTGTCCTATGCTAGAACTTTGGGGTGTTGTTATCAATTTGAGTCTGTAATTACTTCTAAGAATAAATAAAATGAATGGTTAGGTTATATATACTTACTGTAATCATTTGTATCTCCATTGATATTTTCTACTTGAAAGGGGAAAGCAAGTTTTTGTGTGAATTTCACATAAATGATTTTTACAAATAAGTACTATTGCAGTGTTCAATGTTTCAGTATTGGGGCTGCCTCTATGTCATTGGTTTTATTGAAGAAATTTATATCTCTAACTTCAATAGATCAGTTAACTAAACTGAAGGACAATTAAACTAAGATACACTTGCCAAAGATTTTTAAATATTTCAAGTAAAACTTAAAATTAGAATTCAGTTTCTTAGGTGTGAACATTGCTTTTTTTTATAATCTTTACCACAGAGCTTTTATATGTACTGATATATGTGTGTGTGTGTGTATACACATACATATACATACATATATGTGTATATAAACACACATACATATACATGCATGCATATATATCAGTACTTTGCAGATGTTCTATTTGTGATATTAAAATTGGAGGACATGAAGAAGAAAAGACTTGGGCCATCAAATAATTTAAAGTAATATCTTGTTTATCCCTCATAAAAGCTTAAAATTTTCTTTGACAATTACAACCCTCCATCAATATGTAAACTGATGAGTAATATGTTATTGCTAAAGTTCTCACTCATATTTCAGAATGATTTATACCATATTATGTTTAGAGTATGTCTTTAAGGTATTTATATACTTTAAAATGACACTGAAAATGCATGAATGACTGACTTCTGAGTCTGATTGACCAATGCAACTACTCCTTAAGCATCTAAATGTACTAAAGAGCTGCATATGGTTGTGAATTTAACACTTAGGGAGATAAATGGCAATAATCTACAATAATATATCAAACTTGATTTCTAAGAATAAAATACACATATATATACACACACATACACAAACACACAAATGGTCCTTTCTAATGGAGTGCTGTTCAATTTGTGGAATAGGAGCTTTTTGGTAGAAGAACCATTTACAAATGAGTATTGGATGATAGGACTAGGTCCTTCCAAATAAACTCCTTTGAAGTCGAATTCAAAATGTATCTAAATCATACTCAACAGCATGCCATGGCACCATGTTATATTGAAGCTTTAGGATACTATGCAGTTTTAAAATAATACCCTTAATCACTGATAGTAGTTTTGCCAAAAAGTTTACCAAAGATATTAAAGTCATGAAAGAAAAAAATAGGATTAATTCTACTTTTTGCTTAAAGTGCAAATTCTTCCTGATACAACCAGGACTATTTTCCTGATGCTATATCATAAACAAATGATTTACAGTAAATGTCTCTAGGATAAGAGAAGGTATACTTACAGCCAGGGCTACACAGAGAAACCCTGTCTTGAAAAAAAAAAAAAAAAACAAGAGAAGGTATACTTTAGTTTTATTAAATTCACTTACTTGAAGTTTTTAGTCAAAGGATATATATGTATATATACGCATATACATATATTTTAAATTTTAATTTTGAAATACCCTTAATTTTTTAATCAAGGGACACTAAGTTTGTCATTTCTCATGTATTTTGATACTAATGGTAGGATTTGTTTTTGTTTTTTACCACAGCTTGTTACAATTAGAAATTTTTCAGTGATTTCAGCTTAATTTCATTACTTGTTCTATTCTATTAGATGTCTTCCTAAAGTTCCTCAATGATTTTTAAATGTTTCAGTCACTCAATATTATATTATTTCAATTCTTTTCCAGAAGTTTTTTTTAAGTTAATACATACATTCGTTTTCTAATATCAGTGTCAAAGTTGATATTTTAATATGATTCTCACATGTTTTCTTTCTAACTTTGCCTAGGTTGATAATAGTAGCACACAAACAGTACAGAAATATATTACATATATGTTGACTATTTACTATGAACTTTAATTTGTATAGCACATACTGGTAAGCTAGATGTCATCCACACAGTAAACGCATTGAAATACTCCTTCTGGTTTATCTATCAAACAGCCATTTGAATTCTGTAAGAACAAGTTGTATTTATTTTATAGCAGTTCATTTAATTGGACCAGGGTAACATAACAAAGTCTGATATCTATTTGAACATTTTAAGCCTTTATCTTATATTAATGTCCCAACATATGACTCACATTAACTCTTACTAATACCAACTCCTTGTTGAAAATAGAAATAAAAAGATACTATTTTTTCTTATATCAATTTTCAAATATAGTGACACACATTAAATGATGACATTAATAGCAACTCCTTGTTGAAAATAGAAATAGAGAGGTAATAGAAATTTAAAGAAAGTTGGCATAGCTAATACTGAAATCTAGAAAAGAAATTCACAATTTTGGCAAATTGCTCATGCAAAATAAAAATTCTATTAGTTTTTACCTCATACCTAAGGCATATTTAAATATTCTTGTAAAAAGTTAGCTGCAATTCCTTTTTTCTTTGTTTTTGGGTGTTGGGGGAAGACAATAGATACTAAACAAACAAAACTTATAGATTAACAAAGTAAAAGTATAATTAGTAACCTTAAAATAGAAGAAAAAGAATAAAATTTAAGTTAGATTACTTTCTATTAAAAACTTCTATTATTTGAAAGTGTTTTGAAGTTCACTTGTACTATTAGGATATTTTAAAGTTAAAGTACATTGAAAGCATACTGGTTATTTGTTTTTCTTTCATAATAAATTGATTTTAGAGTATTGGAAATTAATATGATACATATTAAGTTCTTCATTTACTGCATGTCTATTAGGGTTGTCTGTATTTTGAGCCAAAATATAACAACAAAGAATACAAGAACTGTAAGCTGTCATATTGTAAACACATACAGGTGTGAGTGTGCGTGCATGTGTATGTATCACTGAATCTTTCATTCAAATATTATAGAGGCATGAAATGCTCTTAAAATTCATTTTTTATTATCTTGGGCTTCATGGCATTCATCAGTATAAATGACTCCTCTAATCATCTGTATACTCTCAGAGTTTCTCATTGCCAAAAATTTGGTTTCTATGGTACAGGCATAGATTAGCTGGATTGTGTTCCAAAACAAAATAATATTAGTAGAGAGGGAACTCTTTATTGCATACTGTCATAGTGTCCACAATTTTTTAGTGTATGAAGTTTATGACATTTTTAAATCATCGTATTTGATAGAAAATTAAGATTTCATACATTGCCATTCCTTTTATCTCTTTTTCTTTCATTTTGATTTCACATACATTAAACTTAACTGTCCTTTTGGAAGAAAGTGTAATTTGAAGCTGTTAAGATGAGCTGTGTAATGAGGAAGGTCAAAATCGTTAACTGAATCCCGAGTTGTGTAGCTTATCCTAGTGAACTACATTGTAATTTCCATTGTATTTATGCCTGGTTTTCAAAAAAGTTTTGTCATCTGTATGAAATTAATGCTGCAATACTATAAATAGTTGTAATACACATTTATTTGAGTGTCCAGCAATGCATGTTGAAGTAGTAGAATTGTGAGTTTATCTAGATATGCCAAATGTGTTTCATACAGGCTAAAATAGCACCATTTTGTCATGTGAAGATGCAATTCATTTTGTGATCATTACTTTTCTGTTTGAGATTGCATTGAGGGTAATATTTTAATGTTGATTTTGTGTACACTTAATCAGATATGTAAGATAAATATAAAAATTTGTGAATTTTAGTTCCAAATTAGAATAATTTTGAAATCCACAAGATTATTCTCACATTCTCTCAATCTTAGAATTAGGAATGCTCTTAAGACATCCTGATATCTGATTAATTCAGTTTATACAGTATCTTTAGAAAGCAACGTCTATTTAATACTTAAATACAAGAGTGCTATAGGCACAAAAGATGAGCTTTAAATAATACATAAATGCACATGCCTGTGAAAGATCAAATGATTGTGTCACTTTATTCACTATACTTTGGAAGATGTAATAGAAAATGGCTTTGAAGAGATAGCTCTGTGTTTATGTTGACAAAAACTATATTTTCCTGGAAAATACTCTCCTGTATTGATTTCTATTTTCGGTTACCTTCTTTGAACCTCTGTCACATTCTTACTAACATAAAATTATGGTTTGTCAAATGTCAGTCAATATGTGAGTAAGCTAAATCTTTTATGAATTATTTTTATTAGCTTTTAAAAGTGGGATTCCAGCAAATCTAATTTAAATAGTTTCTCATTTCTGAGTGGCATAACTCTTCTCATTGCAAATCACTGAATGGGATTTCTACTTTATAAATAGCTTTTGGTTGGTTAAACCATAGAAAAGGTGAGTTGGGAACTGCATGGAAAACATTATTGTGTATTATTCATTTGGGGGAGCCCAAAGAAATATCCATATGTTAAATAACATTTTCTTGATTTCAGCCAAGTTCAAAACTTTGAACAAACAGATAATTTTTAAATGATAACTATGTGTCATTGTTGTTGTTTTGTGTTGTTTGTGTGCGTATGTATTTTCTTTTTCATTTTAACCAGCCTCTTATACCTAGAAGTCCCACAAGCAGTGTTGCCACGCCCTCCAGCACCATCAGTACACCCACCAAAAGAGACAGTTCTGCTCTCCAGGATCTCTACATTCCCCCTCCTCCTGCAGAACCATATATTCCCAGGTATAAACTACCCAGGTTGTTATTCTCGGCAGCTTCTAACTAAAGACTAATCTAATAGCTTCTACACCACAAAGTCAGTTCTTAAAGAACAATTTGAATATTTTTCTCAGGAATTCTGAACACATTCTAAAAAGTAATTCTTATGATAGTAAATGTGCTTTTCTTAATAACAACAGTTATCTCACATAATAGAAAAGTAATATTAAATAAGCAAGATTATTTTACAAGGTTAATAGTGAAGGAGAATTTTTGACTGTGAAACCACAAGACATGTCAGTTCTATATAAAACATTTCGTATGTTTTTAAATGGATAGTTTAGAGATGATTCTTATACTTTCTTAAATGAAAGTAAAAAGTTGCATTTACCATCTCACATTTTAGATGCTCATTAAAAGGATATTGTGAGTAAATCTCTCATAGAATAGGAATTTGGGCAGTATATGAACATACATCATGTTTTTAATTACAGTTGTACATGATCAAAGCTTTCTTATCTTAAAAAGGGGGGAAAGGCAAGACTAGTTGAATTAAAATTTTCACACAATTTGAAAACATTTAAGGGAAATGTTACTTTATTCTTTAAAAACGAAGGTCACAATTTTATTGTCTTTTGACTGTGTATACGGTCTTATAATGCAAGTTATATTTTGTACTTAACCAAATTTCTTTCTTTGTGATGTGAATAAATATTTTATAAGTCCTTAAGCAATTTTAAGCTATAATAACTAATTCATTTTATTAAACCTAGAATGTCTCATTAACTGTAAATAATATCCACTAAGGCAATGATCTCTGAATCTGACTCCTTAAATCTAGAGCAAAAGTATACATTTACTATGTCTGCATATGCACATATAAATTTAATAAAAGTGAAAGTTTTTGCATTACATTAAATACATTAAGTTCTTCAGAAAATTCATACTATAAATGCATACATATATATTCATTTATATATTTAATTATGTACATATTTGTATATATTATTACTTTATTTCACTGAAAAATTTTTTCTTGGTATGCTTCTCAATTTTACATTATTCAGTATATTCCATATAGTCATGTTTAATAAAGCTGACTGGTTGATAAAAGGCTGTTTCTCCATACTACTGTATTATAGAAAATGCCAGCCCTTGCAAATTTCTTTCATAGACAATGTCTATACAAATATAACATGATAAACTAATAAATCTGAACTACCTTCTGGTACAAGCTGCATTAGTATTCATGTCATGAGCCTCATGGAGAAATCTGCAAATGTACAGATAAACATAACCTTACTCTAGTGTCGTGAGTTCACTAGGACTGTTTCCAAGCTAATTGCAATGTCGATTTCTTTTCAATAGAGAGCTAACTGTAAGAAAAACTAACAGGCAATTAGTTCAAGAAGAGCTTTCAACTAACTGAAAATAAAATTTGCACTGAGATTTATATTTGTATTCTTCATGTTTCAGAACTAGTTGTATATTTATAGGTCAGTATTAAGCAATATATTTGTTTTAAGATATAAAAAATAAATAATTATATAAATGGTAGCTATCTGGTGAAGAAATACATTAATAAGACAACTTTCTGATTGAGTCAGCTTTGAGAATATTATTTATTGCTTTCTACATCATTAAAATATCTGGATTATAGTTCTCTACTTTGAACATTTAAACATTTTTATATAGATAAATAAATACAGACTTTTGGTAGGCTGAGGTTCATAATTATTAAATTGACAGATTTTTATAAATTCATCACCATTTTATATGGTCTAATGGAAGATAATTAAAATATGACTCAGTTTATTTTGAAAGTTTAAGATTTTAGTCCTTGTCCTTGGCCAATGTCATATTCCTGCTAAGCAGCCCATTTCCTTGTCCTTGGCCCATGTCAGATTCTTGCCAAACAGCTCCAACTGACCTTATGACTTGCATTAATTAAAATGGTATAAAAGCAAACGGGAGGAGGGGGGATGGGATAGGGGGCTCTAGGGAGGGGAAACGGGGAAAGAGGATGACATCTGAAATGTAAATAAATAAAATATCCAATAAAAAGGGAAAAGGGATTATTTTAGTCATATTTTGATATAAAATTAATGTGTTCATATTTGATAGTGCTAATTTGGGGTACTGTTTAGGATTACTAGGAACAGCTATTACCAGTGAAGCATAATGATGTGTGAGAGGAAAAAACATTGCATTTACATTTAGAGTCATATTCTAGAAGACAATTTTTAAAATAAATTTTTACAGATAGCCAGGGAAAGATTTCATAAGATAAACAAGGTGTTTTTACTTAATCCTAGAAGGAAGCTTTCATTATGAGCTCAGTCGCCCATTACTTTCTAAAAAACAATGGCCTTGTACCTCAGACTACTCATGAGGAAAAAAATTAAACCCAAATTAAAGACATTTTTAACAGAGTAACTGAGCGGTACTTATTAAAAGTTTCACAGGGTTAGAGAGGTGGAAAAACAAGAAAAGGTATGGCGGTAGGAGGGGACTGTCAAGGAAATCCAGGAGCAGGAGAGCAAGGGATGGGTGTGATCAAAATGGAGTGAATATACAGGAAATTTTTAATACAATTTAAAATGAAATTACTGTAGAAAAACCAAAAAAGTTAAAGGAAATATTTTTCAATAGCAAAAATAGAATTTAGGTATCTCATAAAATATTGAGAATTTTTTCTCCTTAAATTATTACCGATGAAAAGTTAATTCTCAAATTTCATTCCTAAATTTTATATTTTACTTCATTTTCCACACCCTCTCTCCATAAGAAACATTGCTAGTGTGTAATTTTTATATAGCCTTTCTGAGGAGTTACCTAGAGTTTGAACATTTGTACTACTCATCAATTTGGTTTACATTAATAACCTGCTCTTTGAGCTTCTTATAATACTGATTTATGTGGTGCTAGTATCATTGATAAAATCATACTTTCCCTTATATCAGTGATAGAATCGTAAAGAACTTTGTTATTCAGCAACACAAGTTCTATCAAAACGAATAAGATAAACAGAAGACCATATGGTTAAATTCTTAGCATGATTTCTAGTATCTGTTCTTCACCTAAAACCAATCTATGTGCCGAAATAGTTTTTCTTATGTCATGACACAGTGAAAATTGGACTAGAGCAAAAGTTAAAAGATCCATGATGTATTTCTAGCTGTCAGTTATCTCTATATTGAAGATATTGAAGCCAGTTATTTAAACATTTGGCCTCACTAATATGTGGGACAAAATAAGAATGATTTTAGCTTATCCTATAATTTTCAAAGAAGTCTTATAAATATCTGAAGATATATTATAAGGGAATGATATTGTTAGTATTTTAAGGCTCTTGTAATTTTATATGGCCCTAATAATATGCTCATCTGTACCTTCACGTTGCTTTAGGGATGAAAAAGGAAACCTTCCTTGTGAAGACCTCAGAGGACATATGGTGGGCAAGCCAGTTCATAAGGGATCTGAATCCCCAAATTCATTTCTGGACCAGGAATATCGAAAGAGGTTTAACATTGTTGAAGAAGATACTGTCTTGTATTGCTATGAATATGAAAAGGGACGATCAAGTAGTCAAGGAAGACGAGAAAGCACACCAACATATGGTAAAGATTCTTCTCTTACGTTCTATAAAAGCTGTATCTGCCATGAGTTTCTCAATTTCTTTTCATAGACTTTTCAGTTGTGAAATTATTTGAGCATTTAAAATTCATCAGTGACACCAGGTATTTCTAAATAGAGTAGCAACAATTTAAGACATGATACTAGAAATTATTCTAGATTTTCCAAAGAATAGTTAACATTTTAACTCAAAGACATGTGAAATCTTAGAATCACATGTATATCTTCTATGATAGAGGACAAAAATAAAATAATTCAAGAGATTTATATAAGTATAAATACTCATAATTAACCTGACTTCTTTATAATGAAATCAGTTTCTTAATCCTCAAGGATTTGTAAAGACTCTTTTAGGTAGGCTTTTCTGGGGAAAGTATAGCATAAGGCTTTATATTCTTTTAAGAAGCTGTGTGATTGATCTTAAGTTTGAGTGGATAAAATTTTTACCTAGAAAGGACTAAGTTTATTTAGGTCATAGATGAGCCTAGAGTTGCTATGTTAGGAATTTTTTTAAATTGTTGACTCTTGATTTTTCATATATAATGAAGAGGTTAACATAATCACAAATAGTTGAAATTGATATGGTGTAGCTCTAGTATTTGCATGTGAAGGTACCTAAAATGTAAAACAAATAGATTTAATTGGAAGACTACTTTTCCCTATCCAGTTTCAAAGTAATCCTTGAAAGTAAGAAGCGTATACTTTGGGGAAAGACAAGATTGTTCCATGGTAATTTCAGCCTGTCTTCATCCTCTGTTCCCCAAACAGCAGTCATTTCTTCTTATACATGCTTAATTTTCTTACAGATATTTGGCAAAATTATACACGTTAAGTTTTGTCAAAAAAATTAACCTAAAGAATAGAAACCAAGGTGAGCAAGGGAACTCCACAGCTAAAAAGTGCATGCTGTACAATCCTAGAGCCCTGGAGCCCATTGAAGTAGGAAAAACAAATCCCAGAAGCTAGCCTCTGGCATCCACACATGTGACACACACACATGCACAAAGACTGATGATAATAAAGAAAACGTCAAAGAACCTGAGCACTTACATTCATTTGTGTTTATCTTTGCACACGTGCTTCTTTATCACAACAATAAGAATTTCATTTTTAGCATAACATCTTAATTACAGTTATGGTTCCACTTACATCGAACTGTCACACATTGTAGGTATTTGAGCCTTTTTTTCTGTACTGTTATATTTTAGCCCTGAGGTATAGAGGATGTTGTCTTTGTTATCCCTCTTTATCCAGATCCATGAGATAATATAAAAGTTTTATTTATTTCACAAGTAAATATTGACCAGAAGTTGTTACATAGGCTTTACAGTATATCTAATCTTATTTTCTCACATTCTAGAATTTTCTACACATATCAAATTAGAAAAATGTTTTACTTAATGGGAAATTATCATCACCACATACAGTCAAATAAGAGCTCTTCAATAGCTACAAATTGTTACTCCTTTCAGACTGCAGTTTAAAGAACCTGGTTCTATCATGTTTCATAAAACAATCTTCCCCTGTAAAATAAATTACCTTAACTTTAGAAACTTTATATAGTCTATAAATTTCTGATATTTATATATAATAGCTGAGGAAAAATAATGGTACATATTTAAGCAAGAGAGAAAGAAACTCAACAAAGTTCTCTTTTTTAATTACTAAACTTCAAAACTATAATCGTACTGTATATGATTTAATCTCTATTTTCCGTGTGGGTAATTATAGATAGTCTCATGGAGATTTTTCAGGTGCAACATGAAGATTACTCCAAGTAAATAACAGCTTAATGTATTTATTTCCCTTTTCAAAGCCAGATTTTAAGTGATGAAATGTACTTATCAGTTACAGGAAAATAATTTCCATAATTTTTCTCAAAACTAATCCATTGTTAACTTACTCAGCTAGTATTTGCTGTATACACATATAAAGTCACCCAGGCACTGGGTACATGAGGGTGAATAAAACTTAAATTTTCATGTAAGATACGCATAACTCAAAGGTAAAAAAACATCACTATAAGATATCAAAGTTGTAGTAACTTCAGGTAAGTAGAAGAATGTATATAACGTGTTAGCTGTGGAATTGGAGCCTGGGAAGTCTAGCAAACAAACATAACATTTATGTTTGATTTTAAATGTTAAAAACTTACCCAGGATGTTTAGGTGCATGTCAGATACAAATACATGGTACTTCTCAAAACCTAGGTCTGAGAACCTGAGGGTTCCTATAAATCTTTAAGCCAAAACCTCAGTTTCCAATATAGAGCACTTTATATTTTCAACAAATAATGATAGTTAAACTTACAGGCTTTTTGTAGTGCCTCAGATGTACTGTATAAATTGTTTATACTGAGAACATTTACTTTCATTCTTAATCACCAATACTTAATCACCAATTTTCATGTATGTAAATTAAGCCACCAGTTAAGATTATTAGACTGAAGGCTGAATGGGATGGCAACCACCTGTAATCCCAACAGCCTAGCCATTGAGGCATGAGGATTGTGAGTTCCTGTTCAGCCTGGACTAAAGAGGGAGATGTGAGTAAGCCTAAAGTCCCAGGAAAACATTCTCTCAAATAAAACAAAGTATCAGAAAACTTCGAATGAATTTGGAGAATCTTTAGAGACAACAGTTTCTAGAACACAGATGTGCTTTTGGTTGAATATGTCTCAATACAATTGTATTTTAAAGTATCATACATGTATATATGGCTCACAGTTGGAGAGTGCAGTCTGTCATGAAGGGAAATTCATGATGGTAGGAGCTTGAGGCACCCACAGTCAGGAAGTAGAGATTAATTCTGGCGCTCAGCTCACTTTCTCCTTTTCCTTCAATCTGATATCCTAGCCCCAAAAAAGGGTGCTACCACATATAGGGTGGTTCTTCTCACCTCAATTAGTCTAATCTATAATTTCTTACTAACAGGCCCAGGGGTTTGTCTCTTAGATGGTTGTAAATCCTGTTAAATTTACAGTATTAATCACCAGAGACAATGATAATCAATTACTTAGCCAAGGTTCCCATCTTAGATTATCTCTCACTAGTTTTAAATGAATGTATTAAAAATATAGGCATTCACATAAACAATTATACATATAGGTAAGGATGGGCAAGGGGCTGCTCATCTAAAAAAATAATAATGTCTATGAGCTTTTATTTGTATTAAATACTATTTTAAGGTATTTTCTCATTTAAGCCTCCCAACAATAGTATGTGATTTATACAAATAAAATATCTGTTTATACATGAAAACTCTGAAATACAGAGGGATTTAAGTTGCCCAGCTACTAAGTAATAGAGCTGAAATTAAGTTTCCATGGATGTTTGCTCACCCTAAAAGTGACGTTATTAAATGGTAATGTTAATAATAATAAAAGTAATTTTAAAAAGAAAAATAATTTCAAGACATTACATTAGTTCTTCCAAATATGTAAATTTTATTTCAAGCAAGCATATATAGGCCTAATTTTATGTCTTTGTTTTTAATGTTGTTTTGTAACTACTCACACAACAATCAACATTCATTTGCATAGATACGGCTCTGACAGATTTTTTTTAATGCTTGCTATATTGTAGGTAAGGAACAACAGCATATTTTATCATTTTAAACCAAGATAAAATTTGTTTCATTTTTCTAGAAATAAAAACAAAACTAATTTGAGATTATTTGCAGGAATAAATACTATTTACAGAAACAGCCTAGATTGGGGTTTTCCTTTATTCTCTGTGGCATCAGCCATATCCATGGATCTTGTCTATCATCTAACTAAAAAAGATAGTTCTGCCACTGTGAAACAAGAATGGTATCTGTATGCTTCCAAGTTTATCATACTAATGAATTACCTTTCATTTTGTCTTAAAAAATTATTCTCTTTGAGGAAGTAAAATTATAATTAATAATATAATATTTTCCAAAAAGTTTAAATATATTTATACATCTTTCATTTCTGAATAAATGCCTGCTCTTTTTCTTGTCACTTTTTATTATAAATAACTTTCTTAGCAGGTAAAATCGAGGTTAAATTCATTAGCTATCCTAGAGATAAAAGAAAATATGGTACCATCCACAGGATATATCTATATTCAAGTAAGAAGTACTGTTCCCAAAAAAACGATCATAGAATTTAATGAATCAGAAATATGAAATGTAAACTGTGCTGACATGTGTGATTATTATCTTTTTGTACTTCTGAAAACAACTTATAAATAACTGTATGTTGATTAGTTTTACAAAATAGTTTTTGACATCAAGCTAAAATGTGATAAGGCACTATGTAAACTAAAGGAAAAGCAGTTCAGCAATATTTTGACATAAAAATAGAAAACTCTATTCCTTATATGAAAATTAAAGGAATTATCTTGGGAAGGCTCTCTTTCTCAATTTGTACAATTTTATTGTTAGAATAGAAAAGCATTAGTTTTCAGGTCAGATGAACTTGAATTTGGTGTCACAGCTTGGCTTTTAATACTTGAGCTTAATTGAGACTACACTTATATATCATGGTTTTTTTCTCTGAAAAAATAGAGTGACGATCTATTACTACTGTATCCATAAAGACTAAACATGATAATACATGTCAATCACTTAGTACAGTGTTTACCTCATAGGATGTTCTTAAGAAATCGTACTGTAATGGCATAGTAAGTGGGTGCTACTCATAAATCAAATATGACACGGAATTTCAACTACTTATAAATCATAATAGCATTTAATTTCCTTCCTTTCACAGGACCTAATAAAGGATTAAAAGAGTAAAATTAGATATTTATGTTTGGTCTCTCTACTAAGGCGATAACCACCTACTTAAGTATAACAATTTAAAAATATAAGCATAACATTTTAGTTAGTTGTGGTGCAGTACTGTTAAAGAAAAAGGAAGAACATGCAAACTGCTAATAATATTGCAAACTGTGTGTATCCAAGTTTTAAACTCCACTGTAGAAAACATCAGGTTATATTCTGGGTCAATTTTAGAAATCCAAAAATGACTTGGCACTCACACCTTCTTAAAGTTTTAGATGAATTGCTACAAAAATAAAGGATAAAATAATATGAAAAATAAAAGTGTTGTAAACTCCTAAAGAAATGAACCCTAGGAAGAAAGGTTTGTGTTGAACTAACTCAAGGAAATAGTTAATAGAGAAAACAGTAAAGGAAAGGAAACTTTTCATACGGCTATGGAGTGTTAGTATATAAAGAAGACATAAAGATGGCTATGTCAGATTGGTTATTTAGTTCACTTATCATAAGAAGAACAAAATCTTTATATGACTTCTTCAATAGAATGGTGTGATGCAGATTAAATAGTACTCTCTAGTACAGGCAGAATGGAAAAGCCAAGAATAGGAGGATACTTCAGAATTCTCATCTAGAGACAGTCCTGCCCATTGAAGGACGTTTGGCAATTTCTTGAATATTTTTTATGGGATTGCAATAATGGCAGTGTAAAGGATGCACCAAAAGTGTCCAAATGTAAAGAATGTCCAGAATGCTGTTGTTGAGAAACCCTGACTATTATTAGAACCAATTTACAGAAACAGATACTGGAAAAATCAGGTAGAGACCTCATATAATACAGAGATTGTTGTCTTGTTTTTTAACAAAAAAAAAAAAAAAACTAGGAAATTATCTCTCTGGAAATATATATCTGTGTTTCTTCATGATTAGTATATTTTCTGAGCAAATGTATTTATGAGCTTGTGACTGTCTCTAATTATTTAATCTGTCCCACGATTAAACAAACTATGACATTATCTGGAGCAAGATATGATACATTATTTCCCTGGTTCAAATTAGAATGCATTTGCTCTTATTGAAAATATAGCAAGTAGCATTTACTAAGAGATAAATAGAGCTGTTAATGTTAGCTTTCAATGTGGATTAAGTAATCTAACATTGTCTTATTTTCTTCAGATCTCTGGTTTTGAAAGTCCATTAAGAAAAAGTTATGTGATTTTCTAAGACTGGGATATCTATGTATTTTATACTCCTCTTGTAGATAAATGCAAACAGCGTACAAGGCTTGTAGCATTTGGATTATATCCAGTGCCTGTACAGAGTGTTTGTACATCAGATCTTTTGGGGGGGTCACAAAATATATTTCCAGTTGAGCAAACACCTTATGGAACACATTTGAGAAATATTGAAAGTCTTGTAGTTTGGCTCAAATACCCCAAATTTTTGTTATCAATGATAGAAATTTCTTGGTATTTTTAAGATCCAAACAGTGCCGGGAGCAAAAATAAAAAAATAAAAAGACTGAAAGACAAAAAACAAGAATCCAAATTGATAGAAAAGTTGCTGTCTGTCCCAGTTGACTTGTTAGATGTCTTCATTAATTTTAATATTGCAGAAGAGCCAAATGGAGTCTATTTATATAATAAATTGTATTTGTGATAAAATTCTAAATCAAAGTAATAAGAGTTAAGTAGAAAGATCAGTGCAGTTCATTTTATACTCTATACTTGCACAGTTACTGAATTCATTGCAAAATTCTTTATTTTGGAAATTATAGAAGAAAATAGATCATAGGAAAGAAAATACTGAGTGTTGTACTCAATATTTTTCTTTTATTTTTTCTTCTTTGCTTTATTATTTATTTTTTATTGGATATTTTATATATTTATATTTCAAATGTTATCCCCTTTTGCGGTTTCCCCTCTGGAAACCCCCTATCCCATCCTCCCTCCCCCTGCTTCTATGAGGGTGTTCTCCACTGACCCACCCAATCCCACCTCCCCACCCTGGCATTCCCCTACACTGGGGCATCGAGCCTTATGCAGGACCAAGGGTCTCCCCTCCCATTGATGCCCAACAAGGCCATTCTCTGCTACATATGCAGCTGGAGCCATGGGTTCCTCCTTGTATATACTCCTTGGTTGGTGGTTTAGTCCCTGGGAGCTCTGAGGGTGGGGGTGTCAGGTTGGTTGATATTGTTGTTCTTACTATGGGGTTGCAAAACCCTTCAGCTCCTTCAGTCCTTTCTCTAACTCCTCCATTGGGGACCCCCATGCTCAGTCCAATGGTTGCCTGCAGTGATCCACCTCTCTATTTGTCAGGCTCTGGCAAGAGCAGGTGGCTAGAAGTCATATTCTGATCATGTCAGTGACTCTTACATATATTAATGCAAATAATTAAAACCATGCTGGACAAATTAAAAGTGTCAATGTGATAACCTGTCATTGTTTTATGGGTAATACGCCCTGCAATGTCATTGTACTCTCTGCTGTCCTAAGACAAAGGACTTCAAGCGCAGAGTTTCATTCACAATTTATGCTCTAATTCTTCATTAATTCTTCACAATATTTGGAAGAGTTGTAGACACTTAAAATACGGAAATCACACATGTTAACAAATTGTTTTAGAGGAAACAAACTTGCTTTCCTTTTTCATTTGTGGTCTTTAGTTATCTGTCACTGAAGCATATTGATGGGAGGGAAGCAATGGGAGAAGAACAGGAGACTGTTGAGTCAGGAACTGAAGTATCTTCAAAATCCTAAGACATTGTCAGAAAGTTTGTCAGTTTTCACCTCACCTTTTCACTGACTTCAAGAGTATGATTCCAAAGAGATGAAAATAACAAAGGAGTTATAAAATTGTTATAGGATGCCATTAGTATTTAAATGTGAATCTTGAATTGATAATCATTTTACTTTTCATGAGGAAACGTAACTGCCTTTTGGATATTGGTAGGGTTTTCAATAGATCATTCTCTAAGATTTTTTTAATTGCTTTAATTTGCAGTTAAAGCATTTAAACAAATGATATATGCATTGAAACAAATAATGCTGCATGCCCATGTTATTTTTCTTGTCCAGGTCTATATTAAGCTGAGTGTAGCAAGAGGCCAATGTATTTTCTCAAATTTTATTTTACTCCTTCCATAGTATTGAAAGGAGGGGTCAGAATTCTCCTACCTGTCCTAATCCTTTCTCATTCTTTCCACGATTCTCATGTGATTTTCACTGGACAGCAGCAAAATTTAAGATCATAAATATTGACTTCACTCAAATTCATATAACTATATGACAAACTCATTAATTATATACACATGAATATATATCTTTCTCTTGGTAGAATTATCTTTATCAAAAAGCAACTTGATTCAAAAAGTTAGCCTTGTGATCAAGCATTAAAAATGACCATGTGATGTTAACCCTGTGTCCTGCACTTACATCACTCCTCACTTAAAGTATAGATCATTTTATAAAGCAAGAGTAAATACAAACAAGATGTAACCTATTTTTAGAAAAAAATATTTCAGTTGGTTTTGTTTTTTCAGTAGGGAAACTGTAAAGTATAAATCTAATTCAGCTTACATTGGCTTTTTGTTGTTTGTATTTATTATTATAAACCATTCTTTTAAAAAAAATCAGCCCATTGAAATACTTACAAGCCAATTTTTCTAAAGGTCTTTTACCTAAAAACAAAAACTTTAAATGTAATGCTAAAGATTAAAGTGTTCACTCTTGGTTATTTTATTAGATCCAGATATACTTTTATTCTCCTTCAAAAATTTACTGACTTTACATTTAATTCAGTTTTACTTCCTCTTTGAATGTGTGCCTCTCTACCTTAAATAACCCCAGGATGTTTTCCTAGAGATGCAGTCAACCATCTGAAAGTAATTTTTCTGTCTGGTATGTGAGGAGTTTGATGGGTTTATATAACAAACTTATAGCTTAAGCATTCCTTATTATACTTATTTTCATCAAAATATTGGCTGAAATATTTAGAACAGATGTATACATATGTAACTTTCAGCCTCTAGAGAAAACTTTCTGTGAGCCTTAAGTAGTATGTCAGACTTTTGAAGACTTTCCCTGCCATTTTCTTAACCTTTGCCAACTATGAAAAGCCTATTGCTACACAGGTGCTATTTATTATGCTGAAACCTGATGAGTTTGGCATGGAGAGCCAGGAGGGGGAATGATAAAACTGGAAAGGAAACAGCTCACTAATGTTTCAGCAGATTGCTACCCATGGAAACTTGTTAGAAGATAAATCAGGAAATAGGACTTTTAATTCTGACTTGACTACCAAACAGTTTTCCAAAGCTAAATTTGGCTTATTTTTTTCATAGTGAAGCCATTGGGAGCACCTTTTACTCTTCCAGAGGACCTGAGTTCTGTTTCCAGCACCAATATAGAATGCTCATTGACACCTTTATCTCAAATTCCAGGAGATTCAATGCTGTCTTCCCACCTCTGTGGGTACTCACACATATATGTACATGGCAGACTTTCACATAGATACATAAATAAAAAAATTTTTAAATGGTTTCAAATGAAGTTGGTGAGTGTGTGTGATACACTAACTTGGATGGATAGGAAAGACAGGAAGGGGAATAAATCTATGAAAATACAAAACTAAGGTGTCATTTGGAGCTTTGGTGGTGCATTGCATGGTTTTTTTTTCATTTGTTTGTTTGTTTAGTTTTATGTTTTTTTATTTTTATTTACTTATTTTCTTTTTATTGATTATTTTATTTAGTTACATTTCAAATGTTATTGCCCTTCCCAGTTTTCTCTCCACAACCCCCTTTCCCTGCCTCTATGAGGGTGCTCCCCCACCCGCCCACCCACTCCTGCCTCACTACCCTAGCATTCCCCTACACTAGGGCATCAAGCCTTCACTGGACCAAGGGCCTCCCCTTCCATTGATGCCAGATAAGGCTATTCTCTGCTACATATGTGGCTGGAGCCATGGGTCCCTCCATGCAGATTCTTTGGTTGGTGGTTTACTCCCTGGGAGCTTTAAGGGGGTTGGTTGGTTGATATTGTTCTTCATAGGTTGCAAACCCCTTCAGCTCCTTCAGTCCTTGCCCTAACTTCTCCATTGGGGACCCACACTCAGTCCAATGTTTGGCTGCGTGCATCCGCATCTCTTCTTGCACCAGGTGTGGTGGCACATGCTTTTAGTGGCAGCACTCCATAGGCAGAGACAGACAGATGGTATCTATGTGAGTTCTAGGCCAGCCTGGTCTTCAAAGGGAATCACAAGATAGCCAGAGCTGCACAGAGAAGCCCTGTCTGGAAAAATAAAACTCAAACAAACAAATTTTTTTCTTCTCCAATATGTCTAGGTTTGTGTCAAGTTTATAAAACTCAGCCAACACATCTGATTTTCTCCCCAAAAATTAAATTCTTTTTTTCTGAGCATTTTTCTAAGTCACTGTACTTTTCCTGAAGTTCTGTGTTAACAATGTACACTGAAATGATGACTCCCAGAAGTCATATATAATTTTGTTCCTATATCAATGACAATTCTGTTTGAATCATATCTATTACCAAAATGCAAATAATAGTTATGTATTTCCATGCTATCTGTGAAATATGTTTCTGCTTGTCTTCTGAAGATACTCAGCTCCATATGACTAATGCTTTCAAAACCACCAAACACGTTTTTAACTATCAAATGACTATTTATTTGATAGTAGATGAATAAGTCTTATTTATTGGATTTTTACTTTTCAAAAGATTTTCTTGGTGGTATGCAAAGGTGCCGTTAGCTGCTTTAGTTTTGGTGTGCATGCTAAAGTGGAATTTATTTTTCAAACTAAACTCTAAAAGAATTAATTGTGGGTATTTTGAAGATATAGCACTTATGAAATCAGAAGTTTGGGGAACTGATTCATAAAGCAATAGAATATGAATATTTCAAAGACTGCTTACCCAAACCTTGGTGGGCAGAATATATTAAATTACATTGTCCCATTCATTCTTGCTATGAAAAAGAGGAGAGATAAATTACATAAGAATGTTACAGTCGGGGCTGGAGAGATGGCTCAGTGGTTAAGAGCACTGACTGCACTTCCAGAGGTCCTGAGTTCAATTCCCAGCAACCACATGGTGGCTCACAACCATCTGTAATGAGATCTGATGCCCTCTTCTGGTGTGTCTGAAGACAGCTACAGTGTACTCATATATAATAAATAAATAAATCTTTAAAAAAAAAAGAATGTTACAGTCATAAATGACCATTTAGAAAGATAGTTGCACACCTTGGAAAGAAGTCATTAAATAATATCATGTTATATCATTAATAATTTTATCATGTCAAGTTTATTGTCAGATTTTAAAATAGCCTAGTAAAATATACTAAATAAATTATATCTGTGTAGATAATTAGAAAGTATAAGTTTGGTATATTTTCCTTAAGAGTGGAATTAAAATCTCCCACAAAATTTTGTAATATTTTGACCAACACGTTTTTAAAAATGACATGAAAAAGAGTGACTTCTAAGGATGCAGAAGGAAATATGACTCAAAATGATTCTGCATGTATAAAAATATTATGAAAAATGTTCACAACTGGTATTCAGATGCCTTCATTTGAATCCTGATATTAGACATTTGTCAGCTATGTTTCCTTAGGCACATTACCTTAAAGTTTCCTTCTACTACAAGCATTAATTGTCATAAGCATAAGGATTTAATGATCCAATAGTAATCAAACCCTAGAAAGTTCTCTGGCCTACAGTCGGTGGTTATAAGTACTTTTATTGTGGTGGTTATTGTGCCATTCTTATGATCTAGGCCTTGCAGATTTCCAGTTTTCATTAATGGAGAACTTATTAAAATACTACCTCTTGTCAGATGTTGTATATTTTTAAAACTTTTGGATTATTTAGTTTTCATTGGCTATTCTGTGCTTCAAAATTTAAGTTGAACAAGATAATTGATTACTTCTCTACCAGAGTGTTATACTTGAATTCTTTGCTATGGCTGCTGCTCACTAAATCAAAGTGATGTTTAGTGAGAATAAATAGTCAGAAGGATATTAGACAGAGAGGAAAAATCTTGATCCTGTAAACCAGACATGCTTATTATATCAAAAACTATGCACAACTAGATTTAAGGCCATGAAACAGAATCCCCACATTGCTGCAGCATGGTAGTATTCAAATGCATGGTGGTATCAATTAGAAAAAATAAGTTAGTTTGTGATAATATATCATAAAACATTAGGTTAATATCCTGATAACAAGGTTAAATACAAGGGCCTGGTACCTTAGAAGGGGTTAGCAAAAGATAGATTCATAGACATTAGGGAATAAGACTGAAATCAGTTAATAAAATGAAAAAATATGAAAACTGATTATTTTTGCAAAATATTATATACCTTTCTATCCTAGACTCTAATGAGAACAAACATGGGCTATTCTTATTATCTATAATGAGTACCTTAAACTAGTATTATCTAGACAGTTCTCAGAGGCAGTTTCACCTTCTGGCTCAAAACACACATTTTCTTCATCCACACATGCCAACCATAACGTTGCATATGAGAGTGTGTTTTGCATACTGTAGCTGAAATCACTTTAAATATAAGCCTACCTGGGGAAGAAAAACAATGTGATGTGAACTTTGTTCTCTGTGTTTAGGCAAGCTACGACCTATATCTATGCCAGTCGAATATAATTGGGTGGGGGACTATGAAGATCCAAATAAGATGAAGAGAGATAGTAGAAGAGGTAAGTGTTCTAGAATTTCAGTGTAGGATGGGTTATTTGAACAATAAGCAAATATAATGTTCTTTAAATAGATTATTATGGCTTCAGCAGAAAGTTACTCCATCATTAACTGACAGTACAAATAAATGAAGTAAGTTCAACAGCTGACTCTTGACCCTTTAGTAATAAGTATCTTATATGAATGCCTTCTGAGAGATTCTGGGCAGATAATTACACAGAGAAAGATGAATATATGTTTGTAAATTGAAAGTTAATATTTTGAAAACAAGGTCAGAAGTGTGAAACTGCATAAAAGAATTCATTTCAGTTCAGTAGATTAAAAACAGTTTTGTTATCAATCCCAATTAGTGAGCAATGAAACTTATTCCTTTGTGAAACCTTGTATGATGAAATCTCATAATGAACATTGAAGCACATAGGTGTAAAACAAATATATCTTGGAAACTGGACCAGTGACTCTTAACAACAACTATATGGAAATGGAGGGGAAGGGTGCTTTGTATTTTCTCTGTTCTGCTTGCTGTTCAGGGTTATTCTCTTACATGGGACTGGGCTACTTTTGAAGTATCTACCTAAAGTAAGTGAAACCTTCATGGCTTAGTAGACTTTAACCAAGTGTGGCTATGGTGGGCACAACTGTTGATGCTGCTACTTCTGCTTTTAGGAGAGAGCCATAAATTGTAGATGGATAAAACTAAACTTGTTCCTATACACTAAGCTTCCTTTGGTATGGTTGACCCGTTTACTTATCATTTCTATCCAGTGAACTGTAAAATATCCACAGATCACATAGGCAAGCAAGCATAAATAGCTGCTTCATTAGTTTCCTTAACATGTGGTTTTGTGAAGTGAGCATTTCCAAAATGTTGAGAAGTTCAAGAACACTTTCAGTTTCCTTTACATGAATATATTAATTCCATTTCTAAGTTTAGTATTTAATCTTATTGTAGTTTAATTGAATAAATCAAGAAAAAATAAAAATGTTTATCATATGCCATCTCTAAGTTATTCTTTGGGACTTCTTATAATAGTGACATCCTGGGGGAAATTTGTATATTTACTATTAAGAGCTGACTACTAATTTAAGGAAAGAATCTATGAACTAAGTTTATACTGTGGGCTTCAAATTCTCCAAGAATGTTACCTAAAATGTTGGAGTCTATGCTTTGTCATCACCATTTAGGAGAATCTTCCTGAGAAACTTGCTACAAACTGTAAGGTCCATTTATGCAAATTTAAGTTCTACAGGTGATTTTGATGTTAAATCTTCAGAGTGAAAACCAGAAAAAAATAACCCAAAAATATGTCTTACTCTCTTGTTCCAAATAATTAAGTCCTACTGTATTGTTACTACATATTTTGTAAGTTAAAGTACTGAAATGAAATCTTATAGCACAATTTGGAAAGAATGGTACATTTCAAATATTTGCATATTTATATCAGTATATTTCTCTTTTTATGTAGAAAACTCTCTACTTCGATACATGAGCAATGAAAAAATTGCTCAAGAAGAATACATGTTTCAAAGAAACAGCAAAAAAGACACAGGGAAGAAGTCAAAAAAGAAGGGTGATAAGAGTAATAGCCCAACTCACTACTCACTGCTGCCCAGTTTGCAAATGGATGCATTGAGACAAGACATCATGGGCACACCAGTGCCAGAAACCACACTGTACCATGTAAGTAAACTCAAAAAGTCTTTAATTTACTTTCTTGGAAGGCAAATTACTTTAGTTCATAAAATCCAGATTATTATAAAAGATTCTAGCATTAGAAATTAGAAACAAAATTATTGAAGATTGATTTGTTTTACAACTCATATGATCAAAATACTCATATTTCATAGGAACCTCTATTTTATTGAAATAACTTAATAGGAACAATATTGACAGAAAACAGTAGTTAGGTAATTACTCATTCATATGATAATAAACAGTGCTTGGGCAGCTTTAGAAATCAACATTAGAAATAGAATGTTTAGTATTTCATAACTCTCCCTTAAAAGGAGCATCCACTATGTATGTGCTAATAAAACCGGGAAGACAAAGAACAGCATCAGGTCTGGGGACATGATTCAGTTGGAAACATGTTTGCTGCACAAATGTGAGGACCAAGTTTACATTCCAAGCACATAGGTCAAAATTAGGCCTAGGGGTGCTTGCCTTATTCCTAGTGGTGGGAAAGAAGACACAAGAGAATACAGAACTCACTGGTTAGCTAACCCAACTGAATCAGTTGTTCCACATTTACTGGGTGACCTTCTTGCAAAAGTAAGGTGAAGGGGCTAAAAAGATATCTCTGTGTTCAAGAGCACTGACTGCTCTTCCAGAGAATGAGGCATAAATTCCTAGTACCCACATGCAGGCTGACAGCCTTCTGCAAGTCCAGTTCCAGGGGTTTCAATACTCTCTCCTTGCCTCTGCAGGCACCAGGCATATACATAAGTTCCCACAAAACACCATGCACATTGAATGAATGAATGAATGAATGAATGAATGTTTTACGTTAAGGTAGATGAACAGTGGTAGAAGAAAATACCCAGTCAACCTTCGGCTTTCACATGTATGTATGCATACACAAACACACAAATTCATATGCAAAAGCACAACATTGTATGCTGTGATTCCCAATTTAATTTAAGTTATATATGGGAGGATGCAAAAAGTATGGAAGCAACAGGAAAAGTAGCCTTACCCTTAAGGGAGACTAAGAAAAACCTTCATCATGGGCAGTGGCAGAGCTAAGAGTAACAAAGTGAGTAGTGGTACTTTCATAAAAAAGTAAATGGTAATCATCACAGATGTTTTGTCCTACAATAATCAAGAGTTTATTGATGAATTTTGAGCTGAAAACATATAATCACATTGGCATGCAGTAGCTTTCTAATGAAAGAATATTACTTGAGGGGTCAAAGGCAGGGCCATTAAATCCATGCCAGATGGATTGTGAGGAACCAAACACTAGCCATGTGGAAGCTGAAAATCATATTAGTCACAACATTCCCTGAAAGCATCATGTTTTATACTACTTTGGCTAAATAGAGTTTGTTTTTAACAATAGAAGTGTAGCTTCCACTTAAGAACCATTAAAAACAGACTACATGAATCTGGAGAGGTGGCTCAGTCATTAAAGTAATTGTACAATCATGGCACCAGAGTTCAGATCCCTAACACCCACATAGAAAGTCAAGCATGGTGATATATACCTATAACCCAGCACAGAGGAGGCATAGAGACAGGAAGACCTCTTATGCTCGCTAGACAACTAACTAGTCTAGCCTAATAGGTAAACTGAAATTTCATTGAGTGACCTTACCTCTAAAAAAAAAATAATAAGTTGGAGAATGATAAAAGAAGACACCCAAAGTGAACCTCTGGCTTCCATAGTTGTACACACATGTACATGCACATGCTCACACACAAGTACACACACATGAACATGCATATACATGAAAAAGATTACAAGAACTTTAGTTACTAGATGGAGGAATGGAACTTAATGCTCAAAGTATCAAAGCTACCATATTGTTAAAAGGTATACCATCTCGGTATACAAGATGTAAAAAAGAGTTAAGAACTTTATACTTGAACTGGATCTCAGAGTTAATATCTTAAATTATCTTTCCTATTCTCATAATACTAGATTAGAAAAACTGTTTTTCATTATGGTGATTAGAGTTTCATTAGCTTCAGTGCCTATCTTACTTTTCCCCAGGTCCATATTCCCATGTCTCTTCCTCTACAAGAGTCTAGAATGTCCCATCATAACCCATTAAGTAGCTGATAAATCATTATTCTTCCCAGCAACATCTGAAGGAAACTTAAAAACAGTATTCTTTGATACCTGTTAATGGGTCCGCTATTGTTATCACAATTCAGAAGAGCCATCTAATCAATGAACTTTCTATACAGTCTGGTTCCAATTATAAATAACAGCCTATACAAAGCTTTCAAGATGAGAGACAGACAGCCTATTCAAGAGCAGAATTGGTAGTTAGAGATGAAGCTGGAGAGAGAAGAGGCCACTTTGATTCCAACTAGATTAGCTGTAGGAAGTTTGGATTTAGCATTAAAAGAGTGGTGATCCGTCAAACACATATGCTTATACACAGTGTGTTCATTATGTGCATGGAAAGATTTGTGTACACTAGAAAAAGAAAATAGAGAATGAATGTGGGAATTTTTAAAGTATTGATGAAAGAAAGGCAATAAAAACCAACTCAAAATGCTAAAAAGATTGTACATTACCTAGGTTTAGAGATTTTTGCCACTTTCCAAAGAGCATTTATTTGTTGAGGAATATCAAAAGTCTGGTTGAGTAACTTCATTTCTAGAGGCTCATTTTAAAATGAAAGAAATTTTCTCTGTGTTATAGTTTCTTCAGAATATAAGGTCAGTACCAATATGTAACTTAATCACTTTCATGATAAAATGATCATCTTCATTTTTCCTTATTCTTGTGAAACATGGATGTTTTTGATACAATAGGACATAAGGGAAAGATTAAATATTGAGTTTTATTGAACACTATCTCTGCTACAGTACTAATTCTATGGGGTCTAAAGATATGTGCCTTCTGATTTAGAGAAAATACGTTAATTTGATAGCAGGGTTATATCAGAATTTTATAGTAATATGATACCTTGTAAGTTGTAGTGAGTAACTCCACAAATAAGTAAGTGACTGTGAACTCCTTTCTCAGTGTTTTCGACTTGGAAAGAGATCTTTTCTGCATGTCCTATTATTATAGTCCCAGAAATGGCAGCAAGATGGATTTTTCTCACACCATACCTTTGATACTATAGTGCAGAACTTCAGTTCCATCCAGTCCTTGCTTCTTCCCTGCTTGGTTGTCTCATTACAAAGGTCCCACTTTGCCAACCTTATCAGCTAAGCGCTTTTTTCTAATTCAGAACATTATTTTTACTTGTAGGTAAATTAGGTTAATTCTGTGTCTGAAAATGTAGAAGTTGTTAGCTGACCTTAGAACACACAAAGAAAGGTAGGCAGTGGTGTATGTATGTATGTATGTATGTATGTATGTATGTATGTATGTATGAAATCTAAATGTCTTAAGAAGCCTTTCTAAAGATAAAGAGTAATTGGATTGCCCTGAATCTCATCTTTTAATCTTATGGGAGAACAAATTGTTGTCACCTTTCCAGAGTGCATTATTTAGTGAGGTAGATCAAGATCCCGCTAGAGTGTAAAAAAATAAAGAGAAAAAAAAAAAAACAGAAGAAGAGAAAGAAATCAAAGCCTAAACTTTTGCTTAGTACAATATGCAAATAACAACATACTGCTACATCATAACTGCATAATTAATTGATTACTCAATTAATCTATTGAAATCTATATGCATATATACCAGAATGGGTAAAATCTGATTATGTATTCATGCACCATGCTGGTATACTTTCTTTTTTTTATTGGATATTTTATTTTCATTTCAGATGCCATCCCCTTTCCCCAATTCCCCTCCCTAGAAAACCCCTATCCCATGCCCCCTTTTCCTTTTTGCTTTTATACAATTTTTTTTAAAAATGTTTTTTATTGGATATTTTATTTACATTTCAGATGCCATCCCCTTTCCCCATCCCCCCCAGAAACCCCTATCCCATGCCCCCTTTTCCTTTTTGCTTTTATACAGTTTTTAAACATGTTAATCAAGGCTTTATAAGTTTGATAATGCTCAATCAGAAGTGTAACCCAATACCCAACCTAGATATATAAACTATCTTTGACTGGTGGAGACAAGTGAACATCTGCCTCCTTGTCCCTCCTCTTTTTCTCTCTCTCATCACCTTGCTTCTCCTCTCCTTCTTCTCCTCCTCTCCTTATTCCTTCTCTTCTTCTCACCTTAGCTCCTCCTACATATCACCCTTCCTGTTAAAATAAAACTTTTCTCTCAAAATGCAATTAGAGCATAATTACTGGTATACTTTCATAATGTAATTTTAAATAGTTTTTTAAACAGATTTTGAGTAGGTGTTAAAAAATCTGTTAACTCCTTTCCTAACACCCCAACATTTCATTATTCATCTTAATTTTTAAGATGTAAGTGTAAACATTTAGCTGTTATATAATTCCTAATAAATAGATTTAGCCATTCTGATAAATTTGTGAGGAAATATTTTATAAAGCTTAAAGGTCAGTGTACAGTTCTTAATACTTTTTTCTTTTTTCTTTCTAACAACCAATTAACCTGAAAAGGGCACTATGCAAGTCACTTTATAAGTATTAATAGTTCATCTCCAGTAACCTATAAAGAAGATACTAGTATTAAATTCATCTTAAAGATTGGGAAGCCAAGGCACAAATATCTAAAAGCAGTTACATGATAGAACTGATTCTTTTTAATTTATTCTTCTCTCATATATTACATCCCAACCAGTTTCCCCTCCCTCCTCTCCTCTTGGCATTCCTTACCTCCTCTCTCCCCTACATCCATTCCTCCTCTATTTCCCTTCAGAAATGAGCAGGCCTCCCAGGGATATCAACCAAGACAGTATAACAAGTTATAATATAACTATGCCCATACCCTCATATGAAGGCTGGACACGGCATCCCAGTAGGAGGTAAAGGGTCCCAACATTAAGCAAAAGAGTCAGATACAACCCTCATCCCTACTGTTAGGAGTCCCACAAGAACACAAAGCTACACAACCTAACACACACATATATAACACACACACATAGATAGATAGATAGATAGATAGATAGATAGATAGATAGATAGATAGAACCAAGATTAGACCCAAGATTAGTGGCTCTGTGATTGCCACTTCACTGAGCCCCTATGAGCCCTGCTTAGTTGATTCTGTGAGCCATGTTCCTGTAGTGTTCTTGATCCCTCTGGCTCCTACAACCCTTTCTTGACATCTTCCTTGGGATTCTCTGAGCTCCACCTAGTGTTTGGTTGTAGGTCTTTGTATCTGTTCCTGTCAGTTGCTAGATGAAACCCCTCTAATGACAATTGGACTAGGCATTGATTGATGAATGTAATAGAATATCATTAGGAATTATTTCATTGACTCATTTTTTTCCTTTTTTGCCAGTTGTATTTGGATCTATCCTAGGTTGGGCTATCCAGCCTTTGGTTCCTGCCATCTTAGACAGAGTCAGGCATGGGCTCCCTCTTGTGGGTAGGCCTCAAGTTGGACCATTGTTGGTTGACCCATAAGATCTATACCACCATTACTCCAGCATATCTTGGAGACAGGACAAATTCATTGTAGATAGAAGGTTTCTGTGGCTGCATTGGTGTCCCAGGAACTGAGATTTGAACATCAGTGTCCCAACTCTTTATGAACATTACAACTCTTCAAAACTAGCCTAACTTTAGCAGAAAGTTAACAACTCTAGTAGTGTTCACTATCTGTAAATGCAATCTCCAGACCGTGTTATAGAATATCTTTAAAGAAGCTGATGTATTAATACATTATCACTTCTATAATTAAATATTAGCTAACATTTCCTGATTACTTATGTAGATTCTGTGCCAGAGACGTATCAATTATTGTTGAATCTTCTTATATACCCTAAGATGTTGGTATTGTCAAAACTATTTCTGTCTGCAGATACTCATATTTTTACATAGAGATTAAAAGTATCAGAGTTGGGTCTGAAATCCCTGGCTTAAGATAAAGCCATTTTCTTTTTATTTAATTTTTCATTAATTAATTTATTTACTTTATATCCCAATCCCTCCTGGTTCTTCCCTCACACAGGTCCTCCCTCCATCACTTGGGAATTTTACAGTCTAATAGGTATGACAAAACTATGGTTTTCTATAATAAGCATATAAACATTAATTATTAAATTATCTGAATTTCAAGCTGCCTGGCAGCTATCTTACTTACCTACTTCGTTTCCTGATCACAGTAACTAAAATAAGGACAATTAGTATTAGTGCAAAGAAGCAATCTACAAACCCACAGTTGTTTACAACTAATTTTAGTTCATTTTGATTTCACCTAGAAAATGGCTTCAATTGTGACATATTTCCAAGCAGCATGCAAGCATGTTAAGTATGTGTTTTAACTCATATATTTCATTTTATGTTTATTCTGGTTTCTATGGATGCCTTGGTTATTTTAAAACCAAATATTTACTAAGCCAAATCATAGTAGAACTGATAAAGCCTCATTCAACAGTCAGTACTATGAAGTAGATCTGCCAGTAGTCCACTTCTTCAGAGCAGTGAGCATGGGGTGTCCCTGACAAAATGTGCTAGTACTTTGGGTTTGACCCAGAAATGAGAAGCCTGTCTTTGATTTTATGGACAACTAGTAATTTCAACTTTACATGTGTATGTACCAAATAAGGGAGTTTTAAAGGAGCAGAAGTGAACTATAACATTATCATTTATGACTAGATATTGCTTATCACTAACCCATTAGAGCAATGTTCCCAGCCTTCCTAACACTTCAACCCTTTAATACAGTTCCTTGTGTTGTGACTCCCAACCATAACATTATTTCATTGCCTACTTCATAACTATAATTTTGCTATGTTATGAATCATAATGTAAATATCTGATTTGCAGGATATCTGATATGGGGCGCCTGGGAAAAGGTTTGTTTCACACGCTCAAGGGGGTCATGTCCCACAGGCTGAGAACCACTGCACTAGATGATTTTTTTTTTACTTGACAGACAAAGCTGAATGAGATTTATGTATCAGATATACTCCCATACTTCTGTTAACCTTCAGAACATGATTTGTTTTCTATGTATGTATTTTGCCTGCATGTGTGAAACTGGCCCACAGGGGTTACAACTGAAGTTACAGGTGGTTATGAGCCACCCAGTGTGGGTGCTGGGAACAGAAACTGGGTCTTCTGCAATAGCAATAAGTGTTCTTACTCAGTGAACCCTCCCCTCTAGTCCCCTGCTAGATAACTTTAAATCGCAAGTTGAAAAATTATAAAAATAATATTTAAATACATTTTACTAAATGTTTGAATTCTGTGGGATTTTTTGTAGTAAACCTGGCATTCAAACAACCATGATAAAGTAGCAAAGCACAAGTGTAGATGGTTCTAATTTACATTGTTTTCAAGAAAATGGTTACATTCACACAGCATTAGAATTTTTTTAGTTACTGACTGTTTTAGTTGCTGATCTTTCTCATTATAAATTACCATTAGAATTCCTATCAATTACAGTTTGTTGTAGGTTAATAACTTTATTTCCTAATATGTAGTACTTTATATTTTACCATAGTTGTCTAAGAATGATGATGTGAATCATCCACATGCACCAATAACTATAAAGTAATACTGTATTGATATAAAATATAAACTACATATGTCCCCCACTGAACAGTACGGGCACAAGTATATGAAGACCCAAGGGATCTGTTAATGGGTCTTAGCAGGTCACAGAAAAAAACAAGTGTAAAAGAGATGATAGAGGAATGTTGCTTATTGGCGTGTTTCCTCTAGCTTGCAGTCTAGGCCTACCTACCTAAGGATAATACTATTCAGAGTGAGTTTAGCCCTTATACACCAATTATCAATTATGAAAATACCTTATATACATGACCACAGCCCAACTTGATGGGAACAGTTCTTCTAAGAAAGTTTTCTTTTCCTTGGTGATTTATGTCAAGTTGATAGTTGACTCTGTGACACCTAGAAAGCATAATGGGAACAAATATAATATGGCAAGAAAGAAAGCTTTCTCTTTAACCAGTGGGCCAGGAAAGAGGTAAGCCAATAGGACACAGATTCTTTCAACAATGCCTGTCTATTGGAACAGAAAAAAACAAGCATGAAACGTCATGTCTTCCTCCTCTACCACATGCAGAAAAATCGCTTATTTACAAAGAATCCATAACAATATTGCATGTGAATGTACCAAATAATTGACATCCAAAAGAGAAAAATAAGAATAGACCAACTGCTGGGACTGCAGGTGTACAGCACTCCTGGCCCCATAGAAGAATGGATGGCTATAATTTTCTCTCGAAGCATATGCTGTTTTTATTTCCATACAGTTTAGTTTTCCTGAGACCCCTCTCTTATCTAAGGTTTAATTTCCAAGTAGTTAGATATTTACTTATTTCCTTTGCATTACTGATTTCTCATGTTTTTTAAAGATCAACAATGTTTCTAAAGAAAACAAGGGAGCAAACTCATATATAAATTGTAAGTTTTAAAAATCACCATCTGCAACTCATTCATTGAGAGATATGCATGTTTGTTTTTTTTCACACCACACTGTAAAGTAAGACTAAAAAAAAGGATGGGCAGAATAGATTAAGGGCACTTCCTTTTATATCTAACTTATTTTCTTCTCTTTTAATCCCAGGTTTCAAATCACATTGTGTCCCCCCCATTTTGGAGGGGCGCAAAAAACTGGCAAGCCTACCCTGAGTTCTCTGATTTCTGTATGTCAACGATTTCTACCAAACAGATAATAAATAGCGGCCCTCGTTCTGCTTTGTACCTTTAAAAGACTTTCAGCTTCTGTTTCAGTACAAAATGCATGTTAATTGTACATATCAGTCAGATGACCAAAAATAGCTGTACCTAATATGGCTGGTGTTAGGTTATTTCTGTATATAGTGGAGCTTAAACAGTTTTTAAAGAACCATCTAGCATTTGGTATTGAAACAGGTGTATATACCTAAATCATCAGTAATTAAACTTATATGGAGACTAATTAGCTGCTATTTACATTCAGTTTTAAATGACATTCAAATAAAGTTAATAGTCTGAAATATTCCAAGAGACTCTGATTCAAATTCCTGAGCTTGCACATAAGAAAACTGAAGTCAGAAGAGTTTAATGATGTAACAGTAGTCATAGAACAGAAACAGTGACTACAGTCTGGAGAATTAGAAGTCAAGGGTTCTGGTTCCTTCTTTAGTGTTGCTCCACTGGAGCTATGCATTACATTGCTAATGAAAAATAAAGATCCTAAGTGTGTCACATCACCTTGTATATTGAAATTAGATTGATGGGACCACAGACAAAAATTGAAGTAGGAAAATAAGATAGAATAGGGTCACTTCAAGTGAGAAATGAGAGTAGCTTAAGCCCACATGCTAGAGTAAAAGTCATGAGCAGAATTGAGCTCTGGATATGTTTTGAAGATAAGTTGTCAGGATGTACTGACAGTTTATCTGTGAGATGTTGTAACTTAGTTCCCTACACACTCCGGTACTCAGTAACTATTCAATTCATGTTTTTAACAGGTACTGTGTGAGAAGCTAGAGATTGATTAGTGACCAAAGCAAATGGTTTCTGTCTCAATAAACAGTACTTCAGTAGGCAAAAAATACATCATAAGACACTGAAACAAGTAATTTCAATGATTTTCAATTAATTACGAATGGTGCTAGTGAAAAATTGCATAATATTGAATGAACTCCAAGACATTTCTCCAGCATGAAGAGCTAGTACAGATGCAGGCTCTTGATTGGATCTATGACTTCCTCATTTTTGTATTGGCATGAGGTTTTTAACGTGCAGATTTCATTTAACACAGTTAATAGGTTTGAGAACAAGTGTGGCTATAGTCTCATACCTGTCTACTTTGGTTGACCTTTAGAACCTTTCATACCTTAATGTCTGTCTCATTTACAAAACTGAGATGTTAACATGACCCTTCGTGTCATGAAATCATCCTTTCTGACTCACAGAGCAACGTAACTTTCTAAATAAATTGATGAAGCATAAATTTGGATATAGGTGTTACTGATTTAAATTATCTCCACTACCATGACATTATTCCCTTCTGTTTTGTAAAACCCTTTCTTTCCACACAACAGTGAACTTGTATCATGTGTCAGAATGCAATCATAGATAAAGGCCTTGTGTCATTTTCTGACATGTGTGACAGTTTTCTTCTCCTTTAAATAGAATGCTTACTTTCAAGGCAGTAGTGTCTGAGGTAGTTAGGAACACCGAGTTGGCAAACATAGAATTGAATTTGACTGCCCTTACTCTTGTGATCCTGAAGAAGAAATCTATGCATTCTGTGTCTCTCTTTTCTCTTCCTTACTACATGGTCAATGATAGTGTCTTTACAGTTGGTTGTTGTTGTCATTGTTGTTTTGGTTTGGTTTTGGTAAGAATGAAAATTGATAACTTACAGAAAGTTTCCAGTATGGTACCTAATACAGAATCATCCCTCAGTAAATAATTATTATAATCACAGAATGATAGTTTCTATTTTCCAAGGGGGTAATTCTTATTGGTATTCATTAATCACTCCACTTCTCCCTGCCTTACAACTGTAATAAGTAAAAAGATTTACATATGATAGGATATCGCATAAGATTCAATCACATTTTTTCCTATGTAAGCTACAAAACAGGTCAGTCTTCTTATGAATCATTTACTTTGCCTAATCTAAGTACTCTAAAGGGCATGTAGACTTATCACAACTGTCATTTTATTCTTATCCGACTTCTCAGTGGTAATGTTTTCAAAGCACAGATTTTGAATCAAGATAAATGTATGTTTATTAAGTAAAAATTCTAGTAAGATTTGTGAACAGCCAAGAGCTACCTTACCCTGCTGAACTGAAACATCTAGTCTTAATTCAGTGACAAATCTTTTACTCCTTCTTTTCCAACTCCTTTACTTCATGTATTACATCAGTGAGAGTATCACTGCCAGCAACAAACCAGTTAAGTTCTGTGCAATTTCTTATAGACTTTTGATGTAATACTCTTGTAAATTTTTGGTGTAATACTTAGTGTTTTTAGCTCGTACTCTACTTACTCATATTTATACTCTTTTACTGCCAAAATATAATAATTAGTAAGAAATAAAGTCTTTTGCTTTCTAAAATATTTAAGACTTTAAATATTTTTGTTTATTTGTTTATTTGAAAAACTAATAGTAGAAGGAGCTGTCATTTATCCCAAGTACTTCAAGTTGCTAAGCACCTTCTTTTCTTATGTAGATGAAGGATGGTATTGGTTTGACTAAGTCACTGAAGAAATTTGGAACTTTGTGGAAAATTACAGTGAAAGAAAGTTGCTATATTGCAACAAGAGAGTATTTTGATTGCAAATTTTTCCATAAGTGCAGTAATTTGCAACTTGAGAAGAATTTAATAGTAGCTGAGCTTTCAAAATGCAATACAGAAACTGTCATTTTCTTCTACAATTAAAATAAGTGCTTCTGAAAATTTCAGGATAAGAATGACCCAAATTACCACCCCCCACTTCTTCATCCAAAAGACGGGAGAATGGAGTTTGAAGAGAACATCTGTGGGCAAATGAAAAACAAACGGTCTTTTCAGGCAAATTCTGTAAAGGGATCTTTTATAGCCAAACAGAATCCTATTGCATGCATCACCATGGTTAAGAAGAGGATCAACAGCACTTTCATAATGGCTTTTTATTTTAGCACATTCTATTTTTTGGATAGAATTACAATTCAATACATCTATTCATAATTCATCATATAATTATTTGCATAAATATCTTTTGACACAGATTTAATGTACTTTGGTCAACCACATCTTGAATGTAATCTGTTAAATTCACTAAGACGTTCTCAGTGCAACTAATGCTAAAGACTTCGTTCCCAGAGAAATGGTCTACCAAACAATATACATTTCAGGGACATATGGCACACATGGATTACTGGACACAAGAGAACTGGTGTGTTGTCTACCCACCACCCAAAAATTTTTAGGTTAACATAATTAACTAATTAAGATTGTATTATGGGCTCTTTGCTAATAATGTCAATAGGCAGAGGACAAAACAGAATTTTTCTTCCTTATTAGTGTTCTTATTTGGAAGGAAATCTGTGCAAGAAACTAGAAATAAGAGCATACTCAATGTTAAAGGCAAAGAAGAAAACACAGAGAATGATGACTGCATAAGATCAACAATTTTATAAAATGAATGCCGGGGTTAGTTGAAAAGTAGACATGTATGTGATGACTTAAAGGAGGTCTAGGGTAAGCAATGATAGGGTCTGGGTAAAGGAAAATTAAGGTAGTAGCAAGAGTAAAGACAGAGGTAGACCTGCAGTTTAGCTTGGCCTGGAATCAGCCACTGTGGCTGGAATAAAGTTAACAAGAAGGGCAGAAAATAGTAAAAGTCTTATGGGACCAGACCATGTAAGACCTTCAAGATTATGAAAGGACATGAATGTATATTCACAATGAGAAACCACTGGAGATTTTTACATGTAGGAATTACAAGATGCTGAACATTTTAATAGGATCACATTGGCTCTTCTATTAAAAATTTGGAGAGATCAAAAACAGAAGCAGCTAGAATGGGAAGGAGGTATTGCAGTAATCAAGGTAAGAAACATGGATAACAGTAATAGTAAGGCTATACACACACAAACACACACATATATATGTATATATATATATATATATATATATATATATATATATATATATACATATATATATATATACATTTTTTCTTATACAACTTGTTAATGGTTTGGCTGTGGGCTATAAATAAATAAATAAATAAATAAATAAATAAAGCCAGGCAGTGGTGGCACACACCTTTAATCCCAGCACTTGGGAGGCAGTGGCAGGCTGATTTCTGAGTTCAAGGCCAGACTGGTCTACAGGGTGAGTTCCAGGACAGCCAGGGCTACACAGAGAAACCCAGTCTCGAAAAACCAAAAAATATTTATAAAAGATAAGAACAAAAAGAGAGTTAAACTTGACACCAAGATTTTGTACCTGAGCCAGTAGGAAGAAGGAAAAAGAATAAAAGAATAGCCATTTACTTGAACATAGAGGAATGACGCGTGGTGAATATTACATCAGTGTTGTCCAAATCCATATTAAATCAACTGAAATAGGCAGCCTATGCATCTCCACTGAAACATCCTGGTTAGTGATATAAATTGAAAAGTTGTTAAAAATCAGAGTATGTAGAACATTCTTTTAAAAAATTAAAAATTAAAGGAACTTTTATGCTGTAAAAACATGTTTTTATGTTCACTATGAAAAGAGAATAGAAGCCAGGCCTGTGGGGAAGATCTCTGAATCTCTGTGTTTCTTCCAATTGTGATCATTTTGAATAAATCTCCCTTTCCTGGATTTCACTATTAGTTTGGCTTGTTGAGGACATGTGACTAAACCTGGCTTGTTGTTGTGGTACTGTTATGAACCCTTACTTCTGCTAATAATGTCAACTCTGACAGGAAAAAAAGATGTATATTTTGAAATGTCTGCTGTTTGTAGTAAGTTGACCCTGGAGGGAAAGGAAAGATAGAAGTTGCTGGCAGCCACTGGAGTCTATTTAGGCTGTTTAGAAGTTTAGGCTGTCTATTTAGACGTTTCTTTTGAGATGATAATATAATTACATCACTTCTCCCTACTCCTTCCTCCCTCAAAGCCCTCCCATATACTCCTCTGCCCTCTTTCAAATTCATGGCCTCTTTTTCTCTTTTTTTCCATTAATTGCTGTTACTTGTATGTGTGTGTGTGTGTGTGTGTGTGTGTGTGTGTGTGTGTGTTCCTAAGTATAACCTGCTCAGTCTCTATAAAGTTACTTGTATATATGCCTTCAAGGCTGACCATTTGGTATTGGATGACCAGTTGGTGTGCTCTTCCCTAGAGAAGACTTTCTCCTGCTCCCAACATTCCTCAGTGTCCTATAGTTATTTATATAGGGTTGAGGATTCATGGGCTTTCCCCATCCACATTGGAATTGGAATGCCTGTTAGTTTTTATCTTTACTTTGTGAAGCAGAAAAAACAAGTATTTGGACTTTGCCTTTGTTGCTTAAAAAAAAAATTGATAAGTTTCTCCACAGTTGGTATACCTTAAGTTTTGTTTTTCAGTTTTTGTTGTTGTTGTTGTTGTTGTTGTTGTTGTTGTTGTTGTTCTTGAGCAATTCGGGGTTCTTTTGAACCTTGGAGAGCAGTTGTCATTTGATAACTGGCTTAGTCTTTGGGGGTGCTTTTGTTGAGCTCTTTGGGCTATTATTGCTTGATTTGTTTGTTACTTTTTAATTCATTGATATTATGTGTATGCGTGTTTTTTTCCTGCATGTATGTATGTGTATATATATATATATATATATATATATATATATATATATATATATATATACACTGTCTTCACTTTTGGTACCTGTGGAAGTCAGAAGAGAGTGTCAAACTCCAAGGAACTGTGGTTATTGATAGTTATAAGCCATCACGTGGGTGCTACAAACCGAACCCAAGCTCTCAACATAGGTATAACAAGCACTCTTGCCATGAGGCATCTCTCCAGCCCCAAAGGCTGTTATAATTAAGAAACACTTAAGTAGTGACCACTGTGAAAGAAAGAGCTCTTAGAGGTATTAGATGTGAAGAAAGATCACCGGATGTTTCTGCAGTCAGAGGCTTTAGTGAAGGCATGGTTGTTAGGTCTACTTTGGCTTTCACTTTCTTTCTTTAAGCAGAGACATATCTATTTCATTCCTCATCATCAGAATCTATCAGTTCTAGGAGGCTGAATTTATTCAAGCTATCAGGTCTGACTTATAGCTTTATTAACTTATAAAGCTTATAGCTTTATTAACTGGCTTAATTTATTCAAGATATAAGGTCTGACTTTCTAGAGTTACTAGTTGTCTTCAAGGGACAAGCCCATTTGTTGGCTAGGCTTTGCTGATATGGAAGGTTTTTTAGAAGCAAATTTTGAAATCTATTAAACTATATGGGGTATTTTCCCATGTGACAGGAAAGTTTTGGGACTCATATTAAGTCATTGGTTTCTATTGAATCATTTGATATAAACAAACAATATAACCATGATTTATGTAACCATAAAAATATTCTTTACTACTTTGGTAGACTGTAGAGACAGCTGTAGCTGACTAGTCTTGTTATAAACAGAATTCTCTCTAATATAACAGTGGGTCAAAACCAACAATCTGCCCCTGGAACTTCTGAAAATTAGCTAAGTAAGAAATCTCTGGACATTTTATTCTTGTAGTTCCTTTCCTAATTCATTGTATGCTAGTAACTGTTATGATTGGCAGACCTATTTAAAATGTATATAAATTTGTTTGTGACTTGTTCTTCATAAGAACAAATAGTTCTGTGACTGTTTTCTGAAGCTCACTAAAATGCAAGGATTAACAGATAATTTGAATTTGAGACAAAAGGAACTGATTTTACTGGGCTTTACCTCTGGCAGGTTTATCTCAAATGCTTATTACCTTACTTTTTGATTGTGTGAATATGTTGCTTTTAAATGTTAATTTTAGAAACTGAGATTAGGGAAAATGTGACTACAGGATTTAAGAGAGATACTAAAAATAATAAAAATATTATTTTGTTCTCACTTGCCGTGAGACTTCTGGAAAGTCTCAGAGAATGTCTAAACATGACTCAGAAGGAAGGTTGAAGATCACTAAAACAGACAAAGGCAAAGTAGGCAGCTTCAGGAAAAGAGATCTGCACAAAAGTACATAGAGGAGTGGGGGTCTCCAGGGTAAATAAAGATGTCCAGTATTAGGATGGACATGCTTGGGATTTTAGTTAGTATCTGAATAAGTGATAGGAGAAAAGAAAAAGAAATCTTAGCTTGAAATTGTATGTCAGACAAATGGGCATGCTTAGGAGTTAAACTCTATGGATAACTGCACTGGGTATGGGAAACGGAGGGGACTGCAATAGTATAAACTTTGGAAGAGATTGGAGTGTCATGTCTCCACCTAGGACCAGTGATAGAACTCTATGTCTGATCTTTAGCTTCACAATAAACTAAACAAGTGAATGTAAAATATATAACACACTAAATAACCCAATTCTTATAAGCTTTTTATTAATGTAAATAGCTTCTAAAAAAAGTCATCTCCCATCTTCGTCGTGTTTCAAAGTAATGAACTATAAAACTATAATGATTACTTCAGAGAACACAAAAGGAAAAAGCTACATCAGTAATTTCATGGCAAACAATATATGTAAAATAATTATGTGTAAATTGAGTATACTTAAACACCAGCCAGAATTTCCCATACAGCATAATAAATTTTGTCTTTTATGCTCTCAGAAACTAATTGTGAATTTTATAGCCATGATTTCTATAACACACACATATATACATACATATGTATATATAACATAAATGTATATACACATTTATATGTGTGTTTACATATATTAATATAACACAAAGAGATATTTATGGTACTTTGAAACTTGGGTGATGATTATTTCTAGATTACACTATGTCAATATTATAATTAATATTATTAATTATACTATATTAATACTATTTAATATTATTTTATTATTTAAATTAGTAATATAAATTTATTCTACAACTAAATCAGAAATTTTTATATAAAGAAAATTCATTTAACCATTATATGTTTGTGTAGAATAATAATAATCTGTTACTCCAAAGAAGGTTCACTTCAAAGAATTGTCTGTGACTTTAAAACTCACATGCAATCTCAAATCTCTCTTGATTAGCTAATCATAATTAATCTTATACCAATGAACAATATATATAAATATATTATCTGAGTAGAACCAGTGATTTATAGTCATTAGAAAAGTTAGGTGAGTCACTACAGCTGTGGCTTTTTCTCAAGACATAGTAAACTGTTAAATTTATAGAGATATAGAGAATAATGCAAAAGAAAAATTGTAAAGATATCCCATGGAAACTAGGTAGGGCAGAAATACAAGTATAATTGGGTGGTATGGTCGATGATTTATATGACATAACATTCTTTTCAAGATGGTGGTATTAGGCTTTATAATCCAGAAATACTAGAGGCAATAAATGGAACATGTTCAAGATACAAAACATAGTTGTAGGAATTGGTAATTAAGGAATGGGAAGGTGCATATGTTCAAAAGAAGAGATGAGCTGAGATGCTGATACTGTTGACATGAAGATTAGTCAGTAATACTGGCATAAGTAGGTGTGACATTATGATATTGATCCAAGTGCTTATATATTTAGATACTTACGGGAGATGGAAACAAGAAACATTTGCCTCCTACTTCATCAAATTGTTTGAGAATCAGATGAGATGTTGCATTAGAAAGCAAAATAAGTCTTTCAAGGAACAGTTGTGTGTGTGGGGGGGGGGGAAAGAACAGTTAGTTTCACAATGGGTCTTACCCTAGAATCTGCCAACAAAATTAGGACAGGGATAGGCTCTCTCCAGCTTCAAGGAAGATGGAAAAGTAAAGTAATGTGATTATATTAATTTATTTTGAAATGTTAATGGAGAGTTACTTCTCTAACCTGGGCTTCACACTCTGCACTTATTAACCTTCCCTGTCTTTAATTTCAGACATTTCAGCAGTCCTCTCTTCAGCACAAATCAAAGAAGAAAAACAAAGGTAATGAAAGAAAATGGACCTTTTTAATCCTGCTTCTTTTGTACAGTGATAATCCACAGCACATTTCATTAATCCTCTCATCGTCTTGAAGCCAATGTGGTCTTAGATCATTTACCGTGCAGATGTCTTTGATAACAGATGGTCTCAAACTCGAGATGCAGATTACATAATTGGAAATGATAATTTCATAAATAATAAGTATATGACTTGCTTTTAGGATCTACAGATTAATTTTTTATTTTTATGTGTTTTCCAAAATTTATAAAATATTACCTCTCACTCTCTTTAGGAGCCATAGCAGGCAAGAGCAAAAGAAGAATTTCTTGCAAGGATCTTGGCCGTGGTGACTGTGAGGGATGGCTTTGGAAAAAGAAAGATGCAAAGAGCTATTTTTCACAGAAATGGAAGAAGTACTGGTTTGTCCTTAAGGATGCATCCCTATACTGGTATATTAATGAAGAGGTAAGACAGAGCAATTGGTGTTCTCATCCATCTCTAACAAAAGTCTCCATACCTGAGTGATTTGTTTTTAAATCATATCACTCCGATGCCAGTGCAGAATCTATCTTCAGAATTCTGGAAGAACAGTTGCTCCATTATTCTCATGTAGCAACATATTCTGAGGCACACTTAAAATATAGTGACGTTTTCTGTTACTAAAAATACCATGCAACTAATGTAGTAGTTTAACAGATTTTTAAAAACTCTTGCTCAAAGTTTTATAGGATTTTTCTATTTCTGTTTTGGAGGAAGGGACAACTTAGAAACTTAAGTAATTCAGTATTGTTTCAATTTATTTCAATTTCTCCTAAAGAAAAAAATAACTAGTAGACTAATTTTGAAAATTATAAGTATCCATAACTTTTGGCCAACTCATGTTGGTAGATTTGTCTATGTATACTAAATTATATTCTGGTTTTCAAACTATAATAGATGAAAACCTTGTGTCTGTTTAATTAAATAGTGCCTGTATTTCAGTCTTTGGCAAGTTGTTATTACTGTTACCCATGTACAATATAAATGGATAATTGTGTAGTACATATTTCTAGATAAGCCTTGTTATTTTAGAGAAAATACAGTATTTCATGTTGCATCATTATGAAAAGACTACATAAATATTTTAGATTTAATTTAAGGATGACAAAAGTAGCATAAGATAGAATTTAAAATGGAACATCAGATTGGAAAAATATTAAAGGAAAAATGGAGAGATGTTTCTGTATATAGCATACAAATTTTACTTGCTATCTAAAGCTCAAAATTGTAAGTTTTATGTAGTTCATTAATAATATAAATAATAAAGATGCACAAAGTACTTACATATATATATATACATATATATATGTGTATATATACATATATACATATATATATATATATATATACATGCCTACATATATATACACAAACATACACAGAAAGAGAACTGAGAGTAGTAATTTTTTTTCAAAATAGTGGGAGGGATAGTAATCTTTTTTCTCCATTGTCTTTATTGTTTTTGTTTTGGTCTGACTAAAGATCAAGTAGAAAGGTATTCAGTAAATATGTATTGTGGTTTTATTATGCACATAACATAGTCTTTTTAA